>NC_051073.1:35438355-36038355 GCF_004664715.2 Peromyscus leucopus | reverse complement strand
TTACAATGTTGTTTTAATAAGAGCTGTAACTTTAATAAAAACAACAAGAGAAATAACCCTCATTATTAAAAAATTACGAGCTGCATGTGGCTCTTTATAGATGATTTTCCCACTAAAGCTTCTCAAGCATTTTAAGTTATTAAAGAATCACTCCATGTAGAATATTATGAAGCTACAAAGGCTCAAAAAATTTAAAAAATCATAAGAGTAAAAAATATCCTCAGAACCCTGACAAATAAGAACGGTACATTTTATAGACACATTTAAGATGCTTAATTTAGATATAAGTTGATGTGCTAAAATACTCAATGATACATGGAATAAAGAGATAGGTCATTCTAAAATCACTTGAGTTATTTTTAGATAAGAAATAAATAAATAGTGAAAAACAGGTAGGGTATTTTACATCAGGTGAAGCACATTACTGAAATCTATATTGTTACTGTGCAGACTAAGGTAAGTGTGGAATTACTCCACCCCCAAAAAATGTAAACAAGATTAAACTGTGTGGTGATATATTGTGTCACCCAATATATCCTGCACCCTAATAAATTTATCTGGGGTCAGAGAACAGAACAGCCACTAGACAGACATAGAGGCCATGAAATGGTGGCACTCACACCTTTAATCCTAGCCTTCTGGATCTCTGTGAGTTCAAAGCCACACTGGAAACAGCCAGGCACGGTGACTCATGCCTTTAATCCCAGGAAGTGATGGCAGAAAGCAGAAAGGTATATAAAGCATGAGGACCAGAAACTAGAGCCTTGTTAAGCTTTTAGGCTTTTGAGCAGCAGTTCAGCTGAGATCCATTGGAATGAGGATACAGAGGCAGGCTTTCAGTCTGAGGAAATAGGATCAGCTGAGGAATTGGCAATGTTAGGTGGCTCTGGCTTTTTCTGCTTCTCTGATCTTTCAACATTCACCCCAATACCTGGCGTTGGGTTTGATTTTATTAATAATACCTTTTAAGATTCATGCTACAAAACTGGAGAAGTTTCCTCAGAAGAAATAATTTGGAAAACTTCAATTAGATTATTAAAAAAAAAAATCCTATTTGAACTAAACTACTGAAGAAAGGAGACAATAAAGGTAATAACAGAGACAAGCCAATGAAAAAATATTGAGAGACCAGAGAAATTTTTCTGAGTAAGCATTGAAAAATACAGAGGATCCTGAATGTTTAGAGACTTGTAAATAGGCTACGGAATGTGTATTCCATTCTGTGATTCAATGTGCTCCAAGCACTTTGGAGATCTGTGTGCTGAAGGAATGTATACATCATCTTGTTACCATATTTAAAATTTGTATTTCACGAATAGAACGAATGGATTCAGGGCTATGCAGTGGCAGTAGAATCTGTAATTTCTTAAACATATCAAGATAAGTGGATATAAACGTATGTGGTGCCTCAAATTTAATTTGTTATGAAAGGGTCTTTTATTTTTGGAAGCCTGAATAAGTCATTATTCCACACTTTATACTTTAATGACATTCATTACTGTAAAATCACGAGGTAAGTACCAGCTGAGTTAAGTAGGAAAGGACTTTCAAAGTCTCCAAAATTTTCGTTCTCATAGTTAACTCAAAATGTTTTTGAAGAGTAGATAGCCACAAAAATTACAATATTAATGAGTATCTACTGAAAACATCATGTGAATTTTGTCTTTAAATCCATATGTAATTTATTACACTTATTGGCATTAATAAGTTAAACTATGCTTGCATCTCCAGGACAAAGCCAACTTGGACATGGTGAAAATGTAACTTCTATTTATTTTTTGTTGAACATAGACTTTTATCATACAAATATAACCTGAATATGAATTCCCCTGCACCAACTCTTCCAAAATCCTTCTCATCTCCACACTAAACCAAATACATACTCTTTCTTTTTCTAATGAGTTAGGAAAAAACACATGCATAATAATATTAATAATAGTAATAATGGAAAATAATATTAATAACAATAATAATGGCAAGCAAACCAAACCCAACTGATAAAGCAAACAAGTAGAAAAAATACTAAGGAAAAAGAACAAAAAACACGTACAGACAGGGAGACACACACATTTCACACATTTTTGCTATGGCTGTATTCACTTTACAAGTATCTGATTGAGTAATTTTAATCTATACTAATCAGGAATATTTGACATTTTCTGTTTTTTTAACCCTGTTTTACATTACATTGGCTTCATAGATGAAGTTTTGAGGCACTTCTACTGTTCCTATCATTTCAATATTTTAAAAAAGAATTAGTCACAGATATTCTATGAAAATATTGTAGGATTATGCTATAAATAAATATTTGCCTGGAGTAGGTCAACACCAGTGGATATGCTAGCATGGAGAAGAGAAAACTTGCATGGACATAACTACATACACACAGAGACACACACAGACAAGCACACACACACATACATACATATATATGTATACATACACAAATTGTATATATGTATGTGTGTATGCATAATATATGTGTATATATGCATATACTGTAGAGATGCATACATATGTGTGCATATATGTATATAAAATATAAATGTGTAGATATACATTTATATGTGTGTAAATTTGCAATTTAAGAAGTAGATGATGAATTTCATAGAAAGTAAGGGGTCATTCATAGGAATACGAGCACAGAAAGTGAAGGGGAAATGATTATATTATAAACTACAAAATGCTAAGAGTATTATAAAGAGTGACTAAACTAATGTTCCAGAGGAAGAAAGCACTTAGGCGCTGCACTTAGGTTCTGAGACCTGACATCCCACAATGATGCAACAGTAAACTCACCCTAGACAGAGGAAACACAGTGGCAACAGAAGTGCCTGGTGTGTCACTTAAACCTGGGATGCTAGTGTGTTAAATGTGACATAAGATAAACATAAATAATGTATTCAGATCATACTGGCAGTAGGCATTAATTTATGAGGACTATTCCTTGTCATTCTTCAAAAGGGAATGGAATTTTGTTGTATTTCATACAATAAAATGTATATATCATATTAATATATGCATGTGATATATAATTCAAATACATATTGCTGACTCCTTATATATTTCTATATAACCAAAAGACCAATTTTTCTAAGTAAGGAAATTGTTTGGGGTACTTCTGTGTCCTAACTGCAATTTACATTTAATATCCTAAATCTTCAGGAAGAAGCATTGTCCACTCATGGATGGGACTTTTGTTCAAACTTCTTTTCAATTTTTATATATTATACTTTTATCTTTATTATACTTTTATTTAGCTTAATTAATTCTGATTAGCACCTTCACTACCATCGCTTCTTCCCAATCCCACTTCATAAGAGGCAGTTACTACCATAGGAATGAATTAAGGAATCATCTGATGATGTTGTGGAAGCAGGCGTTAGCAAACTCTAACTGTAATTTGACCACCTGCCTAATTATAAATAAAGTTTTATTGGTGTAAGTACACATTTGTTGTGGAATTCTAGAAGAATCGTATCTAGGGAAGACATTGGATGAAATAGTTGCTTTTACTGTATCTAAGGTAAACATCAGAATGAATAGTTGTTTTCTAGAAGTACTTTGACCTTGAAGAAATCATTGCAGAAAACATAAATTGTTTTCTGTTATCTATAGAGTTGTTTTTCTGAAGGAGCTTTACAGTCTTTGCATGACTTTGGTCACAAGACAATCTTGCCACTCCTAGAACGTCTTGCATTAGTGAATATTAAAAACTGTGTACAATATGTACAAAAATTGCAGAGATGTGATGTTTTCCTTCATGAAACATATAGATGAGATTAGGGGCTTTGTATGAGGAAATCGTTTTAACCAAAACAACAATGTTTGTGTAATAATCAATAAAATATGATTCTGCATGCCTGTTTAAGGTCCTCTTCATCAAGGCTGAACTTCCTTGCTGCCACAGAGCCTGAATTACATTTTGGAATGATGCTCTTTCTTTGATTGCCACAGGTACCTCAGAATACCAACACATTCATCTATTTACAACTAGTACAGATTTCAAACATTCATTATTTAGATCTTTCTAAGTAAACATGCCTGTCACAAGTATGCAAAAGTTACAGAAGACAAGTTTCCATTAAAATTTGATGCAAAAACCATTGAAGGCCAATGGAGTGGTGTTGAATGAACAGACTAAAATATATAAGGAAAATAAATCTTTGAATTGTTAAGAGACAATAAGCCAGCAGAAGGAAATGTTTTTTGCATATTATGGGAGAGAATTATGTGATTTTTATCTAGTTAATTTGATATTGAGAATAAAAATTAGAGATTAATCTCTAAATTATGTAGTTTATTTGATATGAGGGCAGTCTATAACACAGTTTGAAAAACAATATTCCTGTGTGAAATGTATTTTTTCTTTTATTATTATACCTATAAGGTGTTTCATTAAGAACTTTGTTGGGGAAGAGAGAATCATTTGTAGTAATACTTTTCTGTTGGGACTTCCAGCCCCCATATAACAACATGGAGAATTATTATTAATTATGAAAGTTTGGCTTTTAGATTAGACTCATCCCTAACTAGCTCTTATAGCTCAAATTAACCTGTTTCTATTAATCTGCCTTCTTCCCTGAGGCTCAGTTACCTCTACTCTGTACTATATGTCTAACAATTTTAGTGTCTCCCTGACATCTCCCAGGCAATATCTATACACCTAGATTCCTCCTCTTCACTCACTCTCTCTCTCCTTAGAAATCTGGCTTATCCTCTTTTGCCTAGCTACTGGCCATTCAGCTCTTTACAACACCAATCACAAAAATACATCTTCACACAGTAACTATTCCACAGCAATCATGTGCCATTGAACAATAAATAAATGAAGATTAAAAAATGTATCTGTAGGAAAATTTTCTATGACAATTGGTTAAAAGTCATTATCTTAATGGATAAGATGTAGTTATATATTTTATTAGATAGAATAGTGCATATTTCCACCTAAAGATAAAACACAGCCTATGAAAACTAAGATCATAATTCTTACATATAAAGGCAAGTGTCAGCTCAGAAACAGAAGAGAATCCTGCCACAGTCAGGTCATGGGACAACTATGGAAATGTCTGATCTGGGGGCTGTATCTGGGTGTGCATGGCTGAAGGAAACCATACTATTAAAGATCAAATAAAAATTAGCTCAAGAAGACAGTGGACAAATAGTCTTTTTTTCCATATATATTTAGCTATCTCACCAGCTTAGATGGAAAAATAGTGACCTTTATGGAGAGTTATAAGCAACTCCATAGGACACAAACAGGAATGTATTCAACTAGGCCTTAAATCAGCTTTGGTACCAATATGGACAGGTAAAGACATTTTCAATATTTTCTTAATGAATATTTTTATGGGATAAAATTAGGTAATACACTGGGAATTGCAATTAGCTGATCAATAGAATTTCATTTACAAGGAGCCTTGGCATAGAAACCAGTATTTCTGGTTACAAAATAAAGGTTATCTTATATATAGTGTAAAACGTACATTTTATTATTGTCATTAAACCTACAAAACTTTCACCCAAAGGCTATGTGGTATAGAAAAGAGTCTCATTACAATAGTGTTTTAAACTGGAGGCTGGGAGTAAATATTATACTTAAATATAAGCATAATACTTTCACTCTTTCTTTGCAGATTATTTGGATATCAGGATTTTACATTTCTCATGAAGCATATCACCATTAATTTCAGGCTAGTTATACAACAAAAATAACTTTGAAACTGTGGCTAAGCTTACATGTCACTGGCACATAAATTGTAATTCTTAATGTTTCTTAATGTATAGAATATTAAGGTAGTTACACAAAATAAATCAAGTTAATCATATAAACAAATCATGACTGAACATTTGCTATTGTTAAATATTTGTATGAGTAAATATTAACTTTACAAAATAATGACCTTACTTATAATATTTTCATATATGTGTATGGCATACTGAAGCACCTAAAATTAGGTGAACCAGTAAAAGATTAAGTTACTTTGGGTGATAATTTCTTCACTTTGAGTGTACACTGAACATTTTAGTAATTGAGGAACTATTTGGAGAATTGTCTTGATAGTATTTAATTTTTCTCTCTTGGTCTTTTGTAGGTATTGTTTGTCTTCGACAATTCCATGCAAGCACACGATGCATTTTATTAGCTTCCATCTGGCCCCACATTCCCCTCTCTCATTCCCCTCCTGTTCCTACTGAACCATATCCCAGAAGGTTGCTCTCCTGTTCTCATTCTTTCTCCTGCTTTAGTGTGACCCTATGTTGTCAATCAGGATTTCTTCAAAGTGCATCTGCCATGTCTTGTCCAGAAGAAAGTATTTCACAGTACTTTTTTCCCTCTTTGGGTCTTTTAGTTTTTCTGACACTCTACTGCAATATATCACCTTGTCCTTGAAAGAGTGGCATAGATGTCTCACTAAAGGTAGACAGTATTGGAGGAAATACAACCAAAATGTCTCAGTTGATTGTTGAATCATCAGTCACATTGCCCAAACCTATCATAACTATATACCTTTGTAAAATTTACTTAAAGATCACATACTTTTAGTTTTTTAAATCTTAAAAAAATCCCCATATTATCCTATCTTATGACCTCGATAATGGTTGGAACTCCTCTGAATAATCTAAAGACACAGAGGTGCACAGCAGTGTTTTCAAATTGTCTAACATTTAAAACCCTCAAGTGTATGACTTTAATTTACAAATATATATGTACCATTATCATCGATGACAAGATAATTAACATATTTGTTGTTTCAAAGAATTGATTCTTGCTGTTTTTATACTATCTTTGCGGTTTTTTTTTTTTTTTTTTTTTGCTGCAGAGTCAACCCTCAACTGCTTTCAACTACTAAAAATCAATCAACAAATTTAAATAAGATACTATGATATAGTATTACTATGGTTAGCCTAAATAGAAAAATAATTTTTAAATATGTCAAACTGTAGCTACATTAAATTAATAAGTAACATAGATAATACAAATATTTTAATAAATGTGACTGATCATTATAAAAATTAATTAATTGGCTAACTTGTAACAGTTTTGTGTAAACCTTCCCAATTCAGTTCAGGTATGTATAATATATGTACATTATATGTATCATATATACAATATACATTATATATAATGTGACTTTAAAATTATCAATAAATGGCAAAAATGATTAGAAGAAAGGTAAATGTTTGTGTGTATATAATCAAGAATGTTTCTAGTATAAAAAGTGACTATAAAGTAAGAAAAAGATCATTTCTGAAAACTTTGGAGAGAAACATGTTTTTTTAATCAAAGAAACCAAGCATCAACAGATTTTTCTCTCCCTTTTTAAAAGCACAAGGCACATGCAACTCATCACAATGCTTCCTTGTCATAATTGCATAATGCTGTGTATATAACAATTAAATAACGAGTGATACTCCTGCTCCTTTGTAAAATCACTCATTGTGAATTGATGAAATGATAACTTCTGTCCAAGATGACATCAAAAGTCCTTTACATAGAAACTAACATGGAATCACCAGTTTTGAGAAAGACACAAACTTTCAGTAATGATAAAATAGAGAGACAAGCCTCTAAGTGTATGGTTAGAAAATGCAATCCCATGTTGAAGAGAGGAGAAATCATGCTATCTCACATTCATGGGATTATTTTAAAAATCTGGATAATTTTGTGAGATCATGTCCTATCAAATATGTTCCATCAATATATATATTGTGGAAACCTAAAATATTATAAGAAATTTTTATTATAGGAAATAATTTCATTCTTATCTGCTTACTCTGTATTACAAAAATCTTTGCAACTATGTGTTCAGTGAAGGTCAGTCAGCCTGGTTTTGGTAAATCAAGAAGCTTGACAATTCCCATTGTATTTGAAGGAAATTTTCAAAGAAATTGCTTAAATGTGATAGTACTTGATATTCAATTTTAAAATATATTTTGTGGCTATAGCACCTTGCATATACTAAATCTCCTCTCAAAAATCTAATTGTTAATTGTTAAAATGTTTTATATCTAAAGTAAAATTCAGATAATTAAGATTCCATGATTAAGATACAGAGGTAAGGTCAGCAGAGCCTGAAGGAGGTAATAATGAGGGTGACTTGGAGGGGAATGCTGTGGGGCAGGAGGAGGGAGGACAGGGCAATCTGTGGTTGGTATGTAAAATGAATAGAAAATCTCTTAATAAAATATGAAAGAAAAAATACAGAGGTGATTAAATGAGTCATATACAGTATTTTAACTGTGTAGAATTTAGGCTCTAAAAGATATTTTATTCAGTCTGTTCTCTAAACACCGTGCTCTGTAGTCTACAATTTCTATTGAGAATTCTCACCTTATTACTCTTCCAAATGAATGAAGATAAATACATGTTATCGAAAAGATCTTTCTAGTTACAATTTTCCATAATTAAGTAAATAGTTCAACCTTTTAAAATGTTGGAGTAATATAATTAGAATATATGAAGATGGCTTTTATACATCAAGCTAATACATACACAGACATGTTTTAAGTTTTTAAAATATCAGGTAAAATATGATTTGGCATTTATTCAAACTAAAACTAGGGAAAATAGTTAATTTTCTATGTGACTAACGAATTTGCTATCGTTTCTAATAACACTCATTTCTATGTAATATTGATTACTTATTTTCAATTATAGTTGATTTATTTTTATTTCAAATTCATTCACCAGCAAATTCCAGACTCGGTTATGCTATATATCTCACAAAATACAATTCTTCTCATCTTGTATTATTGGAATTCTATATTCATTAAACACCAACTGCCAGCTGCTGCCAACCACCACTCATTTACATGGAACCGTGTGTTATTTTTCTTTTTGTGCTAGGTTTACCTCACCTAGCTTGATTTCTTCAAGATTAATGCCTACCTTTCACTGCTGCAGACATTTTAAGTGTGAATCACACATTTATTTGAAGATTAAGAATTGGGTTGATATATATTTTTAGCTATTATGACTCTAGTTGCTCTAAACACTAGTATAGAGAGTTCTGTTTTCAAGTCTCTACTTTCAATATTTTTTACATATGACTGAGTGAAATTAGCTGTATTGTATGTCAGCACATTTAGGTTTGTTGGGAAGCCACTAGTGGTACCAAATGCTACCAGTTATCATTCCCCTCAACAGCAAAGATAATTATTTACAGCTTCTCCACATCTTAGTCAACATGTTTCATTTTCTATTTTAATATGTCCCATGGGAAAAAATGATGTCTGCTGTAGGCTTTTCATATATAGATATGTTGTATGTAAAAGCATTTCTTTGTTTTACTAATGATATATTTTTTCATTCTAAGGATTATATTGTTTGGGTTGTGCTGTAGCTGTGGGATAGAGCCTTGCTAAGCATGTGTCAAACCTTAGCACCACAGAAAATTGATAACAAAGAGATGGCATTATCATGTTTTGGCCAAAGAAGATATTTTAAATGTTGTCTATCATTAATGTTTTGTTGAAAGATAATTCGTATATATAACACATATAGTATAATACTATAAAAATATTGTATAAAATGTGTATGAGATTTTTTTTGTGTGTTCATGTATGTGCTTTGTGTGTTGCTGTTATTAATAATGTCATCACTAGTTCACAATTTCATAGTTCTAGGCAATGTGAGTCACATTACTCATACTTTTACTGTTCTAAACTCTCTTTGGCATAAAAGTGAAGAAAGATGGCTAACAAATGCCAGATAGAGTTTAGGCTTTCTGGAGAGGTCCCTAAAAGTGAAATCCAGTAACCCTGGAGTTATACAGATTATTCCTTCCTCCTTCTACCTACTTACTTTATCTAAATAAATCAAGAATCAATGAGTATCAGCAGGTCAGACACACAAGTAAAGACCCAAATGAAACAATAATCAGTTTCAACCTTAAGCTGTAGTACCACAGTTTAGCAATAAAAATATGAACAATTCCAAAGAGAAATGATCACAATGGTCTCACAGTAAACACACAGTTTATATTGTTGGGAAAAGAGATGTCCAATTTTTAGTGTTAAAGGACAAGGCAAATAAAAGAGGAACTACTAGCTTACATTCCAATAGGTTTGGGGATGAAAAGTGATAAGAATTTATATTCCTTGTTGGCTTTTCCAAAGCCACCTTGGCATACTTATTTTACATTTAAAGATAAGAAAAATGCAAAAGTGTCAATATCAAGTTAAATATGAAATCATCAACTGTGGCTTATAATATTGCATACGTGTTTGTTTAAAAAATACACCTTTGAGGTATTCTATATGTATACATTTAAATTAAATTTGAATAAATACACATTTGTTTGTATGTATATAAATCTACAAATAGAGGAAAATAACATAAAATTGCAATGTGATTAGCCAGTACATTTTCAGTGTTCTGGAAATTTATTCTGGAAAGTGGTCAGTGTTTTATATCTCAGGGTAATTAAATATTAAACTTATGTACAAGATGTGCAAAATCTTCATAGATGTGTTTAACCTCATGTAAACATTGTGCTATACATAAATGTGACAAAATACATTGGCACTGCATGGTACTTAAAATATGCAATTGTTATGTTTTTTTTTTAATTGAAGTTAACTCAAAAATTTAAAGTATATATTAAACAAAGACACAAAATATAGTGTAGTGTTTTTGTCAGCTTAGTCACAGATGTAGGTACACAAATTTCTTTTATGTCAGAATTAACAGTTGTATATATTAATAATTTATAATTTAAAATTTAAAAATATTCTCAAATTTAGACCTTAGAAGAGGACATTGTAATTATCAGACACACAATCTAGTTGAAATAGATGGGACTTAAATTTTCTCTTGTCATCAGAAAAGCTGACATCAGCATGAGCAGCTCTATGTTGTAATTTGAAAATGACCTTGAGTGATTATTTTCATATCATACTGCCAACTATTCAAAGTGATATTTCCCCTAGGGAAGCAATCCTCCAAATTTTGATTACCAATGAATAATGCCTTGGCAGAAAAGTCGCCAATAATGGTATTAAAGTCTGGGGAAGTTATGATGTCAGTTAATAGGATTTAAAAAGCATAGCACTCTGACAACTGTCAAATTTGTTCCAGGCCTTGAGGGATCTGAATGTTCATTAACCAAAGGGTCATACATTAGCTCAAGTCCAGTCATTCATTTGAAGGTACTCAATTAGTCCTGAGTAGAGAGAAACCAGTTATGTGAGATATGAAGCTGTTCAAGGTTATATGAATGTGACTCACCTGTTGCTGTCTCAATCACTTTCCAAACAATAGAAGTAAAAAGTGACTTAATACTTTGCATGTTGTGAACTTCTCCATTATAGGTCAGGCCTAGGTATTACATTCCCTTAAATATTTGAGCAAGTTCTAACAAATAAAGATGTTAAAATTTGCTTCTCTTTACTTTCCATGTAGGAAGAAACAATCAGAATGTAGTAGATATATTCCTTCCAAGGTAATGAATCAAGTAAATCATGAAGCTGTTAAGATCTACACCCAGTGTCTCCCATTGTATTATATTGCTAACATTGGCTACTTGGGAATAAAATTTTAGTGTTTCGCCTTTATACTAATATCTATCTTAAGTCCTTTTGACATAATAATGAACACTATAGTCAACAAATATTCACGTACATTTTGTCATTGTTTTTTTTTATTCAACTGTCTCTACAAAGACATTGTTTTATAACAGGTGTCATGTTATTCATTTATGTATATTTTATACCTAGCCTATCACCAAATAATAGGTGACTCCATTAAATATCCAGCAATTGGTGAGGACTTCCTTGGTGAATGAAACAGTGCATATCTGTTGCTCAGATGAATATTAATGTAAATGTGCTGTCAAGAAAGAATAAGTAACAATTGTAACCAGAGAAAAGACTCCAAAAGAAGAGAGTAACAGAAATTGGGGGCAGAATAGGACAAAGGAAAATGTGTAAATTATTGACAATTTTATGGAATCTGATGTCAATGATAGGTACCTTGGTGTTTTTTTTTTTTTTAATTTTAATAAAATAACATAGTGGTTAACTGACCATTAAACTTGGTTGTTAAAAATTCTGTCAACGATCTGCACCGAGAAGAAATCACTGGTGAGTTCTCTATGTTACTAGAACAAATGCTTACAGTACTAGAGAAAAAGTTGGACAAGAGATAAAATTGGACAAATGTACTTTAGAGTTCAGTCTACCCCTGAAAACACAAAGTAGGTCTTCTATTAGCAAAGATAGTTAAACTGAATTATTCCTCAAGACTGAGCTGAAACTAACATCTAATTAGAAATAAAGATCCACAAATTTTCATTAACATTTTCTTGACTCTGCTCTCTCCTTTCTTTTGGGGATTCACAGTGACTTGGTGTGAAATTTCATTATCTGAAATCTAGATTATTATATGAGTTTGTTCACTATTCCTTCTTCATTTAATGCAGCTATTTAAAAGACACACTTCAAGTTAATTATCAGGAGTTTTCCTAATTTGTTTACTTAGTTAAAATATGTTCATTTATAACATAATTTCTTGGTAACTTTCAAATTCTTTAACTGGGACCTACACAATCTCCATGTCCCTAGAACCTCCTCAATAATACCTATGCTATATTATTTACTTTGACAATTATTAAACCTTTTTCTCTAGAATCTATCAATCATTATATATTAATGGTAATTTTCATGCTTATTTTTTCTAACTAGCAAACTTTTTGCTTCTATTTTATTTTATCTCTATTGCTCACATCAAGCTTAATCTCAGCAAATTCTTTGAGGAGTCAGATCATTTCCCTCAGAATATCAGTTTATCAATGCTTGCCATGACCTATGTACCTTACTGCCCTCCTCAGTGAAATAATGCAAACATTCATAACATTTCAATATGCAACAAACCGGTCTGTTGTTCCTTCTCAAATTCGCATATTAAAACCATCAACCCAAAATCCAATGTGATGGTGTTTGGGACAGAACTTTTGTGAATAAATTAGTGAACAGGGTATCTTCAGAAATTTCATTAGTGTTTTTAGAGAAAAAACAATGAGTTGGGTCGGTATTTTTCAGGCAAGTGTGGATGCAATGAAAAGTGAACCATCTGTATGCTACAAAAGAACCTATCTAATAAAGTGACCATGCTGGCACCACGAACTAAAATTTTCTAAGTTAGGAACCCCAGTCATTTCTCTACTCAGCCCATTGTACTTTGTTGTAGAATTCTTCTCTGGGTATGACAAATTCCTTAAGGTGTCTGATCAATGGAAAATAATTTGATAAGTATAATTACTGCAGGATTATCTATGATTGTTTAAATTGTGAATTCATTGCAAATTTTGCATAGGTAATTTTTGATAATATAAATATATATACCATTAATCACACTTATTGCCATTTCTTATAGAGATGATCATTAGTTTATTCATGTCCTTACTTCATTTAATACCCTGAACAGATGGAGTATATTACCACAGACAGGCTAATGGTCTACTAATCACTTCCAAATTCCAGAGAATTGAAATCTCAGCATTGATGGAGATCACAGTACTTTCTAAGATTTGACTACATTCGGTTTTTGACATTAAACTCAGAAATGGAATCACATATTTTATATGCCCCCCTCTTTCTTCCTCACCTCCCTCTCCCTCCTTTCACCTGCTCTCTTCCTTGCTATTTTTAAGGAATTGATCCTAGTACTTATTCAGCATTTCAACTTATATTTCACTTGGCCAAGACTCATTGATTAGCTTCATATATCCTTTATGTATGCAACTCCTCAAAACAAAATATTTGAAATAGTATGCAGGCAGTATTTTAAATAAATTTGATTATTAAATAAGACACTGTAATAACAATCTAAGTAAGTTAAATATCTGTTCCCATGAGATATGATTTATCTTCACATGATAGTCTTAATCCTGAAAGCCTTCCTTCTTTTTGAAAGAGAACTCTCTGTGCTTCCTACTCAAGCTGGTGTGAATACCTTCCTGTCTCACCAAGTACTGATTACATTTGACTGGTCTATAAAGGTCAGCAGGAAGAGAGCTTCAGCTCCTACTATTCCATTAATAGGCGTATATATTAACTAATAAAATTAGCAAGTCAGTCGCTTTTCCAATTTTAACTTTCTACTTTTAATAATAAACTAAATGATAAAATAATGCTTAGTTGAAGAACAATCATCTTGACTTATTGCCTTAGTTGATGAATGTGACACCTCTTACCTCAACTCTATACAACTCAACAGAGCTTTTGAAATGTAGGTACACACATGTGGTCAGGAAATATTTATTGACAAAGCAATGGTATTTGGTTTAAAACTGAAACATTGAAAAATGGTCTGGATAATATATGTGCACACATTTCATTTGTGACATATTACTTGCAAAATGTACACATATGCCAATTATTGTGAAGAAAATTTGTACTTATTACATTAAAAAAATAAGAACTGCTAAAAATACTCTGAATCTGTATCAGTTCAGAATGTTTCTATTTGGACAATAATAAAATAATACAGTGTAATTTTAACCTGTATCTTGTGTCATGGTTTGATTATGACAAGAATTATTGTCTATGAAGACGCTTTGGTTAAGAATACCAAAATATATAGAATTCAAACGTTTGTGAATTAATGTTTGATAATAAAAACTCTGTTTTCAAAAAATAAACTTTTGATTGTAGCAATATAAATGATAGCCATGAATTAAAAACCACCACTGCTCATCACTTCATGAGTAAGCAGACAAACATAATGTGATGGTAATTTTTGTCAACAACCTGGCATACTCTAGAATCACCTAAGAATAGTATCAAGGAAGCATTGGGTTAGCCTATGGACATACCTGTGAGGAACTTTTTAAGTTAATAGTTAAGAAAAGACCCAGCAATTTGTGGACAATACCATGAGTTGGGCAGGAGTTCTTGGGTTGTGTAAATGTGGGAAATCTAACTGAACATTGGAAAGCAAGAAATTGAGCATTTATGTATTTATTTCTCCCTGCTACTGATTGTTGATATGTTATCAGTAGGGGATGACTGCTTCCATCCCCTGCCACTGTGACTTCCTTGAAATGATGGACTATAACCTGAAAGATTTAGACTAAGATAAACTCTTTTCTCTAAGTTGTTTTTTCCTGAACATTTTATTATAATACCAGAAATAAATCTAGGACACATGGAACATGTGCATAATGGAAAACTGTTTAGCTTTGAAAAAGATTTAAAGTTTGACATTTGTTAAGACATAAGTGAAACTGAAAAACAGTTATTCATCATGTAAAGTAAAATAAACCAGACACAGATAAAATATCATGACTGTAGACCTGGGTAATCTAACCAAGTTGAACTTATGAAGGTTTCCTGTTAAATGGAGTTACTAGTGGCTGAGGTGACTAGAGTGGCTGGAGAGAGAGAGGGAAGAACGGATCCCTGAGGTCAAAGTTAAAATCAGGAACACGGAAGTTTGATGTGCTATTGCACTGGCCTTTGAGCCATGATAATAATGTACTGTGCAATCCAAAATGCTAGAAGAAAGGATTCTAAATGTGACCACTATAAAACATGAAAAGTATTCGAGAGAACAAACACATTTAAAGAAATATAAATACTACACATTTTAGGAATCTGAAAACACCAAAGGGCATCTAGGAACATGTCCTATTTTAGTTTCTTAAGTAGGAATTGAAATATAAATGTAATGAGAAAGAATTGACTCAAAGGAGATTTACAGATAATGAATTAAAAGGAAATGATGCTCTCAGATGATAAACTTTCAGTTATATGCGGATTTTAATTGCTTCATAATCAAGACACACGACTTTTTCTTACTTACATGTACGTGCTTTCCCATTTTGAAAACATGTTTTTGTTTGTTATGCCCATCTGCCTGTCCTTCTGCCTTGCTTTTTCTGACCATGAAGGTCTAAATTAAACAGTTTAATTCCTCACTTCATTGCACTTCTACCACAATATTTACATATGTTCCCTCACTGCCTGTTTTGAAGTCAGCCTCTTTTCCATGTAGCTCATGCCACTCTGATCAATAAATTCAATAAATTCATTCTAATGATTAGAATTCCATGGTTCTTACTAATAGGGTTAACCAACAAAGAAAAATGAAAATGTTTTTCAAATCTTCATTCCTTCATTTAAAGAAAGCATCTCTTTCCTCTCTCTCTTTCTCTCTCTCTCTCTCTCTCTCTCTCTCTCTCTCTCTCTCTCTCTCTCTCTCTCTCTCTCTCTCTCCCTCTCTCATTAGATTCTTCTCTCATACAATACATCCCAACCATAGTTTCCTCTTGTTCCACTCCTCCTAGAAAACCCATCTCCCCTCACCCATAGATCCAAAGCCCCTCAATTTCCTCTTTAGAAAAGAACAGGCCTCCAAGACACAACAGCCATACAAGACAAAACAAGATAAAATAAGACAAGCTGAAAACCCTCATATGGAGGCTAGACAAAGCAACCAAATAGGAGGAAAAGAGTCTCAAGAGCAGGCATAAGAGTCAAAAACACACCCTTTCTCTCTGTTAGGATTCTCACAATACAACCAAGCCAACAGCCATAAAATACAAAGATTATCTCTTAAAGGCCCATGCAGGTCTCTGTGCATCCTGTCCAGCTGATTCACTGAGGCATATTCTCCTGGTGTG
Organism: Peromyscus leucopus; assembly: GCF_004664715.2. Taxonomy (NCBI): domain Eukaryota; kingdom Metazoa; phylum Chordata; class Mammalia; order Rodentia; family Cricetidae; genus Peromyscus; species Peromyscus leucopus. Next base: position 36,021,727 of record NC_051073.1, on the reverse strand, counting down.
CCCCATGCCTTCTTGCTTCTGCAATCTTTCCTCCCCCTCTTAATCTGGATTCCCTGTTCTCCAAGAGGAGGGACCTTATGGAGACCTACAATTTAGACTCTCTCTCTCTCTCTCTCTCTCTCTCTCTCTCTCTCTCTCTCTCTCTCTCTCTCTCTCTCTCCCTCTCTCCCCTCACATAATGTCTGTCTGTGTGACTCTGCACCCAGTCCCACTCCTATCTGCTTCTGGAGGAAGCCTCTATGATGATAGATTAACAAGGCATTGATGTCTGACTATTGCAGAATATCACTAGGAAACATTTCATTGATTTTTTTTTTTTCCAGTCACGTTTGATTCTACCCTAGGTCTTTGGCTTATCCAGTCTCTGGCCATCTAGGGCGGATAGAGCATGGGATCTCTCTCATGGGGTGGGCTTCAAGTTAAATCAAATATTGGTTGGGCATGCCCACATGCTCTGTGCTGCCATTGTACCAGCACACCTTGCAGGCATGATAGACTGTAGGTGGAGGTTGTTGTGGCTGGCTTGGTGGCCAATTTTTTTTTCCTATAACCTGCAGAGAAAATATTTTTGAAACCACTCATTTGATCTCTAAATTCTGAAATGGGCATTTTGGGTAAGTTCCTGGCTTTTTTTAGTCAATGTATGGTTAGAAAAGTTTCTGGGAAAGTGTCTCCTGTTGTGGGACACAGCTAACCATCAAGCAGGCAGAGGCTCTTTCCAGCATTGGCTTGTATTCTATTTTACAGTACTGAAGACAGTCAATTAAATTACAATAAAATGAGTGTGTCATATCAGCAAACCTTGTATTATCAGAAAGCTATACATGAAAAACAATTATTAAAATTCTCTAGCTGACTATCATTCTCACAGTTTAATTTTCACTTTGCTGGTACTCAATTTGTACAATGAATTTGAAGCAGTCCAGGGTGTCTTAAGCTTACATTGCTTAACTTTACTACATTGTTTTTTTAACCTCAGTATCAAAAGTCAAACGTGGAAGTTGGGCTGGTGAGAATACTCAACAAGTAACTTGATGTACATTCATGACAGCCTCAGTTCAATCCCAAAAAACCCACTTAAAAGTGAAAGTTTATATGCCCTTAAAATACTGTTTCTGCTCACTTGAACTCTTATCATTTACTGGAAATTATATAAATTGCATTGTATATGTATATATGTGTGTATATATATGTAGATGATTGCTAAAACAGTCATTAAATAAAAAACACAGAGCCAGATATAGGGGTAAAAGCTTGAGGGAGATCAGCGGAATAAGAACAGCCACAAGCTAACCTCATCTCACTGAAATCTCAGCTTCCAAATACGAGATACTTCCTGACTATCCATGCCTATATGCCTTGCTGTTCTGACATCTGATTTGCTCTCCCTGTCCAGCTACATCACTTCCTCTTCCTTGCCAGCTCTGTCACTTCCTGTCTGTTTCCTCCATCCCTCAATGGTTAACTAGTGTTGGAATTCAAGGTGTGTGCCACCACACCTGGCTCTTTCCAGTGTGGCCTTGAACTCACAGAGATTCAGACAGATCCCTGCCTGGCAAGGGACAGGGTTAAAGGAGTGTGCTACTGTTGCCTGACTTCTTTGTTTACTTATAACAGCTGGCTTCTTCCTCTGATCTCCAGGCAAGCTTTATTTATTAAAGCACAAATAAAATATCACCACATTTTAGCACAAAAAAAAATCACCATATATATATGAAGGTATATCTCTAAGTACTGCTCAGCCATTAAAATCACAGAATGTCTTATGAGAAACATAATTGCAGTAATTTTAGGAGGATGAGGTGAGCTAGGACTGTAATCACTGTCTTCAAAGTTTATCTCACAAGTCACCGGCAACATAACCTAAGAAATGAGATAGCAAGAGTTGAAAATGAACCAGAAGTTATGATGACTAAGGTTGCTTCAAAACTAAACAGGATGACTTTTAGTTCTGTAACATGTTTCTATCACCCTCATCTCATTTCAGTACTGAAACAATATTAATTCTGCACTGGAATATTTTCTTTATTGTTCATTTTCCTTGTCTCCCCAGTGAAAATATGCATGTCATAACTTTTAAAGAACTTTAGTGATAAACATTGCCCTTTACTACTCTTTTTTTTATAAAATATATATAGTAAAGTACAAACAACATTATTGTTCACTTTTTTAGTCTCTGAATAATACCAGCTAGTAGGATTGGTCAGTCAATGTCTTTCATAATATGCATTGTATAATATAGACTACCAGGTAATATGCCAAATACTTTGTTTAAAATATTTCACTATTTTTGTATAAATTATATATAAATTGAAGATAGATTTTTTACAATGTTGGGACAACGTAAAATAGAGAGGAAGTTATTAAAACTGAGCTTGTTTCAGCAAAACTAACTCAGCAAAACTCAGGTCATCTATGACAATGAGGGTCTTCCTTTCTGCAATTAGATTCACAATATCTTTGACTGTTGCAGATGAGTAGATATACTTGGTAGAGTTATTTTTTGGCATCAGATAAACATAATTATAGTGTTTCTCTGAAGCCGTTGTGCTAGTTTTTGAAATTGCAAATAACCTAGTATATAAGAAAACACATTTTTAAGAAAACATTTTATATGTTTATGTATATGTGTATGGAGCATGTGTACATATGAGTGTGCATGCTTGCTTGCATATGTGCGTGCATGTGTGCGTGCATGCGTGTGTGTGTGTGTGTGTGTGTGTGTGTGTGTGTGTGTGTTGTATATGCATATCTGTGCAGGGGACCCCACCTGTGTGCACAAATAGCATAGAGTGTCTTACTCTATCACTCCACTTTATTTCTTTGAGAAAGGACCTGCCATGGCACCTGGATCTAAACTGGTGTTAAACCTTGATAATTCTCCCCTTTCCACTCTCCACAGAGCTGAGGGTTGTAGGTACATGGTGACACATAGAGTTTTATAAGGATGTTGAGGAACTCTACTCAGATCCTCATCTTGCTCAATTAGACAACTTACCATCTCCACTGCCTCTACATTTGGTTTATAATTTACTTTTATCATGACTTTCTCATCTTTTTAAACTTTGAAGGGAAGTACCATAACAATTATGTACTTATTAGTCACCTACTGCATAAGAAATTCCAAAATAGTTTAGACCTACAGGGTGCACATCAAAAAATGCAAGGCCTGGCTAGCAAGATGATTCAGCATGTTAGGATATTTGTTGGTAAGGTCCATCATCGAAATCCCTATGTTGGGAGAGAAAATTCCCTCCCTCAAATCTTCTAACCACTGTGGTTGGCTTGTGCCACATACTCACTCATGATAACAAATAAACTATTTTAGAAGCTTTAGAAAATCCTAAGTTAAATATAAATTTAGTCATTAAGTTTATCAATTGCAAGCATCTATGTCTTCATGGAAATAAGGATATTAAATCAAAATAGAACTTCACATGAGAGTTTAATTTTAGCACCATTGTATCTTTAATCATGCAGTTTCTTTCTTAGAGATAATTAGACATAACATCATAAAAGTCAAACTTATGCAATTGAAAGTAATTATTCTGGCACAAAATTTACATATTGGGATTAGCATATTTTTTTTTTACATGTAAGGGATTATGCTTTCTGGTGAAATTCAATGAATTCCACAAGAATTAATAGTTGTTTTGGATTTCTCCTATGTGGTATTACAACATGCAAAGAAAAACAAATAGGCATTTAACAATACATTCAGTAAGATGTGTGCTCCTGCTTACTGATGAGAAACAGATGGTATGGAAGTAGTTCATTTAATTTTGTAGTTCAATCAGTCTGCAAGGAAAGATGGAGAGCTGGACAGACGAGTAGAAAAAGAAATGCTTCTGACAAAAAGGAAGAAACAGAAGTGGAAATAGAAAAAAATTCTAAAAGAAAGTAAGGGAGGTAGACACATTAAGGTGTAGAAGTACCAAGTTCAAGCGCTTTTACATGGAGGTAAGACTAATGGTCACATTTCAAATGAGACTAGACTATATAAAAATAAAAAGTTGAGAAAAAATATCATTGATAATATTTTTCTGTTATTATATATTTTTAAATTAATAATAGTGATTTATCATCTACTAATCTGATGCTTTGTCTGAAACAATTTGAACTTCAAAAATGAAGCATGCTAAGTAAACCTTCGTCTATCTTTCGAAGCCCCTGCTTCTATCTGTGTATTGTCTCATGTAATGGTCTGTCATTTGCAAATGAACAGGGAATGAAGTAGCATATATACACTGAAGTCTTTTTGCCTTGTGTTTTCCTCTGCTAAGAAATAAATAGGAGTCTGGAGAAAGCTCGGAACTTATAAGCTCTTGATGCTCTTCCATAAGGACTTATATCTGGTTAAAAGCATCCATGTTGGGAGATTCAACCTGTAATTTCAAGTCCAAAGAACTGATGCCTTCTTCTGTCTCACACATGCAAAGCTAGACACACATGAAAAGCACATACACAAGTACCACACACACACACACACACACACACACACACACACACACACATACCACATACACACACAAAATAACACACACACACACAAATACACAAAACACACACATAAATAAACTAAAAGTTGAAAAAAGAGAGGGAGTTGGGGTCGGGGGTAATAATGGTGATTTCTATCTTACACAGTATAAAGTGACATGTCTCAAGTTTGTATACCCAGAAGGGTGCACCAAATAAAACATAAATGATTCATCCATGGAAACTATCTTTTTGTATTTTTCAGATTACAATTTACTGAAGGCAAATGAAATTGTAGAAAGCAAATCCGTGCAGAAAACATGCTGTAGTGGGGATATTGAATCCACAGAAACATACATTACAAGTTTGGTCCCATAAATGTCTCCACAAGTAAGTCCTGAGCTCTGTGAGGAGTAGATTATAGCAAGAAGGCCTTAGGTCTTTGGAAGCATGACAGGGAGAGTATTCCACAACCCTCTTTTATTCTTTAGTTCACCAAAAAAAATTTCCACTTATGATATGACATATTATGGATAAGAGGATTTAGGTGTTAATTTCAAAACCAGACAGAATGAATTTCCTTAATATTTCAGGTTATACTTTGGAGATTCTAAACTTATTTCTGCACATTGGGTCACATTTTCTCTAAGTACCACATTGATGCACCGTTTTCTTCTTGTATCGCCTAAATAGTATTGATAAACAGATAATTTTAAATTAATGAGCTATGGCTAGGGAATCTTTGTATTTCCTATAAAAATGATTCCCTAGCCATAGTTCATTATCTTCCCCTTATTCATACTAAAAATCATTAAATTAATTAATAAACACAGAAATTCAGATTGTAGGGGTGAGGAATTTTTTTTTTTTTTTTTTGCAAATAAAATAAAATGAAGGTCAGCTTGTAAAGCACTGTTTGCTGGTGAATGATTCTTGAGTATTTGGGGAGACAGCTTGACATTAAATATACTATTTTGGATTTTCATCATACCACTAAAGTGAATGTTTTCTTCACATCCTTTGAGAAAGTTTGTGATACAAACCTTTGTAAAATCGTAACCTGTCCCTCTCCCCCCCAAAAAAACAAGACTTCCATGCAGTGGGCTCATTTCTGATTTACAATTACTCTTGACAATGCACTCTTTGTTGTAGCTGATTAATGATGATGTGTTTACTGTTTTGCTGCCCACCTTGAGCTTGAGGACCATTCATTATCAGGATAAATAATTGCAAAGCTTCACTCAGATATGAAATGGAACTAGGTTTGTACACGTAGCTAATAAATAAAGGATGCTGGAGCATATAGTCTTTCTGTGTAGAGAAGAATTAATTTCAGCCTCAGACAGCTTTCACATATCATAGCCCCACATTTGGTTCTAAAATTCATCTTCTTTAATCACTATGCATTAAATGATGTTGTTGCATGGGAAATATATTTCTAATAAGGACTTTAAAAACAAAATTATACTTGTTCCCTTATCTCTCATATGAAAAAAAATCTGACATAGCATCTTTAATGCATATGGACATTACAGGAACAACTGTACTAATCTATTTAAAACTACAAGCAGATAATCTCATGACAATTTCTTGTGTTTTGTGATTTCAACCCAAAGAAGCATGACATTTCATATAAAATGCTAAGGAGAAATCATTTGATATTCATTTTAGGCAATATTGTAATGGGTTATAGTGTAGCACATGCAAGAAAAAAATTGGTTTCCACAAAGTCTTAGTTATACAAAAATATTTAAAATAATCATAGAAAATTAAAAGAAGTTGTGGAGATGATTTTAGACCTTTACAAGAGAACTAACAAGGAAATGGAAATCTCACTGGGCCCCAATTTTAGAGAAGGAAATAAAAAAAATAAGTTGTAAAGTAAATAAGAAATGTTGAAAGGGGGAGAAAAATAGTCTTCTCCAGAAGATGCCCTACAATTGGTTATCTAATACCAAAAGGTCAGCCAGGGACACATATATAGACAACAATAGCCAGATTAACTATTCATGTATTATAATAAACATATAACTGTTGAATTTATATACTTAGGACACACACATATTTTACAACAATGAACAAAAGAAAAGCTATGAATTTAGAAAGAGCTGATAGAGCTCATGAGCAGAGTTAGAGGGAGAAAAGGAAATGGAGAAATGATGTATTTTAATTTCAAAAATAAAAATAGTAATAACAGAAAGAACCATAATTGATGAGAGAAACATGTTTTTATGTTTATCTTGAGAGGTCATTCAAAACTAGTAGAAAGCCATGGTTTTAGAAGTAGTGAAAGATATTGTTCAAAACTGTTGGAATGGCAGGTAATTGAGGAAAGAGATCATGGAAAGGAGAAAGTCATATTGAAAGGAGTGTGCTGAAATATAATTTTCCTTTAAGTATTTACCAGCCTCAAATATTGTGGCTTAGTAAGATGAAAGGAAAACAAATAATAAAGGAACAAAACATCCTTGAGTATAATTATTTATGTAAGTCAATAAGATAGATACAGTGTAAGAGGCATTGAGTGGAAGATAACTCAAATTGTCTGAGGAATGGGATGCTGCCTGGATTGAATTTAAATTACCATTCTCGGTTGCTTTCCAGCAGTGAGAAAGAAAAGAACAGCACAGGGCCCTGCAGTAGTACTGCCAACATCTTCCATAGAACATTAACCTCCTAGTGTGGGAAGAAGGGAAACCGACTGTTCCGACAAATGTGAACTGATTCAACACATGATATGGTGTGATAAAACTCTCAGAATTGCTTTTCTTTTGAAATTTATTTATAGGAGGGCTTCTTAAACTTTTGTCTTTCCATGAGTCCTATTCACCTGAAAAAAAAAATAACATGACCCTGTATAAATATGTATATAAAATAAGAGTACAAAACAAACCAATTGAAAATAGTTTGAAGAAACTTATAAAAAACAATTATTTTGTGTATGATTTTATTACTTATTAATTATAAAACGAATTGTTCATAAGAGTATATTCATATGTTCATATGGTAATTTTGGCAGAAATATTTCAATCTTTATTGAATATTTGTCTGTGATATTGAACAGTTTTTCCAATTTTCAAGGTTGATTTCTATTACAATATAATAATAATACTAGTAGAAATGTAGAAGTGCATTTGAGGCAATTCTAGAGATAGATCTACATTCTTTTCTAATCTGAAACCAAAGTATATTTAACAACGTTTTGTGACAATCTAGTCACCAGTTTAAATATTGATGATATTTATTTAATTCATTCTGAGAAGTCTTATACATTTATGTAATATATATTGACCATAATCACCCTCACCCTTCCGTTCTCCCTAGAACACCCTTAATCATATCTCATACCCAACTTCAGGTACTCAATTTATTATTTATTTATTTACTCACTGAATCCAATTAATGCTGCCCATATCCAAATGGAGGTCATCCACTTGGACCTGGACCAACTTCCAGTGACCACATTCCTAAAGAACGACTTGAGATGGGAAAGATAGCTCAGAAATCATGCACAGGCTCTTATTCAAGAAGACCTGGGAGGTCTCTATCTCATACTCTCACATGCTGGCTCATAACCTGCTGCAACTCCTGTCTCAGGGAACCTGGAACATTTTTCTAGTCTCTGAGGGCAAGCCATATATACTGCATACCCATATTCATAAAATAATACAGTAATAATAATTGAAATAGAAAGGTGTCTTTTCCTATAGTAGCATCCAACAACTGCCAATAGCCTCTCAACTAGGGCTAGATCCTCAGTAGCACCTCCCCTACCCATCCTGGAACTTTTAACTATCTTGATCTTATGAACTCTTGCATAAGTAACCACAGCTGCTGTGTTTCATATGTGTGCAAAAGCCATGTTATGTTAGAAGATTGTTTTATAGCATCCCTCGCCATCTTCCAGATCTTACACTCTCTGTGTACCCCGTCTCAGGTATCCCTTCAGCCTTTGTGGGTAGTGTTTGTATAGATGTCACATTTATAGCTAAGCACACACAGTTGCTTATATTCAACACTTTGAACAGTAATGAATCTATATTAACCACTGCTTACCTCAATGAGAAGTTTATCTGACAACGATTAGGAGGAGCACCAATCTATGGATAAAAACATCCAATATAAATAGAAGTGTTTAGAAAGCAGTCAAATAGTACTTCATAAAACGACTCTAACCCAAGACAATCAATCTACAGACATAATGATGGTATTTACATACTATAAAAAGATGGTAGGAAATTGTTAAACTTCTTTCATTTCCACACTTAAATCATCATGTTTCCATAATAGCAGAACTTTGTATGCACAGTGCAAAGAACCACAGTTCATAGAGTAGAGTCGTCTTGCATCCCATCCCACATATCAGGCAGCTGCCCTTTGTATTGCATGGAGTGACATCATCATCAGTAAAATATGTATGTTACTAGCCCATGCCCAACATTGACATGAAGTCAGAGGATATAACAGATAAATGATGCCAGAGGTACCTCACATTCATTATGTGTTGAATTTATCCGTTGTTAGTGTGTATGAAGAAAACTTTTACTATTGTCAAATATCTTAAAACTTCCATATTTACTTACTCAGCTTTCTGTGGGATAGAAGAATGTGGCTAATAGGTTGAGAAATACTAAAATCCTCTGTGGCTCAGATATGAGTCTAAGATCAGTGTACAAAAATAGGAATTCCTTAGTGTTCATTTTTATCCTAATTTTTCAAGGATTCACATACTATAATGACCAAATTCTTCTGAAAACAAGAATTCTAAAAAACATTGGAAGGCAGCAAAAATAATGAATTTTTAAAATCATTAATTTAGGATATAGTCTTAAAAAGTCCTCAAAAAGGTTTTAAAATGCACTCTATCAAAACTTGTATATTTTTTAGAACTCTGATTTATGATTATGTAATTTGTAAGTTTTAGTAAACTTTGTGTTAACCTTGTGTTAAGTATTTTCTTGGAGAATTTTTTACGAACATCTTGATATAGTAGGAAAATAAAATAAAAATAATATTATTTTAGATGAGAAATAATAATTTGGAGTTTGTTTAGTTCATAGAAATGATTGTCAGATGGGTAACTCATGTTTTATTCATGTAACAAAGCACCTGAATAAGTCAACCATGGGGAGGAAAGTTAATATTAGCTCCAGGTTGTACATGTTCCAGTCAACAGTTAGCACTTCCATTTCTTAGGACTGAGAGGAGGCAGAATTGTTATATAGAATATGAGAGTGTTACAAAGCTACATACCTTGTGGCAACCAGGAAACAGACTGTAGAAGGAAGAGGAAGAGTTGTATGGTCTACTCTCATTTCCAAAGGCACTCAAACACTCTGAACAAATGCAAGAAGAGAGGATAAGTTTCACTTGGATTTACAAATCCAGTTCACAATACAACATTTGAGGGAAGGCAAGGCAGGAACTGGAAGGAAAGCCTGCTTTTTATCCATTCCTCGCTGCATTGTTCTGACCAAACAATTCACTTCATATCCAAAGAAGTATAGCAGGAAGCCTAGAGGATATTGTATACTAGTTGGCTTATGGTCCATCTTGTACTCAGCTAGCTTTCTTACACAGATTAGGACCACCTATCTAAGGATGATGCTCATCCATAGTGGCCTGATACATTAGTTATCAATAAAAATAATTCCCTGCAGACATGCCCATCTAATTTAGGCAATTCCTCAACTGTCATTCTCTATTCAGGTAACTCTAAGCTGTGTCAAGTTGGCAGTTGAAAATGATTGGCACAGCTAGTCATACTGTTTGTCTTTAAGATTCAAACCCACAGCTACATACTTTCTCTAATTAGCTGTCATCTCCTCAGTTCCCATCATCATACAATTGTCTGCATAGTGGTGAATCATCAGTTGATGGTTTACCATCCACATGATACAATTGCTTCCCAAAGCCAGTGATCTTGAATATTCCTCTGAGATCAATTCTCCAAACAAGACTTTGAAGGAGCATTTCATATCAATGAACAACATTCACTCATCAACAAAAAACCTCATATTTATATCTTAATATAAAATGTATTTAGTTCATTTGTTGGAATCCTTAAAGTCTCAGCAGCCACCATTTGAACAAAATTTGCACATTGAACAAATATTCAATGGATTCTCTAAAAATCAATGCAAAAATCTTTGCAGTATATCCTGTACAAATCAAATTCTGTATAGATACTGAAGATACAATAGCCCATGGTGAGAGTTTTACTTCATAATGTATGAACAGATGAATATTAGGGAAGGAGAAAATCCCTTCAGGGCAAGATTAAATCCTATATATCCATGTATGGAATCTAGGGCAGATAGTAGAATGGTCTAAGTTTCAAAGCATTTGTGCAACCCAATCCTTAAGACTCTTCTGGCTTAGTTCACATGGCTTCTCCTTTGGGGTGTTTCTTCTTACTTCCTAGGGTTTTCCTGGCAAGCTTTTCCTTTTCCTTCATCTCTATTTTTGGATAGTCTCATACTGAACTTTCTGTTTTACTCACCATTTCTCATAGTGACTCTGAGCCTCCTACAAAGGTACCTAGACTCCCTAGCCCTCCTTTGAAATCTCCCTGGAATGCCCATTTCTCCCTCAACCCTTGCAAAATAAGCAGCATGTGGATGTCACCAATGGATGTTGATGGCTAGAGCAGTATCAGTCTCACATGAGCCATTTCTGCAGTGCCGTATATGTCTGCATAGTTTACTGCAGGGAAACATTTCCAGAACCCCCCTTAAAAGGAAAGTGTCTCAAATGAGTTAATGGCTTTACACCTTTGAGCCAGCAATGCTGATATTTACATATCCTGTAGTATCTTCAAAGCACCTTTCCAATTATCAGAAACAAAGTTGTATTTAAAAAAATACTCAATGCCTTAAGCCAGGTTTACGATGAGTCACTGAGACACAGTAAGGAAAAACGGAGGGAGAAAAAGAGATGAAAAAAAAGGAAATGGGGACTGAGGGAGAGATGAAGGAATTGGAGTGGGGGAGAAGGGGAAGATGAGGGATTTGAAGAACCCCATTTGCCTCCAAGTCAAAACTCTTTGAAGTTATGAACTATAAGGGAGGATGTCACCCTCAGAGTCAGTATAGGACACATCTAAACACCAAATTCTCAGCACAAAGATTTATTACCCTGGATGGTCAAGCTGGAGAGGGGGGAGGCTGCAAAGGCAGACAGTCAGCAGCAGCAGCAGCAGCAGCAATAGCAAGCATTGAAGCAACCAAGCAAGAGCAGGTGTTTTGTTTTTGTTTTTTGGATTTTTTTTTAGGAGTCAGTTTTTAAGAAGAAAAGGGGGAGTCTGTGCTTGGGGCAGTTGGTAAATCCTGACTGGACAGGTTACCCAAATACAGAATTTTGATTATTAGACCTTGGTGTTTTGTCTCAGGAATGAGTCTGTGGCCAATGATGTGGGGGCTAGCTTTAGGAACACAATCTAACAGTTTAGCAAGGGGGAGAGATGTAAAAGGACAAAGTCTGTTGATGGCATGTTCGCCAGGCTCAGGTCTATGTTTGCCATGCTCAGCCCTGCTAGAACCCTTCATGAACAATGTAAATGTAATCCTGAAAAATGAACATTGTTAAATGTTTGTCTCAGAGGAGGAGGAGGAATCAGCATCCACAGGCATGTTAGCAACTGAATGCTGAGCTCCCTTCATACTTCATTACAGATTAGCTTTTAAATTCAGCCTCACACAAATACTTAATATATGAACAAACTATAGAATTTTTTTCCAAGAGATGTTAAGACAGATGACTGATTCTTACTTGATTTGATGCATGGTGAGCGAGTTCTCACTCCCATTTGAAGCATCACTGGCACACTACACATCTGCATTCTTATTGCCTGTCAAGTATTCTTAACTCTACAAGAATAACCCATCAAGTTCCATCTATTGCATGCTAAGATTTATAAGCTGGCTTCTCTACACTTCGATTTCTCCAGAAATCCAAGTACAAATATTTCTGTGCTGAATGGTTAAATATAATCTCAAAACACAGCCCACATTGCAGCATCAACTTTCTGTATTCATTTTAGTTTCTTTGATAAAATCCTGGGGAAATTCAAATGAGGGAGGAAAGATTTATTGGGCTCAAGTTTGCTAACTTTTCAATCTATCATTGGCTGTCTCCATTCATTGTTAGGCTGTGGCAAAGCACAGACAGCATGGTTGATGATCATGGCAGAAGAGAGATGTTCACTTGACAACAGCCCGTTAGCAGAAGGAGAGGGATTAAAGAAGTGATTTTCCCTTCACAGTGCCAAATTGCATCCAGTCAAGCCCCAATAGTCAAATTCTTCAGCCTCTAAATAGTCAATTCAATTATTAGTCTACAAATGGATCAACTCATTGGTAAGGCTATTTCCCTCATATTTAGTCATTACCTCAAAGGTCCATTTCTGAATTTCATAATGAGTACCAAGTCATCAACCCAAGAGTCTATGGAACATATTTCACATACAAACCACAATATTGCTTTATAAATATGCACACAAAATGAGATAAATCTGAAAAGTTATTAAACATCGCATCAACTCATGAAGCTATTAAAATTTATATTATATTATTGAAATAAATTTTTGCTGATAATCAAACTCATATTAAAATTATAATAAGTAAAAGAAATTGGGGATAGGTACAGTAATTTATGAAAAATTCCTCATTAAATAATCAAAAATTTGTTTTCAGAGAAAAGAGAAACAAAGGAGCCAAATAATGTTCTTTCATTAACACTCTTGGGGATGTTTTGTAAGAAGAGAAAGTGGTTTTTTGTGTCTCCTATTTTGTGAAATGTAGCTGTAAGTCCAAAGTAATCAATCCATCATTATACAAAGAAAGACATGGCGAGATTAAATACTTGTCTGGGAAGAATTCATTTGAGTACAAATCAGCATATACCTAGTGGTAGGGAAATCACATTTTTTTGATAGAACCACCCAGGAATATTATTAATACTGATATACATTGCTGCTGCAGAACTGGGAGTTGTGCTTGTTTCCATTAGCCAAACTGGAAAGCTTTAGGAATTAGGAAGGTGTGGCTGAGTAGTAAGAGATAATAATTCCTAGTCTGAGAGTTGTTACATTTTTTCTTCGTGTGTGTGTGTGTGTGTGTGTGTGATGTGATGTGAATGTATATGTGCATGTTGTTTTGTGTATGTATGAAATGTATGTATGTGTATGTGAGGTGTGTGTGTGTGTGTGTGTGTGTGTGTGTGTGTGTATGTAATGTGCCTACATGTAGGCTTGTGAGCATGGCTTACACAAACATATAGAAACCAGTAAAACACAAGATGTGTCTTCTGCTATCATTTTTTGACTTACTGTCTTAAGACAAAACTTCTCTCTAATAAATCAGAAGCTTGCTATTTATACTAGTCTGGGTGTCCATCAAGCTCCTTGGCCTTTCCATTTTTTACTCACCAATCCTGGGAATATAGCATGTACACCCATGCCTGAATTTTTCTGAGTACTATAGTTTTGAATTTAGTTTCTTGTATTTGCACAACAATTAATCTTACCCAGTGAGCCACCTTCCTAGTCAAGCACTCTTTTAAAAAATATTAAGTCATAATAAAGCAATGCATTCAGGTCTAAGGCTCTAGAAAACATGAATAAAAACACATACACTACTGAACAATATCAAATTTATGTTATCTACTTTCCTATCAACATTGTTTATGGAGCAGAAAATAATTTTCCATGAGATAAAACAGTCATACATGTTAGATATGCCAGGTGTATTAGTTAATTTTCTACTACTGTGATGAAAAAGCATATTCAAGGCAACGTACAGAAAGAAGAGTTTACTTTGACTTATGGTTACAGGAGAAATTAAAGTTCGTCATGGCTTAGAGGCACAACAGCAAGAGTAGAGAGCTGAGAGGTCATATCTTAATCATCAACCTGAAGTAAGTAAACAACCTGAACTCTCCAAACATGCTCTCTGGGTGAAATTCCTTCACCAAGGCTCAACCAGCTCCTAACAGCACACACCAATTAGGAACCAAGTGTTCAAATGCCTGAGCCTATGGGGCACATTTCCCATTCAAACTCCTATACAGGACAAGTATATGACAACCAACTTATTTTCCTACATTCAATTAGAAACATATTGAAAAGGAAGGGATTAGGATAAAATTACAAAAGGGCTTATGTTTTATTTGGCATTGAGCCAAAAAAAAAATACTGTAACCATTTGCACCAGGGCTGAAGAGAAATATGGAAATACAATCCTGTGATTACTAGGAGTACTTCCTCATCAGCCCTCATTTACCCGGAGCTGAACCTCAGCAATCTGAAGCTACAACTGCTCACAGAGTAGGTAGCAAAGGAGAGGAAAGTTAAATTGGTGAAGTCAAGGACTTTCTTGGCTTTCAGCCTCTCAACTTAAGCACTGCTTCTGAGAAAAACAGCTTTAGGGACGTTTGAGAGTTCAGTTAAAACACTGCAATAGAGACAGGTACCTTGACCTATGCTTTTGAAACACGCACTGAGGAGGCTGAGGCAGGAGGATCTTAAGTTTTAGGCTTCCCTACACTACATGGTGAGATGCTATTGGAATCAATCAAAGTGGGAGGAAAAACAGGGAAAAGGAACTAAACCAATCGATCCACTAGCACATAGAGTCTGAGAATAGCCACATATATTAACTTAGGAAAGTTTTTACCTGCATTCTTACAATCACCAGACTCATTGCCAAGAGTAATTTCCTCAGCTATGAAACCCCTTATGGAGGAATAAGAGAGGAGAATGACTGCAATAGCAATTCCCACAAAGTATGCAACCGGTCTGTAAAAGCAGTGCGATTGCACACAAAATTTTCCTAAGAACTTTTATAGTCTTCATCAATGCAAATATCTTCTAATGGAGTGCATGGCACAGCATATCCTTGATCTGACACAAATAATTTTCTGGGACAAGCTATTATGTAGCCAAGGCTGGCTTTAAACTTACCGTGTATCCAATACTGACACTATAGTTCTCATTGTCCTGTGTCTACATTCCAATTTTTGAGATTATAAGTGTGTTCTATCACACACATTTTTGTATGAAAGTAGGGATAATATCCAGGGCTTCATCATGCTAATCTCTGAGGCATGAACTCTATCAGCTTAGCTACAGCTTCAGTCCACACTATGCCACTTCTGCAAGCACATACACACAATTCTCAAATCTAGAGTCACTGTGCATCCATCAAAGAGAGCACCTCTAGAAACTTCAACCATCAGTTAGCAGCACCTCAAAATAGCTGGTAAAGTCCAAAATGAATAATTTCAAATGAACAAACACCAATACAACCCTATAGGAAACAAGAAAACCACTGTAGAGATATGGAATTCAATAAGGGAACTAAACATGAATTCTGAGGCAAATAATAACATGTATGAAATGGAAAATGCATTAGAAGCCTTGATTATTTTTTGAACCAAGCATAACAAAGAACTAATATAGTTGAAGAAATGTTATTTGGATAAAGGTAGAATGCACATAAGACAGGAATTGCATAGATATTATACAATAGAAAACTAACTGATTTTATTAGTGGATGTGTGTTCTAATGTTCTTGTTGAACAATTTGCTTCATACTATATTTATCAAAAATAAACTCCCTTGTAAATTAATTAATAAAGCATATATAATATCAGAGAGTAGATGCTATATAAACTTTGTGGCTTTAAATACTGACTTTATGTGCAAGAATGATTGCTCCCTGGTTGAAGGCACTAGCTGCCAAGCCTGACAAAATAAGTTTGATATCCAGGACCCACTTGGTAGAAGGAGAGAACTCCTGAAATTTGTCCTCTGATCTCCACATGTGCACACTAGCATATATCTGCATAAACATACACAGATAAATGAAAATTTGTACATATAAAACAAATACAGGCTGTATATTAATGGAAATGTTAATTCACTGGGAAACTATAATGAGTATAAATTTATAGAGACTCAATATAAAAGCATTTGAATATTAACACACACACACATATATAGATAGATAGATAGATAGATAGATAGATAGATAGATAGATAGATAGATAGATAGATGATAGATAGATTATGGAGAAGAAGATTGGGAGACATCAGTAATAATGGATATAACTATGAAACAAAGTCCAGAAGGAAGCATCCTATTTAAATACATCTACAAAATAGAGTGACCTACCATTTGTCAAGAATACTCTATCTCCCAGAAATAATTATTCTCAAGCATACATGTATTTCCTAGGCTGAAATATGTGTAAGTCAAAAACCAAGAAAAAAAATCAACAAACTTAAGTAGTTGACCATCAACTCTGTTTAAACTTAAATAGTAGTTTAGAAATCCAGGGTATGTGGTCACCAGTTCACAAAAATGAATCATATTTTTAAACAAAAACTCACTGGAAACAAGTAAATGTAAAAAAAAAAAACCCTTAATATACTAAGAAAAAACACTAACAAAAATAAAATCACAAATTTAAGAATTCATCAAGAATATTGTCTGAAGTGCTATAAGGTAAGGTGAAAATTTTGCATGCTAGGGAAGTACTTTACCACTGAGCTGGACAAATAGTCTTAAATGCAGCTTTTAAAGAGAAACTTATAGGAACAAACTTTTTCACCGCATAAGAAGAAAAGACTTCAAATAAACACCATAATTATTTGACCTGGAAAACAATACAAGGAAGACAATTCAACAGCAAATCTTGTAACCCCAAATGAGGAAGGTATAATAATTTTGATATCAAAACAGATCAAGTCAAAGCAAGTGGGGTGGTATCTCAGAGTTGTTTTGATGGCTAAAATCAAAAACACTGAAGACACCTTATGCTGGAGAGGATGTGGAGCCAGAGGAACTCTCCTCCACTGCTGGTGGGAATGCAAGATTGTGCAAACACTTTGGAAATCAATATGGCGCTTTCTTAGAAAATTGGGAATCAATCTCCCCCAAGATCCAGCTATACTACTCTTGGGCATATACCCAAGGAATGCTCAATCATACCACAAGAGCACTTGCTCAGCTATGTTCATATCCACATTGTTTGTAATAGCCAGAACCTGGAAACAATCTACATGCCCTTCAACTGAAGAATGGATAAATAAAATGTGGTACATATGCATAATGGAATACTACTTTGCTGAGAAAAACAATGACATCATGAGGGTTTCAGGCAAATGGATAGATCTAGAAAAAAATCATCTTGAGTGAGGTAACCCAGACTCAGAAAGACAAACATGGTATGTACTCACTCATAGGAGGATACTAGATGTGGAACGAGGATGACTAGACACCAGGGAGGCTACCAGGAAAACAGGACCCCAAGAAAGACACAGGGATTGCCCAATGATTGAGAAATGGATGAGATCTACATGAACAGCCTAGACTGAGTGGGGTAATGTAGGGTAAGGGTCAAGGGAAAGAGAGCTTGGGGGAGCAGGAGATCCCAGCTGGATCAAGAACAGAGAGGGAGAACAAGGAATAGGAGACCATGGTAAATGAAGACCACATGAGAATAGGAAAAAGCAAAGTGCTAGAGAGGCCCACAGAAATCCACAAAGATGCCCCCACAATAGACTGCTGGCAATGGTCGAGAGACAGCCTGAACTGACCTACTCTGGTGATAGGATGGCCAAACACCCTAATTATTATGCTAGAAACCCCATCCAATGACTGAGGGAATTGGATGCAGAGATCCAAGGCTAGTCCCTGGGTGGAGCTCCAGGAGTCCAATTGACACAAAAGAGGAAGGTTTATATGAGTGAGAATTGTTGAGACCAAGGTTGGATAAAGCACAGGGACAAATAGCCAAAGGAATGGAAACACATGAACTATGAGCCAATGGCTGAGGGGCCCCCAACTGGATCAGGTCCTCTGAATAGCTTGATCTGTTTGGGAGGCATCCAGGCAGTGGGACCAGGTTCTGTGCTCATTGTGAGTTAGCTGTTTGAAACCTGGGGCTTATGCAGGGACGCTTGGCTCAGCCTTGGAGGAGGGGACTGGACCTGCCTGGACTGAGTCTACCAGGTTGTTCTCAGTCCTCAGGGGAGGCTTTGCCCTGGAGGAGGTGGGAATGGGAGGTGGGCTGTGGGAAGAGGAGGCGGGCAGGAGGGGGGAGAACAAGGGAATCCGTGGCTGATATGTAGAATTAAATTATATTGTAAAATTAAATTAAATTAAATTAAAAACAACAACAAACAAACAAAAAAGAAAAAACAAGAAGCTAACTATATGTGACTGAGATGATATAGAACATGTAAGCGCCATTGTGCTCTCCTTACTCCACTGTCTACCCTTGACAGAATGTGACCCATTCATCAAATACTCAATATGTTTTTGTCCTGATAAATTACAAAATTACTATTGATAAAGGATTCCTACTAAAATATATGATAATTCATAAAATGTTTATCCACCCTTCCCTTTTTAGTTGTTTATTTTATCTTTCATGATTCCCCATTTATTTAGATTCCAGCTACACAGTGGTAAAAAGACAATCATGATGGTGTTCTAACAGAACTCCATCTCCAATATTAAAAGGTAGTCTTTTGCCTGGTCACATTACCTACTCATTGTAGATTAGTTCTCTTCTGTAGGTTTCATAGAACTTTTAAGAAACCAGTTTCATATTTAGAGATATCTGTTCTCTGTATAACTTTTGCTGTTATTAAATTTCTAGAGTGGCCTTAGGCTTATAAATTCACAATTATGTCAGAAAGTTTTATTATTTTTTTTTTTTGCAGAGAAGTATCACCAACACAGGTTATATGTGACTTTATGTACTATCTGTCAAGTTAAATATATAATTTTTATTTAATAAGAGATTATATTTCATTGAAATAAAGTATGTCTTCAATTTTGCTTATATGAACATGAAAAGTTGTCTTCAACAAATCACATTAAAACGACAACAGCTTGTACACTTTGATGTGTTTACAGCTTTACCTGATTAAATTTAGAGCACAAAATTGCTCCCAATAGCAATTTATCTGATGTGAATTCTAACTACCGTTTTAATGTAGTAAATATGTTTTCACATATATGTGACTGCAATATTTGAAGCATAATTTTCACTCAGAATTGATGCTTAATTTATTCTAAGCTTAATGCATAAATATTATTGAAATTCTGTGAAAATATTCAGCATATTCTAAAATCCACAATTATAGGATATTACTACAAATGTCAGTGTAAATTAATGATTTTCATTAATCCCCTACATTCCATCTACTATAGTATAACTACTGTGTCTCTATAATATATTTTTCAAGATAATAAATAGCTTGAAATAATAGAAATACATTTAACTCTTTTTTAAACCATGACACAGTTATCCATATATTTTATAGATATGAGTCTGGTAATTGTAAATTATGTCAGTATTTAGATATGTCTTATTAACACGTTACTCTTTTGTATAGTCTCTCCTTTAAGTTATTTTTCATAGTCTCCATTAATTTCTTTGGGAGGAGTGTTGTGAAATCAAGACACCCTTGATTTCACTAGGTAATCAAGGATTATTTCTAATGTTTAATCTTTATGGCTCTGCTGCTCAACATTGAAGATTAAATATGTGGCCCCATGCTCAATTTGTTTATTAAGTCATGCTTAGTTTGTTCATTAACTTCTTTGTTAAAAATGTCTTACGGGCCGGGTGACAGTGGTGCATGCCTTATATCCCAGCACTGGCAAGGCAGAGCCAGGTGGATCTCTATGAGTTCGAGGTCAGCCTGGTCTACAGAGCAAGATCCAGGACAGGTACCAAAACTACACAAAGAAACCCTGTCTCAAAAATTACCCCCAAAAATGTCTTATGATCCATAGTAGAAATGATAGCATTATGAAAGAAAATTGTTTGAAACTAAGGAAAATGTCGATGTTGTATTTAAAATAGTATGTTGGTATCTAAAGCTGATTACACATAATATTTGCTTGTCAAGAGTAGTTTTTCTAATTATCAATTGCCCCAAAGTATGCAAATATTATTATACTCTCAGTAAATACTCTAGTTTGTGTTATATATGTTTTATGGGCTTTAATTTTACTTATAGAGTATTACATGCATTGAAATTAATATCCAATAAATCACTATACAACCAAAATAATCATCTGTAAATATGATAGGTAAAATTGAAATTTGTAAATGAAAGTCACATGTTTATTGAGCTAGAAAAAAGAAAAGTGGGTCATAACTAAATTTCATGCTCCTATGAACCTCATTGTATTCATTCTGTCTTTTTTACTAGCATTTGTAGAACATAGGCATTTTCAACTGGGGAAAATATTCTATGTTTAAGCTAAATTCTCCTGTTGGAAGGTTTTTGCTGACTGGGAGAGTTTGCAGTCTCCCCAAGGCTTGGCAATTTATCTCAATAGCTGGACAACATGGGCTCCCTCCCTACAGTAGAACTTCTTGCCTTTATATACCCTTATCTGGAGAATATCCCTGGGCCTGGAGGACTGAATTTATCTGAAAAGCTGTCTCTAAACCGGATGCCTGATTTATCTTTAGCTTAACCATTGACACAGATTCCTGCTAAGAAGACTTGAGCTTGGAGCTCTCCTATAGGAACCTATTGCCATATACAAAGCCTGTGATAGAAGCATGACACTTAATGCAAATTAGAGTTTTTTCCCAGGTTCCTCAATCCTCTATATTTCCTATTTTCTGGAATAAAGTTGAGCTGAATTACTGAAGTCTGCCTCCTGGAGGGCTGTCTCCACTTGTATCCACAGCCATCTTGAACCCTGTTCCCTGCTTCTGTCCCCTCCAGCCTCATAGACCAATGCAGCCAACTGTAGTTGGAGGTTTTCCTGTGTCCTGCCTGGTCCTGCAGCCACTCAGACCCAAGTAAACACACAGAGTATTATATTATTTACAAACTATATAGTCTATGGCAGGCCTCTTGCTAGCTAGCTCTTATATCTTAAATTAACCCATAATTATTAATCTATGTATTGCCACATGTTCTGTGACTTTACCTGTGTCCCATTACTTGTTGCTCCTTGAGCGGCTGGCTCATGTCTATCCCTCATGCCTTTCTTCTTCCCGTCTATCTGCTTGTATTTCCTGCCTGCCTCTAGGCTGCCTTGCCAAAGGCCAAATGGCTTTATTATTATCAACCAGTCAGAACAACACATATTCACAGCATACAGAAAGACTTCCCACATCAGCCAGTGATTCTGGTATAAAAGCAGATCCACAATCTCCATTAGATCTAAAGATAGGCTTCTTTTATGAGGGGTGGTAGTTTCACTTATCGGCAGGTATAAGAACTTAGAGTCGAGGAAGAATGGTGTTCTAGCAAAATGACAGTAGTATATTCTTTTCTAAGTTTGTATGACCTCACTAGCCCTACAAAGCTGACAAGGTTTCCAGCACCAGTCATTATTTTCCTTCTGTTGAGTAGGCCTCAAGTCTAATAAGACAGCTCTTTGTTGTCATTGGTGTGTGACACACATTATCTTGTCAAGCTTGTAATTGTCATGGATCATAGGTACTGTAGCTAGGTAAGACTGTTTAATTGCTTCCTTCCCTTTGAAGTTTGCATAATATTTTCTGAAACCATGAAAGCCGTAGGAGAGGCTTTCAGGTCAACTTCAGCTAGAATCATCTGAGCTCTTTCTTCAAAGTTTATTGTGTCTTCAGCAATTAGGACCTATCTCCATCCCCAAGGTTTCAAATTAAAATAGATTTGCCATTTTTTGTCTTGCTTTTTTGAATTGATATTAAACTTGTATACCTAATGTATTGGGAGTGCAAATATATGGATAGCCAGCATGAACTGAGATGAATATATGCTAATTTAAGTGGAGCCTTAACATAATAGCTTTCTCCAAATCATTGGTCTAATTCTCCTAATTTAATTCTAATATTCCTAACTTAAGCATCGATGACAGAAAAGTGAAACTGAATATTCAATCATTGATTTTTCAACAATTGCTTTTTTCCAACAGACAACAAAATATTCAGGAGAGATTATAACACAAGAAACTATTAAATGAAAGTAAAATTATAATAGAAAACAACTGATAGACTGTCTTGGATATAAAAATAATAGTGTATTTGTTAAATTCTAAACCTATGAATAGAAAGATAAGTGACAAAATGTCATACAAATAAATTTATGGAACATTCCAGAAAGAATGAAGTTAAATTTAAAAAGAATCTTGAGAATAAAATAATTAACACTAAAAATATATATCAATATTTGTAGTTTAAATCAGCAGCTAAAATCTTTTGTAGTGAACATATGAAAGGGTACATAAATATAATTATTATATATAATAAGTTACATATATATGTAGTATTATCACTGAAAGAAATGAAGTTAGGTTGATGGCATAAACTCATAGTTAACAATATCTGAGTTTCCAATGAATACCTTAATTTCCCCTTAAACCTCATCTTAGATCTAGACTTCATGTCCACAGACTTAAATTTTTGTCATAAAGCTCTATTAAATAATTTGAGGATTTGACCCACCATTCTTATTGCTATCTTTCTTCTTAATCCTTTCATATGAAAATTATATTCTCGCTCCAAAATTAGCAGCATCCATTAATCATTATAATTATTTAATAATTATCATAATTAGTGGCTACTAATGACTTTTTACCCTAAACAGTACCAGTATTACACCCTTTTTTTTCTGAATAATCCAGTCAACATACCTATGCTTTGAAAATGAACAGTATGTATTAGAAAGCAGCTTCTGACACATTGGGATAAGCTCTGAGTGAATAGTATATACATAATAGGTTGATACCCAGTTGCATCTTTTCTAGGGATATTCTCACAATTTTAATATGAGCAATATTTCTCCAGTCTAAATATGTCTAGAACCAAACATAGCTAGCTACTGATTCATTCAAATATTTTTTACATGTTAATTATTAATGTATTTATCCACCTAATTGTCTGTGCTTTTCAGTTTACATGGTCAATTTAATTCACTTAAGATTTTTTTAATTCATAAAATATTGCTGTTCTAAAAAGTAAAATATAGAAAGCTGGACAAAATGTGAATAAAAAATTAAAAAATATATAGACCTCATAATAATGGCTAAAAGCATTGGATAAGTAGACCAAATCTAGAGAGATTCAGGGCTCTCTAGGTAAAGATGGAAACTGAATATTCATTAACCTCAGACATGTAGAACTGAACAAAGTTAAGCAATTTAGTTAAAATGGGAGAAAAAAAAATGGTGTATAGATCTCTGTGAGAATCAGAATCTCCTGGATGTCCCAGGTGGAAGGATGTTTACAGAAGATGGGGAAACTGTTTTAATCCAGCAAGTACATGTGATAAATATCACTTAAACTAAAGGCATGGACTGTGAAACAGAAGGTGCCGTGGGCATGACACTTCACTGGTGACTTTTTCCCCAGCACTAAAATGAGAAGTGTGTTCTCTGATGGGAAGCACAGCACTGCTTACTGGCTGCCTCAGTAGTTGCTATGCAGTGCAGGAAGAGAGAAGGAATAGATCTGTTTTTCTTCTAAGGGAAGGCAATAAATCTTTTTCCTAAGCAACTGGGAATTTAGGGAGATAGATCAGGGATGAAAAGCACATGCTGCTTTTGCAGAGGACCTGAATGCAGTTCCCAGGACCCACATCAGGCAGTTCAGAACCACCTGTTACTTCAACTCCAAGGGATCTGATATCTTAATCTGGGCTCCACAGGCACCTGTGCTCACACCTGTGTATCCCCCTACACACACACACACACACACACACACACACACACACACACACACAATTAAAAATTAAACATAAATCTTTAAAAATAAATAAAACCATAACTGGGTAAAAAGAAGGTACACTGTGTTTCTTTCAAATGGAAGCATTCCTTCCAGGAGGGATGAGAAGACTCACGAGACTCAGCAGGTAAATAAGATGTCACCAGTCTTGAAAAATACGATTTTGGAACATTCCCAAAGGCCTCTCTTATCTTTACAAGGGGAGTAAATCACTACTGGGGAGGGAGACACAGAACAGGCAAAATGCATAGATCACAGATTCTTTGTTCAGCTACTGCAAGCTGTTCAGAGCTGTTTTCAGCTTTTGTGATCATCACCTGTGTTGGGTTATTGGGCTTGTCTTTTTGGTGATATAACTGCCTTTGAGTCACCATGGCACTTATACATAACCTCTCATCCACACTCCTGTTAGTAACCCCAAGGTAAAATATTTGGTTCACTTAGTCGGCCTTAGCTATGGTTATTACTTTGGTGGAACGTGTGTTCCCTCTCTGTGTAAATAGACATGTGCTGCATCTCCCCAGGGAAACCTACTTAGGAAGATGCTTTCATAAGATTTTAAAACAAAAGTTCTGCCTACACTGAAGTCTTCATTCATATAATGAAGGGAGTTATTCTTGTCTCACAGCAATATTCCCAAGCTTTAGAAGCATCTGGTGCCAAGAATGGAAGTCCCATTGACAGAAAAGACACAGAAGTGAGTGTAGAGGACATGATGGAGGCAAGACGAGGAGAGAGTTAAGAGCCTTGTGACCCCATTTGGTTTAGGGTTTTGCATCTGTCTCCCTTTTTGGCTTAGAGTATTTACCTGTACAAACTATGCATATGCCACACTCCAGACAATGCACCTCTCTACTTTAGAGCCTCCTGAATCTTCACTTGCATTTTGCTTTCAGTATTTCCATCTCTGAAGAATACTATGGGTTTCCCCACCCCTGGTAATAATCAAATGTAGACATTTCTACTTGAAGTATATTCCCAACACATCTGAGTATTAAGAGTAAAAGAGTCGATCTAGCATAAACTAGTTTTTGATTGCACACACAATAAATCAAAACTTTGTCCTTAATAACAATTTTTTTTGAGAAATTTCCCACCTTAGTTAATTTTCTATTGCTTCAAAGAGACACTGTTACCAAGGAAACTTATGGAAAGAAGAAAGCGTTTATTTGGCTCATAATCCCAGAATATTAGAGTCAATAACCATCATGGTGGGAATCATGGCAGCAGGCAGGCAGTCATCACACTTGAGCAGTAGCTGAGAACTCACATCTTGAGAAAACAGCCAGGAGCCAGAGAGACAGCTAACCGGAAATGACAGTGAGTGGCATAAGCCTTTGAAACCTCAAATTCGGTCTCCAGAGGCACACATTCTCTAACAACAGCACACATCCTAATCTCCCCAAATAGTTCTAATAATTTGGGACCAAGCATTCAAATATGAGTCTATGGGGCCACTCTCATTCAAGCTACTATAATCCCCTAATTACACCTTATACTTTCATGTTATTGGGTTTTCATGTGATGAAATTCATCCCCAAATTACTACCATATACGTATGTGTGACTGAGTTTGATTGTGATGAAATTTGAATGCATTATGGGAAGGGACATGCACATTATGATAAAATGAATATGTGATCTAATCTATCAATCAAAATAGTAAACACTTGAGATGGGTCTCTTAGTCACTATCTCTTCCTTCACCTGAAGCCCGCAAAAAGATGCAAGCAATCTGGGTCCTTGAGTATCTTGGCTCACGTGGCCCACTGTAAATCTTGATAGTGCATCTGTTTTTAAACTCTACCATGGCTTACCTCCAAACAGAGCTATCTTGCTTTTTTGCAAATCTGTGTGAGCTTCATCTTTCAGTTCTTCGGATAAGAAGTCAGGTTCTTGAAACACTTCTCCCAGATCCCAGCCACCATTAGAGGTGCTAATGAAACTCTTCTATGATGTCATCACCACTCTCTATGTAAAAACGTTTTGAAGAATTTATTGATAATCTTTTATATATTTTAGCTGATGTGTCTTATACATGGAAAGGTTTCAGAGGGAATAAAACACTTAAATATTTGGACTTTCAGTGAATAATTTTTGAGATTGACCATTTGATCAGCTCTAACAACTTGGTGCCAGTGCATTGGGAGTTTTGCATCTGTCTCCCTTTTTGCCATTTTGACATATTTATGACAATAATATGACAATAATAGCCATGCAGAAACATTGAACTCTACTAGGCAAATTTGTTCCCCATGAAGATATTGCTTAACAATTCTGAAAAATCTGAAAATTTATTATTGGGATTGAACAGTTGAGTAAGGAATGGTGAAGCTAATGATCTAATTGTTGAAGGATTAGTTCACATACAGGGAGGGAAGGGTGATTACCCTTTTGTTATTGGGTAAGTGTTGGAACTATCACTTTGAGCTTATATTTAGTTATCTGGGGTTACAGATTCATAAATAAATAGGTACAGATGGTAGAACAATAAAAATATGATGATTGTTAGACATCAAATGATAATTAGCAGGATAATTTTTTAATAGATGATAGATGAAGTACAAGTAGATTGACATATTAGTAAACACACATATGTTCCCTTCTCTCCACTGCAGGGATTAAGTACAATGGTTTTGCTTGTATTAATATTTACATTAAGTTTGCATCTCTGGATTTTATAGTACGTTCTAATAAAAGAAAAATATTACTCATTTATAGCAATGAGAGGAAAATGTATGAGATGAACATAGACTTTAACAGATTACCGGAATGAAAGTAAATACTCCTACAAAAACAGTTATGAAAGATGGACACAGAAGCTAATTATATTTCTAAAATACTTATTACACATCTAGTTCTTAGCAAATAAATGTTTTACAGATAAGCAGGGATGCTTTCCTTAAACTCAGAGAGATTACTAAAAGTAAGAGATTACTAAAAGAGAGAGAACTATAATGTGACCTGTAGGATTGATTTGGAAACAGAAGCATTAGCATATACATGCATACATTCAGATAACTAGATGCAGAAGTAATTATGCATATATGCTAGTATGCATAAAATGTATCATCTAGTTATACATATATTATCTTACTAATCAGTGTCAAGCACTGTCACTCATTGGTAACAATGCACACCCTTAATACCTAAACCTTAGAATCCTACATCATTCTGGGGACAGAGGAAAAACTAAGACATTAAGAAAACAACTTATTTAGAAAATGCCTTGTGACTGATTATTTAGTCACAGGCTATAACACCCAGTATTTTTATTATACTGTTTTAAGGAATCAAACAAATCTGAAATTATCAAAGAGATGTGTTGCTCCACTCCAAAAGTAATTATTCTCAGAACAGTGCTTAGTTAATTAAAGGAAATAAAAGTAAAAGCTTGCTGCCAAGGATCAATAATCACAAAAGAAAATTAATAATATTCAATTTCTTGTTAACTGCTATGCAAGAAATTGAGTGGCATTAGAATCTAGCAGTCTAATGTCAGTGTTGACAAAAGGAAGAATACTAATAAAGAATAGTTTAGAAAATAGAGTTCAGAAAAGAAAATTGTTTCTGCTGTTATGATTTTAACTTGCTTGATATTATCTGTGACTTTTATTAATTCATGTGTTATGAAGAAGTATTGCTAAAACCATAATTGTGTGTTTGTAGAGAAATAACCACATGTATAAATTTTGAGCATGACAGGACAGCCATCCATGTCTCCCAAAGATACTGTATCGAGTCTGCATATTGAGTGCAGCAAATGACCCAATACAAACCTGAACACAGACATGGAGTGGCTGTTATTGACTGACAAATAAATAATTGTAGGAAAATATAGAAAAGAGTTTAAAAAACAAATATTCCAATAACATAGCAATGCCTCCTATTTTCTAACTTCTTTATTATTTATTTCTTTGACCTTGTTTTTCTTTTTTTAAAAAAATGCTAAGCCTTCAAACTAATGAAAGAAGTATCTTCCAAAAAAAAAAAAAAGATGAAATAACACAAAGTTTCTTTACAACAAAGGTGGTGAGTCGGAATGCTTCCTTATCTTCAAGCAGGTCTCACTAATGAATGAAGTGACAGAGTACTGAAGCTGGAGGGATAGAAATGCAGGTGAGGCTTCCTCTTTCCAAAATAGCTAGTCTATTGTTGTTGCAGTTCCTGGGGTCCTGTTTGGGAAGGCATACTGGGTAAAAATAACAATTCCAGAAAAAGAGGCACTGACTTAAACAGGGGTTAGGAGAAAAAAAAAAGACGGGGGAAACAATGGAATTATATTTTAATTTTGAAAATAAATTAATCAAGAAAAGAAATTATGGTGATACTTTATTTGTACTGAAGTGTGGTTTTATTTGTATGTTAATAAATAAAGTTGCCTGGGGTGAGAGCTAATAGCAAGCCATAGCAGAAGCTGGGTGGTAGTGGTGCACGCCTTTAATCCCAGCACTTGGGAGGCAGAGACAGGCTGATCTCCAGAATACAGCCAGCATGGAGACACACGGCTTTAATCTCAATACCAACCATAGAAGACCTGGAGGTTTGTACAGACAAGCAGTGACAAGGAGGTCGTGAGGTTGGGTTTACAACCAATGAGAAGGCAGAACAGAAAGTCAATAAAAAGGACAGACACACAGGAAGTAGGTCTCTTGCAGAGAGGTAGGACAGCAGTGGCAGTGAAGGGTAAGGTTTTTAGCTCTTAGCTATTGCTCTGACCTCTTGGGCTATTAACTCTGCATTTGGCTCTGTGTTTCTTATTTAATAAGACCGTTCATCTACAAGAAATGATTCAGCTGGGATCAAGAACTCTGAAATATATGTGCCACTTTTTAGTTCAGATGAAATAGAAACAAAATCTTTTTCAGTTCAGATTCTTTTCTTTTAAACTTTCTTCTGCACATTGATCCACAAGTGAACATAAAAACCAAGAGGTTTGAGAGTTAGTGAAAGAGGACCTTTGAATGGCAGAGTGAAAATGCAGTGAAGTAAGATATTAGGAGAATAGCCAAAATAGCAAGGAAGGTGAGAGATTTCAAACATAGCCAAAATGCAAAAAAGACTATGCATTGAGAAGAGTGGAGGCTCCTCCAGTGAAATCCAAAAGGAATGAGATGTCTCTTTTCTCCGGACCACTATCAAAAGCATCTTGGGAGCCCTCGAGGATGCCATGAGTTGAGAAAAGCAAAGAAAGCAAATATACTGACTTGGAGGAAATAAATAGAATTCTATTGTTTTCCAGAGAGAACATAATGGACTATGGAAAATGTCCAAATACACACAAAAAAATCGCGCTGGACTTATAAGTAATTATATGTAGTTGAATAAAATAATAGCACAATCAGCATACATCTAAAACATTCATAATATGAACCATCAGCAAGGCCATGGACCAGCAATAACACTCAATCATTTACAGTGGAAATATACAGTGGATAGGAATAGAGGAAGATAAAACAATACAATACTTTCTCAAGAAACTGAGGTCCTATGAAAAAAAACTGACAATCTTTGTCATTAGAATTCACCCAAGTTAGTTAAAAATGAAGATAAAGCTGGGTGGTGGTGGCGCATGCCTTTAATTCCAGCACTTAGGAGGCAGAGCCAGGCAGATCTTTGTGAGTTTGAGGCCAGCCTGGGCTACAGAGTGAGTTCCAGGAAAGGCACTGCAAAGCTACACAAGAGAAACCCTGTCTCGAAAAACAAAACAAACAAACAAACATAAAAGTGAAGATAAGAAAATATATAAGTGGCTCCCAGGAATTAGAAAGAAAGGAATGATAGATAGAGAACAGGAACATTTTAAAGGCTGTGAATGTATGATGCATGGCACTTTGATGGTTTATATAAGTTCTATTCGCTAAAACTAATAGCATGAACATCTGAGGGCTTAATCTCAACATAAGCTATAGACATGACAATATTATAGAGTCATTCGTTGTACCAAATGTTTCACTCTGTTAGAGTTGATGATGATGTGAGATGATGTGTGGAGAAGTAAAAATGGAACACATGGGGAATCTCTGTAATTTGCCCCTTAATTTTCCTTGTAACATAGCTCTAAAAACTAAACATCAAATTCAAGAGAGAAGGACATGTGCTATACTTTAGGAAATGATAGGGGGGGGGGACACACAGAGCGGGCACACACACAGGATCGTCTCAAACATTTTGGTGTTAAGAAGGGTATCAGGCCCTTTGAATAGGTGAGACAGTTGATTGACTTGATCTGTTTGGGAGGCAACCAGGCAGTGGGACTGGGTCCTGTGTTCAGTGCATGAGCTGGCTGTTTGAAACCGGGGACTTATGCAGGGACACTTGGCTCAGCCTGGGAGGAGGGGACTGGACCTGCCTGGACTGAGTCTACCAGGTTGATCTCAATCCTCAGGGGAGTCTGGCCTGGAGGAGATGGGAATGAGGGGTGGGCTGGGGGGGGGGCGGCGGGACGGGGGAGAACAAGGGAATCCATGGCTGATATGCAGGATTAAATTATATTGTAAAATAAAATAAAAAAAGAAAGGTAAAATAAGGGTCCCCAACACTAAGACCTTTTTAATACGTGAAAAATAAAGCTACTGAACTGAAAGGTGAAGCCTGGATTATGCCTTGATCTTTGCTTGTCCTTCTGCAAGATGAAAGTATGTAGAAGATATCATTACCATGAAGCAAGAAACATAGAACTCTAGTTCCAAATCAGCCTGATGACAGTAGCTGAAATACCCTCAAACATCAATAGAGCATACTAAGGATTTTTTGGTTGACAGGAAAGGAGGGTATTTGTTTCTTTTTGTTTGGTTCCTGAGCCATTTGAGATCAGCAGTAAATAGAACTATTTTTGTTAGTGGAAGACAGTTCCTCAGTTTTCCTCAGTTAAGCAACAGCCACTTTAGGGAAAACACTGAGAACACGTATGAGGGGTGTGGAAAAGAAGAAAGCAAATGTTTTGTAGATTATTTCAGTACAATAAGCCCAAATCACAATGCCTAGTTAATAGAGAGTTGGGGATTTAGGTCCTGGTTTAGCAGAAAGTGCAGAGAATTTGGTAGTATAAAGAAAACAGCATATAAAGAAAAAAAGTCTGGGCTCAGAAAAATCTAGAAACTGGGAGCATTAAGAAGGCCTGCATTAAGGACCCTGAAGCAAGCAATCAAACATTAACTATTTCTTCTTTCTTCCCAGTAGTGATGTGAGAGTGTTAGTGTGAGCTTAACTTGAGGAGCTACTTTCTGGGAAACTCAAAGAAAATCAAAGCCACCAAGAGCCACTAGCTTTCAGGTCTTCATCCCACAATGTCAAAAAAATGAAACACAGCTATCACATATGTGTACTTCCCATCCCAGCAAATGAGACAAGTTAGTCAATGGACCAACTGTAAATAGATAAATGCTAATGTAACACCCAGCATTTCCTATCATCACGTGGGCAAGGGTTTACTGGAGTAGTTATACTATTTCGTTTCCATTTTCTTGCCCAAGTAGATAATTTACTGGCAAATTACAAACCGGTGATGGTAACATCATTCTACTATCAGGTACAGCATGTGGACAAAACTCTGGCTTTCTTGCTACTATGTGGTAAA
Organism: Peromyscus leucopus; assembly: GCF_004664715.2. Lineage (NCBI taxonomy): Eukaryota > Metazoa > Chordata > Mammalia > Rodentia > Cricetidae > Peromyscus > Peromyscus leucopus. Next base: position 35,989,921 of record NC_051073.1, on the reverse strand, counting down.
ATTCACAATAAACAGCCCTTTCATCAATCATAAGAAATATGGATGGGCAAAATATCGAAATTACACTAAAATTTCAGAAATAAAAATAATTAATTAATAATAACAAATAAACAGTCATTGGTTGTTTGAGCGTCTGTAACTAGCATAACAGTGATAAAAATATTTTAGAGAAACACTTGTGTCTGTTAATCTATGTCTCAGACTTTTAAAACAATACACCTAAGAAACTGGAGTTTCTCCAGAAATCTCATGCTGGGAGAAGAGAAAGCCTCCTCTAGCCTGATGGAAACTTTTTCCTGGGAAAGAGATTTCACACAGTCCTGACAAATTGTCAGGCTACCTTGGTGGGACATTGGAACTTAGACAATGATAAGCTGGGCCACACCTGAGGAGAGATTGCTTATATATGCCTAGCTAGACTTCTGCCTCACTTCAGTACATTATAGATGGACTGTGGGAGAGTAAATAGGGTCTATTTGTCCTATTCTCAATGTGAGCAATTTAGATAATTCTATTTCTTCTGTTTTTTAATACTAAATTATCTATTTTATGTGGCTAAAAGAGGATGAGTTGCCAAATTTTGATTATTAAGGCACAGTCTATGACCTCAAGTGCTCTAACACTATGACCACAACAGGAGACATAGGATTGGTTTAGATTTTTGAAGGGTAGGAATGGAAGCAGGTGAAGTCCCTGTAATTGCCAATAGTCCTGAGATCTCTAAAGAAATGCCATGCTGATCTCTATTGGATGTAAGAAAATAATTAGACTCCAGCTGCTGCTCAGACCACAGTGCCTTGTAGTAGCCTTTATCCTCCCACAGATACCAATAGGCAACCCACTGAGACATTGTCCATCCCTCCTCTTAGACTTCCAAGTGCCAGACTTTCTCACCCTGGGAAGTGAGGAGGTGTTGATGGTCACACATTCTCAGCTTTCCACGCCTTTCCTGCCCTCACCTAGGAATCAGAGCACTCAGGTACAGTCTTATTCTGTGAAGCTATTCCCAGCCTTAGAAATGCTTACAAGGAAACTCCTTCGTCTGCCATATGAGTCTTATTTCTTCTCTATAGTCTTCACTGTTCTCTTTAGCATTGAAACATAAACTTTCCTCATGATTTAAATAAATATTTGTGGCCTAAAGGAAAAGTTTCTGTTTTGGTTTCCTATATCATACCCTAGACTTAAGGTTGGAACAGTTCTGTTGTAATAAATAATAATGCTACATGGTAAAATTATTACTGAAACATGGGGCATATGCTTCCACTTAAAATCATCTGTGTAGAATCTGGAGTTTGGCGCTCTTTAGTAGGATAGAGGTTCCTTTAGAAGAGCAACCATGAATTTGATACTGAGCTGCAGTCAGAACTGAATTTATGACCTATAAGAACTGTATAACTTTCTAGCCTAATATGAGCTATATTGACATAGAGAGGATTAATAATAAACAGCTAGAAAGATACAACCTGAAACAAACAAACAAAAAAATAAAAATAAAAAAAAAAACAAGATAAAATTACCACCAATGACTTCGGCATTAGTAAATTTCCACTTGTTGCAACCAACCAAATACTTGACAGGAATCAATTTACAGTTCCAGAGCTGTACAGTTCCAATTTACTGTTCCAGAGATATGCAGTTTCATTCTACAGTTCTAGAGGTAAGCAGTTCCACTTTACAGTTCCAGAGGTGTACATTTCCAACTTACAATTCCAGAGGTATACAGTTCCAATTTACAGTTCCAGAGGTGTACAGTTCCAACTTACAATTCCAGAGGTATACAGTTCCAATTTACAGTTCCAGAGGTGTACAGTTCTAACTTAAAGTTCCAAAGTTACACAGTTCTAGAAGTATGCAGTTCCATTTTACAGTTCCAGGGGTATACAATTCTAATGTACAGCTCCTGGGGTATGCAATTGTAGGGTGATAAAAAGTGATCCCATATTTCCACCATGACTGGGAAGGCATGTGGCAGATGTAATATTTTTGGTCACATCACATCAGCACAGTGTGAACAGAAAGTGGGGTGGGATGTAAAACCTCAAGGCCTACCTGCAGTTACTCCCATCTGCCAGCAGATAACCACCTAGGAAAGTTTCCACATCTGTGGCCCATGTACTTATTCACATGAATTTATGGGGGACATTTCACATTCAAAACACATCAACCTCTCATTAGTTAAACGACAGTTATATAAAGTATGTATTCAGCAGAGATTATGTGCTTCTGGTAAATTCAGAGCTTTTTTATAAAAAAAAAATCAGCATTCTCTTAAATTACTGTTTACAATATACTATATTGCCTGAAAGAAAGCAACACATTCATTTTTCCTCCATGTCCAAAGGATCACTACCACATTTGGTTATTTGATGGTTTGACTAATCTGAAGTTGAGATGTATCTCTGGGACTTTTGAGGCCTTGAGTTTCATACTAGCACTTTTGTACTCAAAGGGGACTTCAGCACTTCACTGGGATTTCAAAGCTCTGATCTGAGGGTTTTAACACATGCCGGCTTTCTCTGGTCTTTGGGAAAGTGTATATTAGCACTTTAATCTGGACTATTTGGGGAATGTAGACTGTAGAAACAACATAAATTGTAATTGCTTGTTGAACTGTCTAGGTCACACAATGTCCACTGTGAGGTCCTTCAACAAACAGTATGCTCACTTCTGATTGAACCTGAGTTCACTGTTTTTATTCAGTGGTTACTACTTGCTTGATTTTTGACTTGTATTTAAAGGCATACTGTTGGTTTTTCATTTAACTTGCAAAGGACTTGAATAATAAACATGTTGCAGAGGTATCAGTTCTAATCTATGCCATCTTTTTGCCTTTCTTAACCTGATGAAGGTATACTGCTGTGGAATATTAGTTTAAGATATGTTAAATTTCGTTTGTGCTGTGGAATATTTGTTTAATGATGCAAAGATGTGTTGCATTCTTTTATGTTGCATTTGTTTAACTCTGTAAAGCTGTGTTACTTTGTGTGACTAAAACACCTGATTAGTCTAATAAAAAGCTGAACAGCCAATACCTAGGCTGGAGAAAGGATGGGTGGAGCTGGCTTACAGAGATGATAAATAGGAGGTGAAATCTAGAGAAGAAGGAGAAGTGAAAAAATGAGGAGAGGAGGACAGCAGGGGCCGGATACCCAGTCACAGAGCCAGCCACAGAATAAGACAGGAAGAAGATATAGAACAAAAAAGGGGAAAAAGCCCGGAGGCAAAACATAGTTAAAGAGAAATGGGGTAATTTAAGTTAGAAAAGCTAGCTAGAAACAAGCTAAGCTAAGGCCAGGCATTCATAAGTAAGAATAAGTCTCTGTGTATTTATTTAGGAGCTGGGTGGCAGGCCCCCAAAGAGTTAAAAGCCATAAAACAAAACACCAACTACAGTATATTCTTGATTATAAAGCATGACTTAAAAAATAGCTTGAGTATGAAAAAACACTCACTTTGTCACAAATGTTAGTTAAATGTGAAGTGAAAACCTGAGCACAAAATTATCCTTACTCCCCAAACTAATCACAATTTAAAGATATTCCAAACACTAGTTTCATCAGTTTACTAAGAAAACAAACAAAATTCACTGAAAACTGGCATCTATGTCTGAACTTCATTCTAGCATAAGGATAAATATTAAAGTTAGCCAAAAGAAAGAGCATTTTGGACATAGTCCTAGAAATGCAGTAAACAAAGAATTTCTAGTGGTCTCCCCATGGAACCAACATGACTTTCCTAGTGTGGAACTGGGAAACTATACAGTGAAGATTGCCACTCAGGGAAGTTCAGCAAAGATTCAGCTTTCAGAGTTTGTTTTCTTATTAGTTTGTGTTCATTTTCCTTTTTCTTTTTTTACTTTCTTTTGGGCTTTTTGCTTAGTCTCCACTAAAACTTAATACCCATGATCTTGGTTGCAGTCTCCAGTCTCCAGGTCTACCAAAGGTCTACAGATACTGTGTGACCCAAAGATCTCTCAATAAATTAAGTTATTAAAGTATCCAGTAGGGATCTATGGCAGCCACGCAAAGCTTTTAGATTAAACATGGTTAGAGATTGCTATCCAGAGGTATGAACAAAGGTCAGGTATCCACGGGACAAAATGAAATTATTTCCTACATATAGATTATAAGAAAGACGCATGAAACTACTTCTAAAAACTTATCATTCTCCTTTCCAGTTGTTTCTAAGCATGCTGGTTTTGCTGAATACTAATGACCACAGGCCAGTCTGGTTTGTAGAACCTTTATCAGCATTTTAGAAATAAGGTTTGTAGGGAAGTAATTCATGTCATTCAGGCTACATTAGTAAAGATACTTTTATCTCTTCTGCTTTCAGAAGAATATCTATTCCTTCATTGGGACAATACTTTGTGAAGTTTTTATTTATTATATTTAAACAATAAATTTTTAAAGGTTTAAAGGTAGCACAGTGTCCTGGCTTCTGAGCACAGAGCCCGTTAAACATGAGAGAGCGAGGAGAGATTAAAACTATCCAATTTTATCTGTCACAATCACCTAAGAACTGTTACAGAATCTGCTTGAAGAGATAAACCATGGCCAATGCTCTCTTCAGGATTGGCACATGCTTTTTTTGGTATTGTGCTCAAAATATACAAGCCAGCAATTAGCTTCTGTCTTGTAAACATAGCACATTGTCCCTAAGGAAATGGCCATAATAAAATAAAAATGTTCATGCAAATCCTAACTTAATCCGTGAAAACATTTAGACTAGACATATTTATTTGCCCAGGTTCTTAACAATGACACGACTAGTGTAAAGCTTTCCTTTCATGGGACAAGGAACACTTTGCAAACAGGAACATACTGTGTCCTGCCTAAAAATATCAAGAATTGCTTTCTTGGTTCATTGTAAAATTTAAGGCAAAGGTGTAGAAGTAAAGTCACTGTTGATTTTGTGATAACTGTTAAAACCCTGGGAGGAGAGCCAATGTGAATGTGGCAGGTTGGCTCCATCCTCTTGCTTTGAGCTTTGATGACAGCATTCTTAATGTAATCCTCTACTAAATAATGAATGGAGTTGGTGCCAGCCTCATTAATCAGAGTAATCAGACATACTGGCATAGCATTATTTCTAGAGTAAAATATGCAAGAAGCTAAGATAGCATAGAAAATATAAATATTTAAAGCAGACAATTTTTTAAAATAATCTTTCAAATTACTACATGGATTATATTGGTTTTGTCCCAGGTTAACAAGGATATGTGTATAATCCATTGCTACATTTACCAATAATGTCTTCAGTGATACATCCCAAGACAAAGACTGAAAAGAGTTACTACTGTCATTCTTACAAGACCGTCACCTATACAATCTCCAACACTGTGGATGTGGGGGACAGTTCACTCTCCCTACAATGTCCAAATGAAGCTGCCTCTGCCAATCCAAAGTGACACTTCAGGGACAAAGTAAGTAAATGCAAGTGTGAAGCTCACACTGACCACTGTGTTGTGAGGAATAAAGGACTTTGCTTTCAAGATGCATGGCTTTTGTCAGAATAAATGCAAGTGGGTAGGCTGAAATGTAGAAATAACAAACAGAGCACCATTTCAAATACATCATTATTCTGAAAAACAACAACAACAAACAAACAAAAAAAACTAAACTGGAAGACTCATATTGATGGGAACAGTAGATACAAATTAGCTAAGCATTTTAGGGTAATAAACACCAAAGAGAAGAAGTTTCCCTTTACTGATGTTCCCTGAGCCTTAGAGAAGAGGGTATAAATACCTTGTTTTAGGCTGGACATTAAGCTGTCATTTATTCCCAGCTCTGTGAACTATCCAATGTCTCTGCATTTATTGCTTTTCATTGTAAACAAAAGAGGCTTCTGTGTTTATGATCAGAAGAAGCATTTTTTCAATGATACAATGAAAAATACTTAAAATAGAGCCTAGTACCATGGCAGCTTAACTAAATAACAGTATTAAGTTCATCCTTAGGCCTCAAGACATCCTCAGTTATTAACGTTCTTCCTTCTAGTTGTTCAGTTCCAGATATGAATTTCCTAACCAAAAGAGATAGAAAGGATACCCAATATAATAAAATCAGATATGAAAAGAGAAAGATTATAAGAGATCCAAATGAAGTTTAGAAAATTGTGAGTATATATCTAAAAACATGTATTGAAGTAAATTAGAAATGTTCAAAGAAATTGATAAATTTCTTCTTGCATATGACATACAAAAATTACATAAGTAATCCAAACAGACCTATAAAACCAGCAATTATATTAAAAAAACAAACTCCTATTGTATTTTATTTTTTTTATTTGTTTGATTTGTATTTATTTATTTATTGGTTTTTCAAGACAGGGTTTCTCTGTGCAGTTTTGGTGCTTGTCCTGGATCTCACTCTGTAGACTAGGCTGGCTTCAAATTCACAAAGATCCACCTAGCTCTGCCTCATGAGTGCTGGGATTAAAGGCATGCGCCACCACCGCCTGGCACCAAATGTTTATTTTAAAAGATAAGGATCAGATAAATTCACTGCAGATATCTTCCCGGCCTTTAAAGTACTGACAATACCCAAACCAGATGAGGATACAATAAGAAAAATTTGCACCTAACTATTCAGGAATGGTTCAACTATATAATGATGATATTATATATATATATATATATATATATATATATATATATATATATATATAATATACAGTGCTAAATCTATAACCAATATCATGATAAGCAGATAAAAGTTAAAAGAAAAGTTCAAAACATACTTTGTAAGTTACCAGGCAGGTAAAGATTATGTGCTATCTTTAGATTCAGTTTAAAAGCAATAATTATGAGACTGAATCTTAGTTAATATTTACTAAAATAGAACTTCTGAAGATTATGTTTTATGTAGCACCATAATATTTTTGTTTCTGAGAAACATCTGATGTGTTTGAACAATATTTTTCTGACAAGATATCATCTTCTATGGGCTTGATACTTAATGTGAATGGTGAGACATTAACCGAAATAATTAATGGAACACTATTTTGTCCCAACATTATTTTGACTGCCTAGACACTTCTCAGTCTTCCATCCCCCAACAACCACATCCTCCTTGGCAATGCTTTTGGGACTGTCCACAATTCTGACTATGGTCCAGACACATTAACCAAAATAATGGGTGTTTGTGCAAGATTAAACACGTATCTAAAATAACTAAGAGGAAGTGTAAATAAAAAAGTATTGCCATGTGGTGTCTGGAAAATACAGCTGAGCTTTGTAAGAAAGCAGATTTTATTAGGTCACCCCAAATCTCTCACTGAAGTATCTCCATCTCCAGCACTGATGTAATTATGGTATTTTCTATTGAAAAGATGTACTCCTGGGCTTAATAACCAAGAAACTGTTCAGAGGCATGAGCCTTCTCTTGGTCTGACCATTATTAAAAGGATTCAAAGTTATTAATTAAAAAATAAAAGCAATAATTAATTATAAAAGTTTGTAGAAATTATATTCATGTAATGTAATTTTAAATGTAGATTATAATGATAAGAAAATGCAATATTTGCATAAGAGTTATGGATTTAAAAATCAGAAGACATTCAGGTTAATTTACCCATTTTACTCTTGCTTTAGATATTTTAAATGTATAAACATTATTACTTTGTATATATATATATATATATATATATATATATATATATATAAAACATCATTTCCCCATTCCCTTTCCTCCCTCAAATCCTGTCCATATACCCCTTCTTGTACTCTTTCAAATTCATGGCCCCTCTTTTTATTAATTATTGAATATATATATATATATATATATATATATATATATATGTTGCACAGTCTGTATGTTACTTGTATATGTATTTTCAGTGTTGAGTATCTGGTATTAGATAAACAGTTGGCCAATTTGCATGAGGAAATTTCCTGAGGAAGCCTTTTTCTTCAGTTTTAAGCATTTTTGCTTATAGTTTTCTCTTTGTGGACAAGATCCCTTGGCTATGTCCCTGCCTGTGTCAGAATGTCTCTTGATATTATCCCTTTCAACTCATGTTTAGACAACCATATTGGTGGAACTTTTTGTATACAGTCTGAAATTACTAGGAAACCCAGTCTCACAATAAACTTCCTTATATTCTTATTCTTATCATATTTCTACCCCCTCTTTAGCAATGAATCTTGAGTCTTAAATGCAAGAGTTATACTGTAAATATATTCCTTAGGATTTGGCTCCGCAATTCTGCATTTTGTTTGGTTGTGATTTTCTCCAGTGGTCTTTATCTTACATGTAGGTATAAAGACAGATATTTAGAATGTAATTCTGGATAATGATGCTTTAGTAAATAGATAATTAAAGGTTCTTTTCCAAGATCTGTGACTTTATTATTCCATAGTAGTTGGTGAGGTATCAAATATCAGACATATTTTCTCTCTTGTTGAGTAAATCATAAGCCCAATTGGAGAGATACTGGCAATTACTAAAGTAGGTATACCACCACTGCACCCCTAGGGCTGTCCTGCTTTGCTGCTCCTTGTAGTACATGAATCATAGCTGGATGGGATTGTTGGTTGCCTCCATCCTTTGGAAACTTGCATAGTTCCTTCTGATATGATGAAAGCTACTCCTCAGGCAGTATCCTTTCAGGTCCACTAGAGCTCAGGGACCTCTGGGTCCTGTGTCTGAAGTATGTGAAGTCTTCAACAACAGGACTTAACTCCTACCTTCAGGGATCAGGGGCCAACAAATGGGAATAGTATTCACCTATAATGTTTTGGATGTCTCTTAGCAGCCCTGACCAAGAGCTCAAAATAGGGTTTTTGACTCTTATAGTGAGGATTGTCAAATAAGCTCACAAAACTTTGCTTATACTTTAATGTATATCAATACACTGATGTCCTGATACTTCTAAGGCAAGCAAAGCACATGATATCTTGGGTTACAAATAGCTGAGTGTTTTGTTGCATGTGTATGCATGTGAATTTCTACTTGATTCTGATTTTAATATTATTAGATAATAAGTATAACTTACATTATTTAACAAATTAGAAACAAGAAAATTTCATTAGGAAACAAAAACAGTTGGATTATTGAATTTAAGTAAAGGAAAACTAATTTACAGAGAATATTGGCTGTCTATAAGTGATTCTTTCACAGGCTAGTTTTAATATAAGGTAAATGAGTATTTCCTACAGGAGAACTTGATTTTGGTATGAAAACAGGCACATTCCTCCTACACTTCTCTAGGAATAGATAATGGGAAAGGAAACTCAGCTGTTTTTCTTTGAGAAGCTTCATGCTTTGATTTTTTTGTGATTTGTTTGTTTTAGATAACTGATGGATAAATAAAACTTAGAAATAACCTCATCTTGACACATTAACCTTGGATATAACAATAACACCTCAACAGGTGAAATATTTCTTAAGATGTGTTAATTAGATCTGTCACCAACAGGGCTTGACTTCAAAAGAATGCAATGCCTATAAGAAATATTTACTTTACACATTCAATGTATTGATTTTTTTGTCTTGTAGTCTTTCACCTTTCCTATCCACCAGCATCATATCTTTATCTTATTGTATTTACTATTTGTCCACATTCTTTTATATAATTAGAAATGAATATTAAGTGTGATATTGGTAAAATAAGAATATATATATATATAATATATATATATATATCCCTGACATTTTCCTACTTAAAAAGAAATAAAATGAAGACAAATGAATATATAGGAAAATTCCTATACTTAAATATTGAAATTGCTTAGCAGTTAGCATCTTAATCTTCCTCATAAAGTTAATATTATGTGTACATAGTTTATTTGAGATGAAATTCCAAGAGGCATAGTAATCTAGTGTCATTTCTATTGTGATAAAATAACCTGACACACAAAAATTTGTGGGATATATGATTTATTTGAGTCCAATCCTCCAGTTGCAATCTGTCACTACAAGGTATTTGTGGTGTCAGGAACTTCAGATGGTCACATTTTATCTACTGTCATGAGTAGAGAGAGAATGAATGCATGCATACTTAGTGCTCAGAATCCTTGATTTTTTTCTTATATACTACAGGGTTCCAAATCAGGGAATAGTTAATCTCATTTTAAGTTCTGCCTTTCCACACAATTTTGGCAGTCAAAACAATACTCAGAACCAGATCTCAGCTACCCAGAAGCCGTCATGATTTAGACAGTCCCTTATTGAGTTTCCTTAGAGCTGATTCTAGATAGTTTCATTGAATGAAGTCTACAATAATAAAGTTATGGATGGATGTGTGGAAGCATTTGAGAGTTGCTACTATGGGCTTTGCAGGAATATGCAAAGAGATAAACCCAGTTATATCTCTTTCGGTGACTGAGGCTGGGATGCTCCCCAGTTGCTATTTTCAATTATATTGTCTTGTGCTGGACCCACTTAATGTCCCTGAATTTTCAAATTGCTCTTATGTGCAACTAAACAGAAAAAGACTTATAGCATCAGGTGATTGAGACATCATATACAATATGTATCTAATGCATCCTGAAACTTCATTCAGTAAATGTAGAAAAATAAGAAATAGAAGCACTATTGGTATTTTTCATGTAATGAATTTTGTGGAATACTGTGGGCCACATTTTCTTTAATTTTTTTATTTGAGTTATAGTATTGCATGTTCAGGCTATGAAAAAGACAAGTGAAATAATAAAAACCCATTGACTTTTTGCTGTGTCAAATTGCTTATTTGTTGATTAATATAAATGATGTTTGTTTTATTGATTGATTGGCATAAGATAGATTAGTAATAGTAGTTAGAAGCAACATTCAAATATTAGAATATTAAGATTATATTTGCTAGTCTCATTTTATGCATTCTACCAAGCTATTATAAAAAGATGATTTTTTTCTCTTGAATTAAGTCACTAATACAATCATCTCTAAGGCTTAGAGATTTAGTGGCATATAAAATGGAATTAAGGAATTAAATTTTATCTACAGATTGTCAGAAGTATTTTTTATTTCATGTGAATTTTACTTTATTACTTATTTATTCTGAGACTTGTGAATTTGACTAAAATTAAAGTACCATTCTTATAAAAGAATCATAGCTGTTCACATAGCTACATATTGAGGGACAAATCACTAATTCTGAGAAATTGGAGGCAAATAGGAACTGGCTGCCAAACACCCAGTCTATTGGGTTTAAATAGAATATCTGTTTTGGTTTTTTTATTATTTTTTTATACATTCTCTTTCTTCTGTATAGCAAGTGCTCCCTAAGAAGAGGAATGTCAGTGATGATAAGCAGGCATCAAAATAGGAACTTAGAAACCACTACAGATTCAGAGAAGACCTTTGCAACTAACATAGGCAGTTTACATTCAGATAACAATGAATTTATGTTCCTTTCAACTGAGTTAGTTGATTTTTTTTGATTTCCAGAAAATAATGAATTTTTCATTCCAACACATTTTTTTCCCTTTTTTGATTGTTTTGATACAGGGTTTCTCCATGTAGTTTTGGTGCCTGTTCTGGATCTAACTCTGTAGTCCAGGCTGGCTTCAAACTCAAAGAGATCCACCTGGCTCTGCCTCCTGCATGCTGGGATTAAAGGAATATGCCACTGCTGCCTGGTCTAACACAAAATTTTTATACATCAGTATTATTGAATTATGTTTTATTATTTACTTTGAGGTTAAACATTTTGCATTTCTTTTCTTATTTCTTGACTCTAGTAAGATGTCTCTCTCTTGCCCAACAGTTCTCAAATTACCATTCAGAGGCTTAATATTAATTATAAATTCTCAGCTGATAGCTCAGGCATATTACTACTTAATATATTTAAATTAACCCATATTTCTATTTATGCTTTGCTACATGGCTCATGCTTGTTACCTCATTTTCTATGTACTTTGCTTGCTCAGCTACTAGCTGGCATCTCCCTGACTCCATCCACCCCTCTTCATCCCAGCATCCTCAGTTTTATTTTCCCACCTAACGTTATCCCACCTTGCTATAAGCCAATGAGCTTCTATATTAACCAATGAGAGTAATACATATTCACAGTGTACATAAGTATTATCCCACAGCATTTCTCTCCTTTTGTCTAATTAAAAAGGAAGATTTTATTCTCAACATAATAAAACTATATATAACAAAAACAGTTAAGCTAGAATTATAGCTAGAATATTTAGTTTATTTGTATTTGGCAAAATTAAGAAATACTCTATCATTTATCATATCTTTGTGAGTCCAAAGTTTTGTATCTAATTTACCTTTTATCATAACTAAGGAAAACTATAATAATAACTACCTAGTCTTCAACTCAATCAAAGACGCCAGAAGAGTAAAATAATATCTAACAACAGGGACAGCTCACTGCCTGGATAGTCACCCAAAATTTCTTTGTAATGTTGGGGCATCAAAGTCTGCACTACAGAACTAGCATATCTGACAGATTTCCTGTGAAGCAGGGAATTCTGAAGGACTGTCCTACCTTGTCTTGGCAAAATTTAACAGTTGTCTTTCTTATATCCTCCTGGTCCAGTTTGGACATTATTTTATCAGCAAATGAGGCAAAGGCAGTTTCTTTGCACATATGACTAGATTTTGCCATAAAAAAGAAAACTCCATATAGAGTTTCTTTGATGCCCATCATCTTCTCTGAAGTAGATTGATGCTGAAAGGAGCAGATATATCTCATTCTCATGAAAGGCTTATGTTATTAAACATATTAAATGTCATATTCTGCAGATATTTGAATTATTTGAAGATTACATATCTATCTGAAACATAACTTGAAAACATACCTAACATAACTCTATACTTGACTATTAAGAGTGACTATTAATCTGTATTTATTAATTATACATTACATTTTTAATGAGTTAACAGGATAACCACAATACCTTAACCAAGAGCAGAAATATACATACAGTATAACAAAATAAACGTTAAATTTGTATCAGTAAACCAAAATCCATACCAATGTATTTAAAATTAATAGATTTTTTTTGGTTTAAAGTAGATTCAATTTTCTGCCCTTTTACCCTATCATTTCTATATCCCCCTTATTCTTCTCAGAAAGAGATCTTTGAATCTAATCTCCTTTGTTCAACTTTTTTGCTGACCAATACCAATGACAACTTGTAACCAATCCCCTTAAAATAATAATAAATATGCATAATCCATTTTGGGGGTATGTAGGCACAGTTTTCTAGATGACTTCCTGTTGAATGGGGTGCTGGTAACTTTTGAGGGAACTTTGAGAAAATCAGGATAATTGTTCTTGGCTGTAGGATTCTGTGAGACTGGATCATCTCAGTAGCAGCATAGAAGCTGTTCTGGTGGTTGGGTCACTGGGGCCATTATTTTCATTGGTGTTTGATCCCCTTGCTCTGAAAATATATAAACTTTAAAAGGTAACATACCTTTAGTACAAGTATAGATTATGCATTGTACACAAGCCAATTAAAGATGATATTTTGACCAGGTAATATACATCACATGTCTTGTAGCCAGGATTTTCAGGGTGTCTTCCTCAATCAAAGCTGATTTTTGTTAACATGGAAATAATGTATAGCCTCTCATTTCCTGTGTAAACAAAAGCATAACCTTTCTCCCAAAGTAACATATATTTTAAATTAAAGCTTGAAGTCAAGATATTTTTAAACTATATTGGTTGGTTTAATCCAGCTGTTTTCAGAATCTCTTAGCAGCCAAAAAAAATAAAAGACAACACAATAACATATAGAATCCAGACTCTCTGTGTATTTTTCATCTTTATGTGGCTTATTATATTTTTTACTACTCTATTTTTAAGGACTTTTTCTATCCTTTTTCTTTTTTCTCCTAAGTCTTAAACACACTGTGACCTGTTTAGAGGTTTCTTTCATCTGAATCTGTTTTAACTGCATCTCTGTAACCTTTTCTGTCTGTAGAAGTAATAACCCTAAACTTGCCATGTAGTATGTTTGTATAGCTCTCAAGCCCACAGGCAGTGGCTGAGAGAAACCTCTCTATACTGCAGCCCATGAAAGAGATTGCAGAAACCCACCATGATGTTACTGTGAGATTAGCAAGCTACCTCTGGCTCCATTTATGTGTGTTTAGAAGCTTCTTTTAAGCTTGTTCAGGTTTTATGTGGAAATTTCAGCTGCAATTGGAATGTCATATGTACTCAGCTGTTTCTCTCTCACCCGCCAGTTCCCAAGTAACCAATCAGAAGGTCAATATTGCTTATAAATATTTCACTTATAGCTCAGAGCTATTACTGCACAGGTCTTACATTTAAATTAACCTATATTTCTATTTGTGCTTTGCCACATGGCTCAAGGCTTGTTTCCTCTTGCTCAGTAGATGGCTGGTATATCCCTGCCCCTGCCCTTATTCATCCCAGTATCCTCTTTGTTTGTCCCATCTAATTTTATCTTGCCTTACTGTAGGCCAATCAGCTTTGTTATTAACCAATCAGAGTAATACATATCTACAGTGTACAGAAGGATTATTCCACAGCATTTGACATTCTGAAGTGTAAGAGTTGTGTAATAATGGTATGTGTTATTCCATAGACAGTAACATAGCATATAAAACTCTATACAGACAGTTCTTTTACTGAAGATTATTCCAATAAGAATTTATGCCATCATGATCTTGCTGAAACCACAGAGACAGCTGATCTCAGCTAGTGGGAGCTCACAGGCTCTGGACTGACAGCTGGGGATTCTGAATGGGACTGACTTGTAGGGGTGAAAGTTGTGTGGCTTGATCTGTTCGTGGGGCTCCTGCCAATGGGACCATGACTAATCTAGGGTAAATGAACTGGCTTTTTAGAGACCATTCCCTATGGTGGATGCCTTTTTCAGCCTTGATGTGGGAGGAGGGGGACAGGCTTAGTCCTGCCCCAACTTGGTATGCCAGCCTATTGTGACTACTCAAGGGAGACCTTACCCACTATGAGGAGTGAATGGGGGTTGGGACAGGGGCAAGTGGGAAGAGCAATGGGAGAAGGGGAGGGAGGGGAACAGTGCATTTTATATAAAATGAAAAAATTTAATAAAAATAAAAGAATTTATGGAAGTTTCTTTTAGGAGAACTATATCTGTTTTAAATCAAGTAGTTGTATTCCTCATATATTTACACTATTATCTACCTTGTCCTCCCAACTGGATTCTTAAATTTTATTGAAGTAAATATATATTTTTTCTTTTTTAACTTTGTAAAAGGTGTTTTGTAAAACCTAGACAATATTGGAACTCTTTGATTACCTTCAACTTCTAGTTTTCTTTATCATTTATATTAAATGCCAAGTATTATAAAATGACATTTTGAAAGAACAGCATGTTTCCAATAAATTTATTTTACCATACTTATTGTAGGAAGTCAGAACTTGGTCAAGAACCTGCATTAAATTTCCTAAATACAAACAAAGACTCTATTACTAGTATTAAATACTTAATATTGAATATGATATTTGTTATCATTACATGCTTAAGGAATCTCTGACTTTGGGTACAGATATATGAAATACCTGCACTTGTGTGTTAGTAGATACACATTTTAAGCAATTATTTTTTCTTTTTTTTCCTTTTATTTTATTTTACAATACCACTTAGTTCTACATATCAGCCACGGATTCCCTTGTTCTCCCCCCTCCCCTTTCCCCCAGCCCACCCCCATTCCCACCTCCTCCAGGGCAAAGCCTCCCCTGAGGACTGAGATCAACCTGGTAGACTCATCTGATTGGGAGGCATCTAGGCAGTGGTACAAGGTCCCATAATCATTGCATGAGTTGGCTATTTGAAACCTGGGGCTTATGCAGGGACGCTTGGCTCAGTCTGGGAGGAGGAGACTGGACCTGCATTTTAAGCAATTATTATTGAGCAGTGTGCACAATACTAAAGAGAGAGAAACAGCAGCCAAAAAAATAAGCACTTGTCATTGACATTGGTATCTTTATTTAGGTTTCTATGCTGGTAAGAGACACTTTCTTCCTTCAAGTATCCAACTTGGGACTGGTCTATTGATATCTAGCATACAGAGAAATATAATTTAACATTCACAAAACTGTAGAATAGAATATGCAGAGAAAGACTGACACAATAAGAGAAGTTTGAGTAGAGAATAATAAATTAAGAGAAGAAGGAAATACATGCAAGGTAATGAATAAGTTCATTACTGACATATACAC
Organism: Peromyscus leucopus; assembly: GCF_004664715.2. Taxonomy (NCBI): domain Eukaryota; kingdom Metazoa; phylum Chordata; class Mammalia; order Rodentia; family Cricetidae; genus Peromyscus; species Peromyscus leucopus. The sequence continues at coordinate 35,973,778 of NC_051073.1, read as the reverse complement.
AGGACTTCATACCAAGGCAGCTTATTACCTAGTACATAACTCATGTTATCAGTACTTTTTAATTTTTTAAACAAATGCGGATGTTTCTATAAATTAATAGTACTGTACTGACATATACTAGCATATAAACAGACACACATATGGACAAAGAATTTAAAATTTAAAAAACACAATTAAATGATATGTTTGAGTTAGTAAAAAACTGTAATGGTGCTTATATTTGTACTTTCACATCTCTATATTTTTATATGATATGTATTAATAGTCTAATAAAATTTAATGAGTTAATTAAAACTCAAAAGACTTAGAATCATCACACATTCCCCAAAAATACTTACTTGTCTTAAACTCTTATTAAGGACATACAACTAATCAGCTCATGTCACGCAATGTGAGCTTGAACTGACACTTTACAATTGATGTGCATTTAAAACATTCTCAAATGAAATATCAAGGTTAACTGTTCTAGCCCTCTATGCAATCTCCTACTTGCTGAGTGAACAATATTTATCTCCGCAAATGTCAGCCTCATAATGCTTACGAGAAGTTTGTGGCTTTCATTATATGGATTTACAATATATGTAACACAATCCTAAATTGCACTTTGAGCTGTGACAGCCAAAGAAATTACACAAGATGGACAATCTTATCAAACATAAAGCTCAAGAAAAGCTTACTGAATCAGTGAAAAACATGAAAAGAGGAAGAACCTGGGGATAAAAGAATAAGAGAGAATATAAAAAAAGGAGGAAAAAGCTTTCTTCTGCTGACTACATTACTATCCCATGTGTCTGCACTCAGACAGTTGATTTTACCTGCCATGATCAAAATATGATTCACAACATGTGCAGAACACAGAATATTAATTAAATGTGTTTTGTGGCTATATGTCAGTATTAAGTACTTGAATTATTTATTTATTTAATAAATGATTTCTTTTGCTTCACTGAATTTGAATCTACCCATGGAAAGAATATATATATATATATATATATATATATATATATATATATATATATCACTTAAATAATTTCCACAAAAAATAAAATAATATAATGAACGTTTTCAATTAGTATTTGAATATAAAGTGTATGTTAACACATCTATGTACAAAGACAGGAAGTCATTTCATTCAGACATGTTTTATGAGATCATTAGAAATGCATCATGATGATATCAATCCCTTCTTTTCCAGTACAGACTAACACACAGTTTTGAACCTTACCAATATATAAGTTGCTTAGCATTTATTTACAAAAGAGATTGATTTACTCAAGAGTAATCAGAACAAAAGTAAAACATGGTGAAAGACATACTAGATAAAATCTGTTTATTGCTTGTGCATTTAAAAATTGCAATAAACACAGATACAAGAGTGTGAGTGTATAGTATCTGAATTGTAAAAATCTCTTCAACTAAATTTGTTCAAATATATACACAAATAAAATATTTCATCATAATAGCACTTAATATGTTAGAACAACTGTTCAAACTTTGATAAATTATGATGGACATTAATAGTAAGGAAAACAAGAAAAATCTTTGTAATGAGGTATTCCAAAGAAAGAGAAATAATAGAATCTCCTGAGTCTCATCTCTCTCCATTACCTCTTTCCATTCCCTTCTACCTGCTCCCTTCCATCATTTATCTCCTCATCTTTCCCTGATTCTTCTTCTTGTCTTTGACATTGCTGTCACAGGAATTAGCCAACTCCAAATACATAATAGGTCTTGCAAAAGTGAGATGCAGGAAAGAATTCATGTTACTTTATTTTTCTCCTAAAAAGTCAGCTGATTGGATGAGGTCTATGGATATAATTAATGGCTCCCCATGACTCAAGAATCTATTCATTGAAATTCTGATCAAGTTACAAATACTTCAAAACAACACCCACCTAACATATGACCTAATACATCGGCCCTGAAGATGGCAAAATAGGCCAATATTATTAAGTATCAGGACTTCAATTTTCCTTTATTTGTTCAGAAGAGTGTGTGTGTGTGTGTGTGTGTGTGTGTGTGTGTGTGTGTGTGATGATGATGATGATTTCATGAAAGGCACTGTAAGTAAATGAAATTAAGCTGATGGATTTGAAATACAGAGAACTATTCACTATTACTTTCCTAAATATGCATATATGCTGTAACTTTCTTTAAAAAATTTTGTTAAACATTTTATTTCTAAATATGCTTAAGTAAATCAAGGAAACAATCCTAATTTTTGCCAGTGCACACTAACTACTGATATTATACTATTATAATGCCAGTATGAATTGACATTAGCAGAATCCTGAAAATGGTACATATTTAAATACTGAAATTATATCACACAAAGCCTCATTTAATGCCAGGATATTATAATGACAGCAATAAATATAGTACTATTTGCCTTATTATGAAATGCTATTTATTATAAAGGACATTTTAAAGGTGCTTACATTTAAAGGGTATTCTGTTCAACAATTATGCCCCCTAGACTATTTTATCAAAATAATTTATTTAAAAATCACATCAGAAGTTAAGACTCATCCATATCTGATTAAAATGTGGAAACTGTTGGTTTCTAGTCTCTCCTTCCACATATAACTCTAGAGACTGTGATTCAATATTACACCAAGCAATGTACCCAGCTTTATCAGATTGAAAAGGACAGTATTTGGTGGTCTAGAACTATGATCTTCTTCCCAGACACACTTTCTGTGATGCAGCTACATTCATAAAATGCAGGAAATTTTATTCAGTTAATGTATGGATCAATATTTTTATTATTAAATCAGTGGATTATATGAGAAAAATAACTGGAAAAGGGTATGATGTTGTACAGGAATCCAACCTGATTGCATATCTATGAATTAGCAGGAGCAGCTCTGCTAAGAGATTGTGCAAGATCAGGGTAGAGGGGAGAGTGGATCAGGATGGAGCAGAGATGCTTTATGATGTGTGAACAGACCCTGTAGGTCCAAGTGATCATTTGTTGAGTGTTCAAAGTAAAGAGTTCTCATACACCTTGATTATTCATCAAAATCTCAGAGAAAGAACATATTTGGAATATCAATTTTAAGCCCTAAAGGAAAAGTAAGTCTATATAAATCTCAGGAAAGTATAAAATGAAGCACAACTACCCAGTGTACATACATGCTTAGAATTTGATTACCATAAATAAACTAAGCAATATTCTAATAATAATACTAAAACACTAAATTAACTAAAAGGGATAATATCAGGCATAAAACAGAAAGTGCTTTTATTTTAAAACACAAAGGAAAATAAAAAATAAGTTAACTGCCAGAATCAGAAATGATGACATAGATTTTTAAATATATTTACAATTATGTTATTACTACAGTAGAAAAAGTAATAAAGTGAGGGACCAAAATGGTACTTTAATACAAAGAGCAAAAATAATACACATTCAACAGTCATCAAATATAAGTGACTGGGATGAGAATATTTTAATAGACAAAACATATTAAATTCCTTGTGTCAGAATGAAATGGTACCTCACTTGCCATAGTACCATTCCATAGCTTGTATCCATGAAAGAACAAGCTTTTTTCCCTCTCAGGTGTGTTTGTTTGGGTGCTTGCACATATGTAGAAGTCTGAGTACAACTTTTGGGAATTTGGTCTCCTCATCAACTGGGCATCTGGGAACCAAATAAGGTCATCAAAATAGCACAGCAAGCTCCTTTAGCCCTTAGACCATACAACCTGCTACTACCATTTATTTATTAATTTATTTTTAGTTTAGCCATCCCAAGTTAATTAAATGTACAATTTTAGTACTTCACACTCTAGTATTGACATATTTTAAATTCTAACTCTTCGGTAAAGACAAAAACAATATTTATGTTATGGAAGTGAGCAAGTGTTTTGAATAGAGAATCTCCCTAAAATATGCATAACGAAAATCTCTATCCAGATAGGACCAAGAGCTTCATTTACACAGAATATAGCCTTATGGGAAAATACATAATTACCAGAGGTGCTAAAAATAAAAACATTTGCATTTCTCAGTGTTGGCAAGGATATGAAAACAAATTTAAATATCAAAGATTTTCGATGGAAAGGTATGATAAATAATAAAACACCATCATAAATAAACATTCTGTGACATTGGAGTCATAGGCAAATACTGAGAAATAAAATTAAATGAAGTAAATATACTTTGAAGAAACATGAATGAACATAAAATATTATGAATTTTTTAAAAAAACCAAGTAGAATAGAATGAATAATTTGATTAATATTTATATTAAGTTGAAGAAAATATAAAGCTACCATAATAGACACATGATCAATGTTTCCCAACAGCTAAGCCAAAGGTTAGTAGAGGCATATAGAAGAATGATGTAATTTATTTTAATTGCCTAAAAATGTCCAATATCATATTATTAAGAAAGTCATGTATTTCATTTTCCAAATCATCAGATCATTCTCTTAAACAGTGAAAATTATTGAAATGAATTTATTTACCATTGTTACTTTTATTAGAAACTTAAAATTTAAAATACATTTTTATTTGTAAAGGGAATTTTTACATGTTTTCTGGTTAATTATTTTGCCACCCACATGTGTACTTGCTGTTAGTATGATCCTACACCTTTGTCAAGAATTGTATGCTAATGTCAATGTGGATGAGAATATGATTTATTTGTCTTTCTGTATTTGTCCAATACGTTCTTGTATGATGTTTCCAGTTCTATCCATGTTGCAGTAAATGATCAAATTTCTTCATACCCCCCTTGTGTGTGTGTGTGTGTGTGTGTGTGTGTGTTTATATATTTAATGGGTGTTTGTGTGTATTCATATACAGTATGTTTGTATTTAAGTGTGAGCACCTCTGTGGTCAGAGGATATCTATGGTGTTGGCCCTTACCTTCTACCTTGTATGAGGCAGGGTATTTGTTTAATTTTACTGCTTTTGCTGGCCTAGCTGGCCTTGAAAGTCTAGGAATCTTTGGTGCCTCTGATAGATTTAAGTTTCTGTGACAGAAAGCCCACAATCTAATCATGTAAATGGGGGAAAATGAGATTGGTCATTTATTCATGCATAACTGGACTGTGAAAGATCCTGTTGTATTCAGAATCACTGTCTTAGGTTTATATTACTATGAAAAAAATACCATGACCAAAACCATGTTGGGGAGGAAAGGCTTTATGTCACTTTCCATCTTTCAGTCCTTCACAAAAGGAAGTCAAGACAGGAAATGAGGCCAGAAACCCAGAAACAAAACTAAGCCAGAAACAAATGGGAAATGCTGTTTACTGGCTTGTTCCTCATGGGTTGTTCAGTCTGCTTTCTTGTACAACCCAGAGATGCTAGCATCCCCAATAGACTGGTACCTCTCACAACAATCACTAATCAAGAAAATGCTCTTCAGTGTGAAATATAATTTTGATGATAAAAAACGTGTAAATTATCAGCCCAAATATGGCTACTGGGTTATAGGGATGAGGAATGGTTCTGTATATAATGCCTTTTTAGAGTGTTCTGACACTCACAATGCCAGTGTCTTGGTCCTCTCTCTGACTTGTCGTCCCAGTCGAATTGGAGTTTTCCTGGACAGAGAAGCTTGTACTCTCTCATTTTATGATGTTTCCAACCATGGAGCTCTCATCTCTAGATTCTATGAACCTTCCTTCCCTGATGCAGTTCATCCATACTTTAATCCTATGTCATGTTCAGAGCCAATGACAGTATGTGGGCCACCCTCCTAAACCCTCACCCATATCTGCACAGTGCCCCGTGTCTGATGTATCTCATATGCCTGAGCTCCCTGGCATCATAACTGTTTCTGCCTTTGCCCTTTCCCTGTTAATAAACTTCAGTTCTCAATATATAAAAAAAAAAAAAAAAGAAAGAAAGAAAAAAGAAAATCACCAACACGCTTGCCTACTTGGCAAGCTTATGAATGCATTTTCCAACTGGGATTCCCTCATCCCAAATGACCCAAGCTTGTGTCATGCTGAGAAAAAAAAAATCTAACCAGTCCACTCCACATTACATAAGCTTTCCAGAAACTTATTCTACTGCTGTCCAATCAAGCTGTTCCTGTTGTACCACAAAGAGCCATCACTCTTCATTCTTTTGTATCTCAGTAATTGACAGGTATGTGGGGATATAAATATCCCAGCTCTCCTTCCTTTTGTGAAACCAGTTCTCTTGGTACTTATCTCTAGAGATCACAGATAGATCTAAAGTTGCCCTGCAAAGAGTTTTGCTTTTTATAGCATCCAGACACAATTTCCATACTCCTTTTATTTTTGCTGAGACATTTTATAATTAGTTACCCATAACTGTTCATGCTCTGATCTTTGTTGGTATAATTCAACCAAAAAAAATAATTATTCTTTATTGCTGTTCATCAGTATCCCAATTAAAAGCAAGGAAATTAATTTTGAGACCAATTAGATCTAAAATAGAAAGTAATTATTGTGACAGAAGGCCCTCTAGATTGTTCTTGATTGCTCATGTCCTCTTTTCCATTTCTGTTTGTCTATCTTTCCTCTCACTGCATAAACGGACACTTCTATTCAATGCATAAGGGCAGAAGAAGGAGGAAGAGGATGCGCCATCTGGAAGGACTTTGGGGTCAACTCCATCTCAAAGCATCTAATCTTACAATGAAGAACATGTGTACAGAGTCACAGGATCTTAAGTAGAAAATATTCAGTAGTTGGTATAAATTCAATTTCTGAAGTCTATATTGCTATAAATAATTATAAATTAAGGTATACTTGAAATAGCTGCTTTTATTAGAAAGTTTATTGGCAGGTTTTAATTAGATATTTGTCAATTACATTTTCCCTTTTTTATTATTTTATTTTATTTTTATTATACAATAGAATTTAATTCTACATATCAACCACGGATTTCCTTGTTCTCCCCCCTCCCGCCCCCTCCCCTTCCCCACAGCCCACCCCCCATTCCCACCTCCTCCAGGGCAAAGCCTCCCCTGAGGATTGAGATCAACCTGGTAGACTCAGTCCAGGCAGGTCCAGTCCCCTCCACCCAGGCTGAGCCAAGCATTCCTGCATAAGCCCCAGGCTTCAAAGAGCCAACTGATACAATGAGCACAGGACCTGGTACCACTGCCTAGATGCCTCCCAAACAGATCAAGTTAATCAACTGTCTCAACTATTCAGAGGGCCTGATCCAGCTGGGGGCCCCTCAGCCTTTGGTTCATAGTTCATGTGTTTCCATTTGTTTGGCTACTTGTTCCTCTGCTTTATCCAACCTTGGTCTCAACAATTCTTGCTCATATAAACCCTCCTCTTTCTCGCCAATTGGACTCCAGGAGCTCCACCCAGGGCCTGGCCATGGATCTCTGCATCCAGTTCCCTCAGTCATTGGATGGGGTCTCTAGCATGATAATTAGGGTGTTTAGCCATCCTATCACCAGAGTAGGTCAGTTCGGGCTGTCTCTTGACCACTGCCAGTAGTCTATTGTGGAGGTATCTTTGTGGATTCCTGTGGGCCTCTCTAGCACTTTGCTTCTTCCTATTCTCATGTGGTCTTCATTCACCATGGTCTCCTATTCCTTGTTCTCCCTCTCTGTTCTTGATCCAGCTGGGATCTCCTGCTCCCACAAGCTCTCTTTCCCTCGACCCTCGCCCTTTATTACTCCCATTCACGTCCAGGTTGTTCATGTAGATCTCATCCATGTCTCCATCCTTGGGCAATCCCCGTGTCTTTTTGAGGGTCCTGTTTTTCAGGTAGCCTCCCTGGTGTTGTAAGTAAAGTAACAGTCCAGTCATCCTTGTTCCACATCTAGTATCCTCCTATGAGTGAGTACATACCATGTTTGTCTTTCTGAGTCTGGGTTGCCTCACTCAGGAAGATTTTTTCTAAATCCATTCATTTGCCTGCAAACCTCATGATGTCATTGTTTTTCTCTGCTGAGTAATATTCCATTGTGTATATGTGCCACAATTTATTTATCCATTCTTCAGTTGCAGGGCATCTAGGTTGTTTCCAGGTTTTGGCTATTACAAACAATGCTGATATGAACATAGCTGAGCAAGTGCTCTTGTGGTATGATTGAGCATTTTTTTGGGTATATGCCCAAGAGTGGTATAGGAGTGGCTGGATCTTAGGGGAGATTGATTCCCAATTTTCTAAGAAAGTGCCATATTGATTTCCTAAGCTTGCATTCCCACCAGCAGTGGAGGAGAGTTCCCCTAGTTCCACATCCTTTCCAGCATAAGGTGTCTTCAGTGTTTTTTACCTTGCCATTCTGACAGGTGTAAGGTGGTATCTCAGAGTTGTTTTGATTTGCATTTCCCTGATAATTGGGGATGTTGAGCAATTCCTTAAACGTCTTTCAGCAATTTGGGTTTCCTCTGTTGAGAATTCTCTGTTTTGTTCTATAGTCCATTTTTTTTTGTTGTTGTTTTTTTGAGACAGTTTCAAGAGGTCTCATTGATTGATTGTTTCTCTCAGTGTCTGAGCTACTGGTGTTATATTTAAGAAATATTTAGGAAGTGATCTCCTATGCCAATGCATTCAAGCCTACTTCCTACTTTCTCTTCTATCTCTTCCTCTTTTATTCAGGTTGGGCAAAGCAACCCAGTATGACAAATAAGTTCTTGGAAGCCAACCAAAACATTAAGGACAGGCCCTACTTGCACTGCTAGGAATCCCACAAGTAGATCAAACTAACCAACTGTCACACATAAGTAGATGGCCTAGGTCAGTCCTATGCATGCTCCCTAATAGTTGGTCCAAAGTCTGTGAGCTCCTATGAACCCAGGTTAGTTGTTTCTGTGGGTTGTTTTATGATGACCTTGAAATCCCTACACCTACCACACCCCACTTGTACAATCCTTCCTCCCTCTCTTCAACAGGATTCCCCAAGCTCAGTCCAGTACTTGGCTGTGGATCTCTCCATCAGTTTCTGTCAGTCACTGGATGAAGGCTCTTTGATGTTAACTGGAGTAGTATTATGTTTACACAATGGAGTATTACTCAGCTGTTAAAAACAATGACATCAGAAAATGTGAAGGCAAATAGGAGGAACTAGGAGAAATCATCCTGAGTGATGCAACCCATACTAGAAGTACATAGATGGTATATACTCACTCATAAGTGGATATTAGCTGTAAAGAAAAGGATAACCATGATATAATCCACTGGCCCAGAGAGGCTAGGTAACAAGGAGGATCTAAAGGGGACAGGATACATGAATTTCTCTGGAAAGGTGAAAAAGAAGTGATCTCCTGGGTAGACTGGGGGCTAGAGGGAGGGGAACATGAAGGCTTAGATTGGGGGTGTTGGATGGAACGGGAGAGTAATGAAAGAGTAGTCTGACAGGGGTAAGGGGGGCTTTTAGGGTCAGGTAGAAACCTGGTGTAAGGGAAACTACAAAAAATCTACAAGGATGGCTCCAGTTAAGACTCCTAGCAATAGTGAATAGGTAATTGGAATTGGCCATCTCCTGTTAATTACATTTTTATGTGGGTGGGACAAAGTGTAATTAACAATAATTAATAAACTCAAGATGACATAAAGCATCTTTTAGGTCAATAAAAGAATGGATGGAAAAAATGTGGTACATATACACAATGGAGAGAAAAACAATGAAAGCATGAAATTTGCAGGCAAATGGATGGAACTAGAAAAAATCATCCTGAGTGAGGTAACCCAAACCCAGAAAGACAGTCATGGTATGTACTCACTCATAAGTGGATTCTAGATATAAAATAAAGAACAATCAGACCACAGCCCATAGAACCACAGAGGCTATATATATAGTATGGAGGTCCCTAGGACGACTGTGGATAATAAATTTTAGTTCTACTCAATTATTGAAAAAAAATAGCCAAATGAATGGAAACACATGAACTATGAACCAAAGGCTGAGGGGCCCCCAGCTGGATCAGGCCCTTTGAATAGGTGAGACAGTTGAATGGCTTGATCAGTTTGGGAGGCAACTAGGCAGTGGGACCAAGTCCTGTGCTCATTGCATGAGTTGGCTGTTTGAAACCTGGAGCTTATGCAGGGACACTTGGCTCAGTCTGGGAGGAAGGGACTGGACCTGCCTGGACTGAGTCTACCAAGTTGATTGCAGTCCTCGGGGGAGGCTTTGCCCTGGAGGAGGTGGGAATGGGGGTAGGCTGGGGGTAAGGGGAGGGTGTGGGATGGGGGAGAATAGGGGAACCCGTGGCTGATATGTAGAACTGAATGGTATTGTAAAATAAAAAAATAAATAAAAATAAATAAATAAAAGATGTACAGAAGAAGGAAAAACAACAACAACAAAAAAGCATCTGTTAGGAATTTGTCTAGAATGTAAACATTCATATTATTTATGACATTATAAGAGCTACTGCTTCATATGCTTTTTTGGGGACAGAATCTATTATGTTTCATCAAACTATCAATTCTAATATTTTTGAAATGATAGACCAATAACATTGACCCAAGCAACAAGAAAACAAAATTCATTTTGTAGTATGTGGGATTTCATTTTAGCTACCTCCTTCTCTTCCTTTACCCTAGAATAAGGCAGACAATACATACGGAATATATATGGAGAACTTATTCCTCACAAAATATGAAATATTTATGGTTCATATAACATAGTGTCTTGTAAAATAAACTTTTTTACTATATTCAAATTTTCTAATAAATGACCTATAAATTTAAACACTTATTTCAAAATATATAATGCAAGATGAGTATGAAAGACTGTAGAATCTAACAATATTCCCCAATAAGTTAGGAAAACTGCAGTTAACAGTTCTATCCCTTTAAATGAATTCCAACAACAGCTCTACCTTGTCTAAGCTAGGAATAAATTAGTGCATACAGTAAATGTCCTTGAGTTTTTATGTTGTGGCATCAAAATCTACAAGCACATGAAATAAGGAATAATTAATTCTGTGAAATGATCCCTGAATGGCATAGCATAATGTACAGTAATTAAGTATCCTGGAGGTAAATAATTATGATGAAATGATAATAAAGATGAAGACAGTTGTTAGGGAGAAAGGAAGTTGAGAAGACAGAGGCAGCTGTTGAGGAAACTGAAGTAAAAATAGAATCTTGTTGAGAGGAGATGAGAAGTGCTGGAAAATCTGTCTTACCTGTTAGTGAAGTCAAAATATCCTGCACATGTAATGACACAACAGAAAAGGAAAAGCTATGTCTGCAACTTATTGTAATAAAAATAAAGTTTATGCACAATCAAGGTATTTCATGGAATAAAAAGCTAACAGAGAGCAAAATCAATAGGAATTTGTGAATTTGTATATAACAGATGCCAAGGAGCAAAATTAACTTCAGAAATAGTCATGTGGCTTTTGTGCACTGTGGTGTTAAGAAAAAGAAGAAAAGAACATTAAGCTATGTTTACAAATGATAAATTATGATGAAAAGTTAACATTCATTTAAAATATTTAAGTTTGACTATTTTCTGAATTCCATATTTAATAGTCAATTGTACAAATCTCTGTGCAATTTACATTCATAGATAAAGGTTTCAGTTTTAATGTATTATTCTATTACTTTACTAGAGTATATAAAATGTACTTATATTTAACATTAGCATTATAAAAGAGTGTGTAGTTAGAGAGCCCCTAAAATGTACAAAGGTATGAAGCAAATATTCACTACTTTCTTTTAAATCTTTGCAAATGGAATCTATAATAACTTCATGAAAACACACAAAGCAGTATCTACCAAATTTTCATGACTGATTACATCTTGGGAGGACTATTCCAATAATTTTTTATATTTTTTAAATTTAATAGAAGTGTACTTCAAACCCTTCATGTCAATAGAATCATAACAGCAGACAAATGAAAAGTGGAGTCTCAAAATATACTGTGAGACATAGAAAAAGATGAAAACTTACTAGAATATGAACATCTGTTACCTACAGTATATAATCAGCGATGTGCTATTTCTTTATATAGTTTTATAAGATACAAGGATTTTCTTTGTTACTACATATTTGTCCATCATATGTTGAGAATTATATAGAATAATCTCCTGCATTTTGTCTAATGTGGACACAAACAAACGAATACTTTTTGATAATGAACTGGTAATTAGGCAGGTGGCAATTTGGCATCACATGGAGTTGCCATCTGCTGATAGACAAGGTTTTCATGAATCTCTCTATAGCAGAGAAATGTGGATTCTCATCACTTTTGAAAATACTGAAAATATTGATATTGCTGCGTAAAATACAATGCAAAATACATTTTTTTATAAATCTACATGAGGAATTTTAATTAAGGTAGGTTCCTAGGAAAACTGACCATTTCTGTTATTTTATTTTAGCTGTATTCTACTTACATTAATTTTATTTTCATTCCTTGTTGGCACCGTAACTGCTAGGCATTGTTACCAACAGTTTTATTTTTCCTAATTATGATGTATACTTTCATATTCTTTCTTCTTGTTTTTGAGATTAATACATAACTACATCACTTCTCACTTAACCGTTCCTCCCTCAAACCTAATGATATACTCTTTTTGCTAGCTTTCATTTTCATGGCCTCTTTTACCATTATTTTATTTGTTATATGCATATACATTTGTAGTAATATAATCAATATTAGTAATTATAACCTCCTTCATCTGTGTAATGAATATATATGTGTATATAAACAAACACAACTCTACATTTTGTTTGGCTGTACTTTTCTGTAATAGTCCTGGTCTGTTTCAAAGAAAAGTCTTCTTCTTTTTTTTTTTTTTTTTTGGTTTTTTTCGAGACAGGGTTTCTCTGTGTAGCTTTGTGCCTTTCCTGGAGCTCACTTGGTAGCCCAGGCTGGCCTCAAATTCACAGATCTGCCTGGCTCTGCCTCCCGAGTGCTGGGATTAAAGGCATGAGCCACCAATGCCCGACAAGAAAAGTCTTCTTAATGAGTAGTGAGGTACACACAAATATTTACAGTTATACCTTCAATTACCAGTTACTCCGTTGATAGAAATTTTGATTTTAGAAAACATAACTTAAAATCTTTAATATACATTAGAAATTATATTTATCAATATCTGAACAATATTTTCTTACAATATTTAATGTGTCTAATTATAAAACAATGTAATATTATACAGAGAGATATAAATTATCCATGTAAAAGATTGAAAAATAAAGAGTAAAGATTATAAGCACATCTGAAAAATAGGAACACCAACTTTACAGAGGCTAGATCCAGTGTTTTATCAACATCTGTAGAAACATAAATTTATATTTTTTTAAAGAAAATTAAGGTCATACAATATTATTTTAAATTCTTTTGTTAGAAAAATTCAAGATTATTTTATAATAAGATATTTTGGGCAACATTGCTGCCTCCTAGAAGGGAAACATGTAAGCTCTGGATAATTATATAACATCCAGGAATATATTTGAGTATATGGTGTATCCTGTTATAGATATCTCAGGTGCAAGTTAAACTTTTGAGAGAAATATAATCTTCCACTTTTTTTGTTGTTGTTTTTGATTATTCAAGACAGGGTTTCTCTGTGTAACTTTGTGCCTTTCCTGGAACTCACTTGGTAGCCCAGTCTGGCCTCGAACTCACAAAGATCTGCCTGCCTCTGCCTCTTGAGTACTGGGATTAAAGGCGTGCACCTGGAGAGATGGCTCAGCCATTAAAGACTAGGCTCACAGCCAAAAATATAACCTTCCACTTTTATATCTACCTTTCAATTTAGAAAATAGTTTCCTGCCTCTGCAAGTTCCTTAGTGTATTAAATGTTTTTCTTTCACCTCCAAAAAAAATAATACATACATAGATAGGTAGATAGACAGATCATGGATAGATAGCTAGATGATAGATAGATAGATAGATAGATAGATAGATAAATGGATAGATAGATAGACAGATAAATGACAGGTAGATGGTAGATAGATGAGTGATAATGTCAAATGGTTGGGTAAATGATAGATAGATGATATATAGACAGAGATAGATGAAAAATAGATGATAGGCAGCTAGGTAGGCAAATAGCTAGATTCTCTACATTATAAATGAGTTTCTCCATTATTCACCTTTTCTTTCCCACCAAAACTTGGCAGTGCTTTGCAGAGGCTTCATTAAATAATATCATTACCCAAGTATGATTATTTAATTTAATCTGTGGGTCCATGTGAGAATTGAAATGGTTTATGTTTTCCACTCTGGTACCCATAAACTGCCAATATGTCTATGAGCCTTCTCCTCAACCATACTGGGATTTTGACTGGATTGAATTTATGTAGATTCTGTCTTGTCAACCACAGCTCATGAATACAATGGGCTTCTCAAGTCCAGATGACAGTGTTTCACCAAACTCCTGATCATTTTCTCAGCCTTGTATTCCTTTTCTGTCATTTCCTCTTCCATAATGTTCCCTAAGCCTGGGAAGAAAGGCTGATGTGTTTCTACCATTCATATCTGAGTACTCAGTGTCACCTATTCTCAACACTTGAACACATATGAACTCTATATCAACCGCTAGCTCTTAAACGAAGAGTTTTCAAAAGAGGGAATGTAGATAATTATCAGATACTTTGAAAATATTTATCAGCTTTAGCCACCAAGGAAATGCAAATGAAAACCACTTTGAGATTCCATATTACTCCAGTAAGAATGACCATACTCAAGAATAAAATTGACAACAAATACTAGTGGGATTGGTAAAAAAGGGAGCATTTATACATGCTTTGGGGAGTGTAAATTAGTGTATTCAATTTAGAAATTGGTATACACTTTTCTCAAAAAAATAGAAGTAAAACTAACATAAGACACCATCACTAGGTTTACTGCACATATACCCAAAGGACTCTAAATCATACTGCAAAGATACCTGCACATAAGCCAGGTGGTGGTGGTGCATGCTTTTAATCCCAGCACTCTGGGGGCAGAAGCAAGCAGATATCTTTGAGTTTGAGGCCAGCCTGGTCTACAGAGTGAGTTCCAGGACAGCCAGAGTTGTTACACAGACAAAACATGTCTTGAAAAACCAAACTACACAAACTAATTAATAATTAATAAATTAATTAATTTTAAAGAAGTTGCCTTTGCATGCACATCCTGTCTATTGCTGTCCTCTTCAAAATAGCTATGGTATGCATTAAGCCTAAATGTGTATAAACTAATGGATGGAGAGTGGAAATGTAGTACGTATACATATATAATTTTATACATCTGTAAGAAATAAAATTATGAAATTTTCAAGTAAATAAAAGAAACTGGAGAAATTATACTGTGAATCCAGAATGAGAATTATAAATGTTATATGTCTTTATTATCATATATGGTTCTTAGATATATTTATTTTACATGGAGTACACGTGGAATAAAGAAGCTAGAAAGTAGACATTTTGGGATGAAGAATAACTTGAGGAAGAGGTAATAGTAGAATATAAATAAAAGCAAAATAAATAGAGAGTATACTCTGGATGTGAAGGTTTAATCAAAGGAGACAAAAAGGTTAAAGAGGAAAGGTGCATAGGTTAGAGACAAACAGGTGCACAGGAAAGTTTAACCAAAAATGCAGGAAGTATGAAAAATAAAACATACACTATCTTATAACCCAAACAGTAATGCAAAACATTGGATACCTTCCTTCAAGTTACTGGATATTCCCCACAAACAGCAAAGACTATTGCGATGATTCTTGACTGTTCATCATAAGAATATAGGAAGTCCTTATTGTTAGAGTCACCAGACACTTTCGTTATAGATTATAGAGAGACTAATCATGTGTTTACTGGGAAACTTCTTCTGGCTAGCTAGATTTCAAAACATTGGAAGGTGCTGTACTACTGTTGGCAAAATGGCATCAATGGTCTTACCTAGTCTGAGCCTGCATGATATATTACTGACCTGCCAAGCAAGGTAGGCCCACTATGAAACATTGGTATTGTGGTTTTTGAGTTATCAGTGTAATCAACTTTCTTTCTTTCTTTCTTTCTTTCTTTCTTTCTTTCTTTCTTTCTTTCTTGCTTGCTTGCTTGCTTGCTTGCTTGCTTGCTTGCTTGTTTTTTTGCTTGCTTTCTTGCTTTCTTTTTTGCTTGCTTGTTTTCTTTTCTTATTTCTTTCTTTCATTTTTGCTTTTATTAGCATTGCCATTTATAATAAAAGTTATTACAATAGATTATATCCCACCTATGCTCACACAAGAAATTATCATTTAAATTTAGTGAAACACACACACACACACACACACACACACACACACACACACACACACATACACAAACGCACACACAAATACCAAAAGATAACATGGAAGTAGGTGGAGGACACATATGAAAGAAGGTTTTTGATGGGATAAAGAATGGGACAAGACATGGGAGTCGGGGTAAAAACAGCTATAATTCATTGTATAAAGATATACAACTCTCAATAAAGAATGTCAACTCAGATTTCTTCTGTATTGTGATCCAATAATATGTAAAGTTCTTACACTATTAATAGTATTTCATTTTCTGTTGATTAGTTAAAAGGTGTAAATTTTATTTGATAGAAGAAACCTAGCTTTTCTAACATTCTATCCAGGAATATTTTGCATTGTGAAGTGAATTTGTTTTATGTATTTCAGTTAGGATGCTTATTTTGGTTAAAATAAATTGCTTTTGTATACTGTATATTTTAATAGAATTGTCTCAGTCTAAAAACAATTCAATTCGTTCACATATGGAACTATAATTGAAGATTTATGGTTTCATTAATAGATAATGTTGTAGTTAATTCCTAATAATAAAACACTTCATAAAAGTTCAATGTTATACATGATGCATAATATAAATGACAAATTCTCTTAACTATTTAGTTTTTGATTTGAAAACAAATGCTAACACAAGTTTACAATATATCAGTCTGATTTTAGTTTTTATTGAGGATTTATATTCATCTGTCTCTGTATATATTTGCAGAATACATTATGATGAATGAATTTTTGAAAAATGCATGTTTGATGCTTTATTTCCTTCTAATGAATTCAATTTCAAAAACTATGAATTGTAAATTAAGTACATTATAATTTATTCATGTTGTAATATTCTTCTGTAACTGTCACTACACAACAATGAACCAAAAGTTGTAAATATTTCTAACTAAAAAAGCATAGCCAGGTGGATACGAACAAATAGGAAACTATGTAAAGTTCTGAAAAACATGAGGTTTTGATCCATAAAAGTATTTTAATAAAGGTTTAAATTCAGCCTATGTGTGATCCTTAAGCTACAAAAGAAACAGAAACAAACAAACAAATAAATAAATAAGATGCTGCTTCTGGAAGACCAGATGAAAATCTCAGTACTAACTTGGTGTACTTTTCTAAGCGTTGTTGGTTAAGAAGACCTGAAGACCCCACAAACAACATAGGCTTTTACCATTGCTCTTTGTTTCCCAATATATTTAGATTATGAAACTTTATTGCTAAAGCAAACACAAACTCTCATTGTGGAATATAGACAAATGGATTGCGATTGTTTTGGAAACTTCCTCCCTACTGGTTACCTATCTTACTCACAGAAGGTGTTGTTCAGATTACTTGGGGAGAAAGTCAGCAAGGGTCTTACACAGCAGGACTCTAATTACTACAATACCAACGTGCTAGCCAAGATGTGTCCACTAGTGGAGTAGTATCATGACTGTTACTAGGTAACTAAGCATTTTCTGTTTGGATTATAAACTTATTTCATGGGAATAAACACATGCTTGGTATTATCTTGCCAAAGTGTGTGGTGGGGATGTCACAGGCCCAAGAGGGAATGAATATATCACTAATGTTATGTTAAATAGGTATGTAGTCAAGCTATCTTCTTAACATTAGTAATGATAATCATAACTGATGTTGTGGTTTTCTTGGCTAGAGAGGTTATTTTTGCAGGGGGAACAGGTTAATGCACATTCAAAGCAAGTTGAATCACTGAAATTAAGGGCTTGTTGAGTGTTAAACCCTAAATAAGAGGAATATATCACCCTGCTCCATGGCTCAAGGAATATCATGAAAGAGTAATCAGGAAAAAAATGGAAGACCTTAGTCCAGCCCCATGGAAGTTCCACAGCTATTGGTCCACAGTTCATGAGTTCCCACTTAATTTGATTTGGTTGTCTCTGTACATTTCCCCATCATGACCTTGATGACTAGATAAAATATAAATGCACCAAAATTTTAACGTCAGTATCATGAGAAGAAAACCAGTGTTATAAAATGTAATGATAGGAAGGAGGTTGTGGCACACACCTTTAATCTCAGGCCTTCGGAGGGAGGCAAAGGCAGGTGAAGCACTGTGAGTTCAATACCAGCCTAATCTACAGAGCTAGTTCCAGTACAGCCTTGGATACCCAAAAAAAACTCTGAGTAAAAAAAAAAAGATACCTCAATTAACACCAAAGAAAAGCTTCAGATATATGTTATTAGAAGAACAATATTTGAAATTTTAATTATCGCAATTTTAATACAGCAAAATTTATTGACTATGTAACATGTAAATTAAGGTGATATACATAGTCTGTATAGAGGTTTATGCCTGTGCACATTGGCATCCACTATCCTTAGAAATGTTTATGATGAGACTATCGTTTTGTTTTGTTTCTATTCTGTACTCATGGAAGCTTTGCCAAAACACAATTAACTGTCCCTAAATATGCTCATTTTTCATTTCTATTCTGTTTCATCAGTTGGTTTTGTTCTTTCTTTTCAAACACATGTCTGTCTGTGTAGTGATGGAAGAAATCAGGATGCAAGTTCTCTCTTTTTAATTTGGCTGAAGATTAATTTTCATTACTATAAGTAGTTGAAGTAGAACTTTGAAAAGTAGAAAACATATACAGCCTTACATTTATATCTTTATTTTCTATGTGTAAATTTCTATTCACAGTACATTAACTCAAAAGTCAAAATCTAAATTAAAAAAAAAAAACCATAATATATTAAATGAATCCTTTTAGGAAAAATTCTATAAGTGGTTATTTTATAAAAATTCCATAAAATATTTTATTTGTTTGCTCAATAATAAAAGAATTAAAATGGGCCAGAGGTATAGCTCAGTGGCAGAGCAATAACATAACATTTGCAAATGCCCTAAGCTAAATAGCAGCTCTACAAAAAATGAGGGAAAAAAATATAAAAGGAAAATGTGTGACTTAAATCTCTAATCCAAGCACTCTAGAATGTGAAGGAGGTGGATCTTCACAAGTTAGAGAAATGTGACTCATATTGAATTCCAGGCAACCCTTCACTGTAGAGTGGAATGTTGTCCCAATAAAAGTAAAAAGAAATAATATTTACATACATGTCGCAATGTAATGAGTCATGCAAATCCATGTGAGAACACTAAAAGGTAAGAGTAACTGCCAAATATTGATATTATCAAACTACTTTTTATGGAATTTGCAAATGTTTCACTTCATTAATTAAGAATGGTTGACGTCATTTATAATCACTAAACCAGATTATAATTGTAATATAATATTAATAACAACAAAAATTAAATAATGGACTATACTTAACAAGAAATTAAAATAACTTAAAAGGAAATTTCAATTTTCTCTCAATAGCTAATCTTCTCACAGCTTATTTACTGAACGTCAAAAATCCAAATTAAGTAACATGATATGTTACTGAAATTTACTTTTTGGAAAAAATTACAGGCCGGAATTTTGTGTATGCTACTATACACCATTTGAAATCCCCAAATATTTTATTTATCCTCTCCTTTCCAACAAATTATCTTCAAGCTCTTTAATGCACAAGGAACACACTTTCTCAAGTAATTATGTCTAATAAACTGGGTCTTGAATATAAACTTAGAATTTTAAATTGTTTAAAAAAAATTATTTTCACTAACACTAAAATCATTATTTAGGTTTTTATAATATCATTCTTTAATTCAAATGTCTCTGATATACCCACACAGTTTCAGACAGAACCTGGTGAGAGGAAGCAGGATCTCTCATGGCACATTGCCCATGCCATGAAATGTCTTCATCAGACCTTGCCTCAAGGTTTTAACTTTCTAGAGCTACAGTCGTTATTTACTATCCTTCAGAGAATTGAAAATTAGAACTATGACAAAGCAGCTGTTCACAGAAACCAGGGGTTATTACTGACATTCTCAGTGCAATAATTACGGTATCATGTGCTGAATTGTGATAAAAAATGGGAAATTCTCTGCTGGGTAGGGAGGGGTGACGTGATATTTGTTTTGAAGAATTCAGTTCTACCATATGGTAGGTTGGATAGAAACAGAGATATGAGAATGATTATTGCAATCAAGGTAAAAGACATTAAATCCCATTGCAGGCGATCAAGTTTGACATTCATTTATCAACCTAATGATAAAACCTTTAGTCTTAAAAAAATGAAACATACAAAGGATTGACCTTAAATCTCTACTATTTTCAAAGATATATTGTTATCATTACTAAGCATGTATTAACTGTTTTTATTTTGACAAAGAAGAGAGAGTTGAATTAACTCATCCTATGTATTAAAGAGCTAAGTTCAAGTTTGTTTTCTATTATTCAAATTGTATTTCAAATATATGATGAAAATAAAGAACATAAATTATTGTAGTTTCAAGTTATTTTGAAGTTCTAAATGCTACATGCAATGAAAATAAAGACAATAATGTAATATGTATTTGGTCATGTAATATTTGTAATTATATTCTACAAATTCATATTTTATATGTGCTTTCTAAAATATGATTAAACAAATAGCATTACTAAAATGATTAATGTGATTGTATGTATTAATACAGATTAATTCTATATAATACTTCAAATTAATCAAGGGGTTGTTTTTATTTGGTGGTTAACATTTTCATTATATCAAAATATATAATCAAGTTTCACTGGTGGTCTCTGGATCATCCTAAATTTTTTCTTTGACATATTATTACACAGCACATCTTATACTGCAGAAAGTGAAATAAAATAAAATCCATATGCTACATTCTATTAATGATCAGCTTTTTAATATATTAATTCTTGATTCATAAATTCATAAAATAATATCACCAAGGTCATTTCCCAGCATACATTACAGGGAACAGATTCCCATAAGACATTTTAAAAATAAATCATAGTAATATAAAGTACAAAGTAGTTCTACATGAGTGCAAAGGTTAAGAAAGCCAACCCTTTAATGACTATAGACATTTAGGACTGACCAACATATATGCTATTTAAAGGAAAGATATGTGTCACTAATTTCTAACAGTCTTCCCACTATTTCAAAGTACTCAAAGGTAAATGATGGAATACAGCCACTGCCAATTCAAGACAACTAAATGTCTCTCGTTAACTTTCAGCTGGTATAGAAAAATGCTTATGTGTCTTGTGTCTTCCAACTGTCTCCTGACTTCATTTCATTGAAAATTCACAAAACACATCCAGAAACTGAGTGGCAAAGGAATCTGGCATGTATATTACTGGTGATCTGTTCTAAATTGTTTTATGTCAACCAGAAACACATTATAATCATCTGAGAGAGGGAACCTTGATTAAGAAAATGCCTCCCGCTGGGCAGTAGTGGTACAAGCCTAATTAATCCCAGCACTTGGGAGGCAGAGGCAGGAGAATTTCCATGAGTTTGAGGCCAAATTGGTCTACAGAGCAAGTTCCAGGACAGCCAAGGCTAGACAACCTGTCTCAAAAAAAGAAAGAAAGAAAGCAGGAAGAGGAGGAGGAGAGGGAGAGAGGGAAAGGAACAGGAAGAGAAGGGGGAGAAGGAGGAGGAGGGGAGAGGGAAGAAGAGGAGGAAGAGAAGATGAGAAGGAGAAGGAGAAGATGCATCCCAAATAATAGCCTGTGGACTAGCTGTAGAAAATTGTCTTAATTGGCGATTGACGGGAGAGGGCTTTGTCCACTGAGGATGGTGTCATCACTTGACTGATAGTTGTGGGTTCATTTAAAAAAAAAAAAAAAACAGGCTGATCAAGCCATGAGGAGTAAACTAGTAAGTAGTACTCTTTCATGGGCTCTGCACCAGCTCCTGCATCCAGGTACTTGCCCTGCTTGAGTTACTGTCCTGGATTCCTTCAGTGATGAAAGTGATTCAGAATACTTTCCTCACCAAGGTGCTTTTGTCATAGTGTTTAATTGCAGCAACCGAATCCTTAACTAGGACAGGCCCCTGCCCTGGTCAATCGGGTGACCACAGAGAATATGAGGCATCAACAAGAAAGGGAAAAATAAAGAAATCATAATTAAATGTGTCATTAATTCTCCCTTGTTGCAGTGATTTAAGAAACCCATCACAGAAGGATTAGTTCTTGTTTTTGCTTGAGGCATTACTAGGAGTGAACACTTTCCAAGTCAGTGGAATCACAGGAAAACAAATGGTCGACACATCCCAGCAATGAGCGATCATTGCCCAGTAACTAGTTCATTGTACAGGACTGAAAAATCATATGTCATGGGCAAGACAAGGAAGAGCAGTATTAGAGAGCCACACTAATCTGTACCCATAGTGATAAGAATCTAAAGGGAAGTTTGACATTATGTCCTTTTAGCCAAATAGCTGTAGCAGGTCTATCCCTGGAGATGATTACTTCTCAAAGCATGGTCCTTGAACAGATTTAAAGTAAGGTCTTCCTCTGCTTTAACAGGACTTAAATCCAGTCAGAAAGAGGTTCAATATAGCTATAATGTTCTTGTCAGTCTTGCACCCATGGGCATACAACTATCAGTGATATGAGAGCTAGCCAACAAGGGAGCTCCCTTGTTTTCTCCACTGTAGCTAGAGTTTTCCTGCCTTGCCCACAGTCAGGAGAAATCTTTGTCACCCACCAGTCTCACAGCCGCTCAGACCCAACCAAGTAAACACAGAGACTTATATTGCTTCAAACTGTATGGCCATGGCAGGCATCTTGTTAACTGTTCTTATAGCTTAAATTAATCCATTCCCACAAATCTATACCCTGCCATGCGTCTTGTGGCTTACTGGCATCTTTTCATGCTGCTTGTCAGGGTGGCAGCTGGCAGTGTCTCCTTCTGTCTTCCTGTTCTTTTATTTCTCCTCTCTGTTAGTCCTGCCTATACTTCCTGCCTAGCCACGGGCCAATCAGTGTTTTATTCATTGACCAATCAGAGCAATTTGACATACAGACCATCTCTCAGCACAGCCAAGTGCAGACCATCTCAGACACCTGCACTCAGGACCGTGGTCCTAATCATCCTCTATGTGGACCTGCTGGGTAAAGCCACCAGGAACCCGAGAATGGGCTCTCACAGGACATACAGAACATCCCACATCACTCCACGTCCTATGAAAAAAGTTTATGATGTCTTCAGAAATGGGGCCTTACCTCCAAAATCTGGTTGGCAGCCATTTGATAACATGGGTTTTACTTGTAGGGATAATAGGGAAATAACTACTATAACCAGAATATTCAGAAAGCATGCAATCACATATATATCTCAAGATTATAATCTGTCTTCCTTCACATTCAATCTGTATCTATTGCTTTTTCTGCAGATGTATAGTGCTTTCCTCAATGATTTTAAATTTACTTATTCAATGAAAAGTTTAGAATATTAAGTATTAAAAACACTGTGTTTTCTGAACATTTCATTTTTTCTTTCATGCATACACTTCAAATCCTGCCTGTGTCAGTTTACGGAATAAAAGAAACTTGCTTAAATTAAATTGTTAAACTGAATGGCACTGAAATGTTTGAGTAACCAATGCATTTTTAGCTAGTTTGAAATAAAAATGAATATTTAGAACTTGTTAAAAAGCAGTAGGGAAATGTAGCATGATTTTTATTTGTGTGAGATGGCAAAGAATTAGCCCACAGCAAACAAACATAAGTATAATCCTAACCAGAAATAATTGCTCACAGACTTATCCCTCTTGGAAATTTAAACAACTCTTTTAATAATGGAGAGAAAAATTTTGGTGCTCTATGATGCTGTATAGAATAAATAAGTCTATGCCTATAATATTATCATTTTGCTTCTTGATCACCATTACTGAAGATACATGTGACGCTGCCCTATAGAAATACTGACTAATTCTAGTTTCTCCAGCTTATAGGAGAAAATCATGATTGAATGTTCTGAATAATATGGCTTAAGAACCAGACAGTGTCACACTGTAGAACCCAGGCTGGCCTTCAACACTTTATTGCCCTGCTCAAATGTATAGAGTGCTGGAATGAAAGAGATGCATGCTCCATTATGCAAGGCTTTTGTGTGGGATGTTTTGGGTTACTGTTTAGAAAATGGCTAGCATGCCAGATCCTGCATCTATTACCATGTTAGCAGTCTTACTCGGATTGTGATATAGCAGCATGCACAAGGATGAAGGCACGGTAAGAGTTATTCAGTGTGTTGAACTCTTGCAGGGAAATTTCTCCCCTTTAATTCTCCACAAGCATGGGTGAGAACCATGGCACTTTTCTATCTTGGCTCTTTGGTGAGTGTTTGGTAGTTCTTCAATCCTGTTGGAATTCATGGCTATGTAAATGTTAATTATAATTTTTTCTCATAAGACAATTGACTATTTGTAAATTTTCAAATATTTTCTCTAGTTTTTAACTGCATTCTTCCATTTATTCATGATCTCTTTACCGTTATTTATGTACTTATTCTCTAATTATTCGCAATATTAATTTTGGAAATGTGTGGTTTCATTGTATTGAATAAGTCTCTGGATTTGTAATTAATCACATGATAAATGGACACCTAAATGGATTAGACTACTTTCCAAAATAATGGTCAAGAACACTCCCTCTGGGATTTCTGTATTGTTTTCTAGCAGTAACACTGATGATTTTTTTTTCAACAATAAAATGGGAAAGTAACACTGAACCTTTATCTTCTCATGTAAAGCCACACTCTCCCAGTTCTGGCAGATAAGTGACTCACTTACAATAGTCCATAATTTGGACAGTATTAATTAATCTCTCGTCTCACTCAGATTCACTGTTTAATTTCTAATGGAGCTATATCATGTAAGAAATTGTAAATGGAAAATTTACTTTCATTTATACCTTATTGTTTTACTCCCATACTTTATTTCTTGCATGGCTCCAGACATGATACATAGTAATACTCTCACCATTATGTATACTAACACCTTAAAATTTATTTATTTCCATATATTAAGATTAGATGCTAGAGTTTTGTATATTTTTATCCATATTTGGTTATATTTTTAGTTTTCTTATCAAATATTGTGAAACATTTAGCATACTTCTTTTTTATTTAAAACTCATTTTTAATTTAAAATAGTTTTTTTCATACAATATACTCTGATTCCCCCACACACTCCAAGATCACACCTATTCCCCACACACCTAAATCCATACAATTTCTCCATCAGTTAGCTTGCGTTTAGAAGAAACCTTCTGCCTCCTCTCAATTTGGGAGTTACAGGCATACATTATTATGCCTATCTTTTAAATGATGTGTGTTTAATCCCTTTTGCTTTCACAGTAAACAAGCATTCTTGCTTACTGAATCATCTCTGCAGTCCATATTGAGTATATATATATATATATTACATTGATCCTCACCTCCTAAAACTCAGTAAAGAATAAAATTCATAAATCAGTTTTAACAATGTCTGCCTTGGAGCTGTTTTCGGGGATATATTATAAATGTGATAAGGAGAAATTAAAGAAAAGACACATAACTCTCCATTATTATTATTTAAAAAATTAAATGGTATACTCAATCAAATGGCCATGTCAAAATGATTACAATGAAGGGAATTTTTAAAAGAAAACATTATGCAAAATGAGAGTAAAGCATGAGTAATTTTGAACAGCTAAATCTGTTTAATATGCAAAGAGTATTGGAAATGAGGCTGCATATTAGAAAATTACAAAGGAGAGAGATCACTCTATGAAATCATTTTTATGTATAACATTAGAAAATGATTCTATAACCGGGCGGTGGTGGTGCACACCTTTAATCTCAGCCCTCGGGAGGCAGAGCCAGCAGATCTCTGTGAGTTCGAGACCAACCTGGTCTACAGATTGAGATCCAGGACAGGCACCAAAACTACACAGTGAAACCCTGTCTCGAAAAACCAAAATGATTCTATGATATACATTGAAGAATGAAGTTCTTTTTATTCTTAATTTTTTTTTTAAAAAAAAAGGCATTTGCTTTGAAATATCTCATAAATGCCAAGAGCCATCATGTGTATTATGTATCAGGTTTTCTCTAGTCTTTAGCAAAGTTTCAGAATGCAGGTAAATATTCATTGAATGAGTGAAAAAATTAAAATTGAACAAAATAATGATTGATATAGGACTTGGAATTTTTCAAAATGATCTATCCCTAACTCTAAAATTAACCATACAAAATGCACAAAAAATCTAATCTAGATAGAAACCATGCCTCATAATTGAATCTTAATGAAATCAGGAATATTATTTGAAACCTTTAAATTAACAATTTGATTAGATACAGAAATTGTCAAGAGAGTCACACTGATCACAACGAACCACAACTCCAAATTGTACACATCAAAGGCAATTTGAGACACAGTTCTGACAGATAAGAAACCAGGGAAACAAAAATGGAGGTGACGATCTCACCCAATTCAGCAAACAGCTCAAAAGGATAAAGTGCATCTTCCCTTCTCCTATTAGGGGTATCCTGTTGGCATTGTAAACATTTTTATAAACATGTCATGGAGTTATGACTCACATTGCCACCAGCTAACCATCAGTGATTCCTGGGGAAAGCTCATAGAAAATTATTATTCACTTAGACAAAAATTGTCAAGGTATATCTATCACTCTCATGCAATATAAAAAGGAAAATTGACACATGTGAACGTGCACATATCCTCAGTGAAAACAGAATGGTGCATAATGATATCTGTCTTTATCTCTCAATATGCTTTTATCTATTAAAAATTAAAAACCACCCAGTTTTGTAATTTAGAGGCTGATTCCATTTTGTAAAAAGAAGTGTGCCTGCCTTATTCTCTAATTCCGTGTTTTAGAATATTGGCACATAAAGGTATTTCAAAAAGCTGACTTTAATTTGGTTAAACAGTAGGACCAGTGGGCTTGTGGTGGTTGTTTATTTTTCATCTTTGTGTTGTAGTAGTTGTTTGGTTTTTTTTTTTTTTTTTTTTTTTTTTTTTTTTTAGAATTATGAGAACCTATAAATGCCACAGGATTATTTAATCATCTTCAGAATTTACTATCCTGAAATGAAAACACCTCCTTGTGTTTTGAAGGGTTACAGTCCCCTCACCTTTTCTTCGTTGTACTGGGTAGATTTCAGGGTTTCACGCATGTTCAGGATGCATTCTTTAACTGAGCTGCATGCCCAGGCAGACCCTTTTTTCTTCCTCAGAAATACTCAACCTCTCCTGCTGGATACCAGCTACATCAGCCTCCTCATAAAACACTCTGCAAAAATAAGCCCCCTTAGGGCTAAGATAACTTATATTTCTAAAAGCTTTAATCACAACATATACCAGAAAGAATGTGCAGTGAAATGATGCCAGGTCATACCATGTTTTTCTCCCCACAGTAAATCACAACTCCTTCCACAAAGGTGTAGATTTTTGCATTTCTTTCATAACGCATTCCCCACCCTGAAATGATTTTCTTAATACCTTGGTCTTGGCAGCTTTAATATAAATGTCACTTTGAGTGTTACCCCTCTCTAAATCTTGACATCACAGATGCCATTAGAAACTATGAACCAAATATTTCTATATACTGAAAGTCATGAAGCAGAAAGGCTATTGCAGGTAGGTAATTTGTTTTTACCTTCCTGTTATGCTCTGTATTTTTTTCCATAATTAACCCTATAAGACTCAGAGTCAGTGACATATTTTAAGATTGGTTTGTTGGTACTTTTATGGTTCAAAGCAACAGAATACATCATACTCCAAAAAGAGTTAAAGAAATATGGTCTATCTATCAGGTATCTGAAAAATACAGTATATTTAAAAAGTCATAGGTTATTGATTTTTTCTTCTACTGCTTTTCTCTCCACCCTTATCTAAGAAATATGAATACTTGTATATCATAAAAAATATATACTTTATTTTCACATATTGATATTTCAGGCTAGTTTTAGTAAACAATGTTTGTTTCTTCTCAGTATATCATTTTTTAAAATTAAGATTTCTAAAGAACCTCAGACTTTCAATGGATTATGTTGGTTTTACTTCACTGTTCCTTGAACAAAAAATATGACAAATAGAGACCTTCTATCATTTTCTATGTTCCTTTCCAGTCAAGCATTATGCATCATGCCAGTTTGTCAGTTTAAAAGACAAAAACAGAACTGTTATAAACATATGGTTGACTAACCAGGGCAGAAAATTTTTACATGCTATTAATTACCCCATGATTTTAGGTACCAACATACTTTCTTCTACAAGTTTTACCTATTAACTTTATTCCCACAAGAAATATGTGAAATTATTTGCTTAGTATTAAATAAAATCACTTTGAAAGACAAAATACTTCACAGAACTATTTCCTTCCATTTCTCAAAGATGAGGTCATCATGTAACTTTTAAATGTTTATATTTATTATTCATTCATAATTCCTCTCATCACATCACTTCTGAATTCAGGTCCATCTCTGATCCTTTATTTACCAGTTAATTTGCGGAGATTATCTTTAAAATTTTGAACAGCTTAGTCACTAAAATATTAGAAATCATCCATCTATCATGGACTATTGAGCCTTCCCACTTTTGCTACCATATCATTCACCACATCTTCATCCCACTATAATTTCCAAATCAGATACCAAAATTTCCAGTGGAAAATTTTAATGATATGAACTCCTTAATTCTCTCAATATTATTTTTCTCTATGACATCATGGTGGTGAGCTGTATTAGTTTGCTCTAATGTCTATAACAAAGTGCCACATATTGTGTGACTTAAATAATGAATTTTTGGTATTAGAAGTGAAAGATCAAAAGGTCAGAAGTTGGGATCCTACCAAGGCTATGTTCTCACTAGCTCTTTCTATGGCACCAAATTTATACTAATACTTTCTCGATGCCTGATTTGCATACCTAAATTTCCTCTTCTTCTAAGTTCCCTTGCAGCTTTTTATAATCTTTCTCTGTTGGTTTAGTGTTGATTATTATGTGCCAATGTGAACCTATTTTCTGGCCCAGTCTATTTGATGTTCTATATGATTCTTGTATTTTGAGAGGTATCTCCTTCTTTAGGTTAGAATTTCTGGGCTGGATAGATGGCTCAGAGGTGGGCTGGAGATGGCTCAGAGGTTAAAAGCACTGGTTATTCTTCCAGAAGGTCCTGAGTTCAATTCCCAGCAGCCACATGATGGTTTACAACCATCTGTAATGAAATCTGGTGCCTTCTTCTGGCCTGCAGAGACGCAGGCAGAACACTGTATGCATAATAAATAAATAAAATATTTTAAAAAATAATTTTTTTCTTCTATGAGTTTATTGGAAATCGTTTTTGTGCCTTGATATGGGTTCTTCTCCTTTCTCTATTCATATCCCTAGATTTAGTCTGTACATAGTGTCAAGGATATCCTGAATGTTTTGTGCCAAGAGATTTTTGTTTTGTTTGGTTTGGTTTTTATTTTTTTGTTTTGTTTGTTTACATTCAACATTTTCTTTGACCAAGGTATCTATTTCTTCTATTGTGTCTTCAATACTTGGGATTATCTCTTCCATTTCTTATATTCTATTGGTGAAGTATGCAACTGAAATTCTTGTTCAAATTCATAACCTTTTCATTTTCAAGTTTCCTTAAATTTGGGTTTTCTTTTTAAATTCTATGTCCACTTTCAAGTCTTGAACTATTTTATTTCCTTCCATGGTTTGCTTGTGTTTACAAGGTTTATTCAAGAGATGTATTTTTCTTTGATGATGTCTATAATATTTTAAAGGCTATTTTATGGTGTTTGTTTTGTGCTTCAACTACATTGCAATTCTGAGGAATTACTGTGGTAGTTTTCATGAGCTCTAATGGAGACATTTTTGCCCTGGCTTTTATTTTTGTCTTTTTATGCTAATGGCTATGCATCTGGTTTTGGGATGATTGTAATTTTTTTGGTCAGTGCTGATACCTGGTGTTTTCCTACTGGGTGGGTGTTTTGTTATCTGATTTCCTTTGCCCTGTCTTTTTCTTAGGAGGGTAGAGTAGTTGAGTGTCATCTGGTAGAGATTTTTTGGGGAAATCTGCTTGATGTAGACACTAGGGTTTCAGGTAAAATATTGAGAGCATACATTTAGGAATGAGCGTGGGCTGGATGGGAGGGGGTGGGAATATTAGGTTGTCCACAGGCGAGAGGGCAATGGGGTATTCCACCAAGATCTACTTAGTCTTCTGGGAATGGAGGCAAAGAATGCAGAGAGGTCACAACACAAAATCTGCTACAAAGTTGGGGATGAGACTGGAATGTTGGATTTGGAGTTGGAGGCTGGGATAACTGGATGAGTGTGGAGGAAGTTGGAAAAGAAGTGCTCTGTGATCCTCTGAAGAATGGGACAGATATGAGCAGAGGTCACAGCAAGTGGTCTGCTACAGAGTTGGGGGTAATACAGAGTGGATTCCACATGGTGGTAGAAGGAAGAAGTGAAAATCCATAGTTAGGCTACCTACTTCCCTGGCTGGAGTAGCCTGCAGGTTCCCAGGAATGCCTGCGGGATTTGAGGATGATATCAAGGAATGAGTAGAGGGAAGGAGGTTAAAAGGGAAGATCTCTCAGATCCCATGGAGATCAGAGTTGGGGTTGCTCTAACTGAGCCTGCTATAGAACTTGGGGATAAGAATCAGAGGAGAGGAGGGAGACGTGAAGATCTGAAGGTAAGCTGCATACTTCTTTAGCTGGTGTTGTACTGAGTTCTCCGGGAATCATTAGATAATGTTAAAATGACACACCTGTCTCCAAATACAATCATGTACTCTGTTGCATTGAGAAGTAATGCTAAACATATGAATTTTGAGTGATACATTTCATCCTCATAACACCATTTTATTAACCTTTCTACAACTATATGTTATCTTCTTGTTCCAAAGAAAAATACATTATTTCAGAAATATTTCTGATTCAAATTTCAAGTTAGTTTTAAACCACAAACAAAAATCTCTGAAAAAAAAGGGTAAAAAAAAAACACACAAAATAATCTTGGTGACAATAGTGATTGGGCAATAATTATTGCTTGCTAAGTGATCTCTTGTATTAAAACCTGAAGAAAGGAGATAATATTGGTATATTTTAAATAGATATAACAGAAGTGAGTTAGTGTTGTGGAATGTTTAACCCTGTAAAGTGGTGTTACATTTGTTTATACTGTGAAATAATACTTTAACTGTGTAAAGGTATGATATATTTGTTTCTGCTGCATTTTTTTTTATTATGAAAAGATGTGTTGCTGTTTTACCTTGCCTGCCTAGGGCTTCTGACAGGTCTAAATGAAGGCTGAACACACAATAACTAGGCAGAGCAAGGATAGGCAGGGCTGGCAGGCAATGAGAATAAGTAGGAGAAGAAATCTAGCCTCAAAAGGAACAAGAGGAGAAGAATACAAGGGAGAAAGAGAGGGAGATACTCAGGGCCAGCCAGACAGACAAGACTGAAGAAGCATAAAAGTAGGACATACAGAAAGAAAAGGTAAAAATCCCCAAAGCAAAACATAGATGAAGAGAAACTGCTTAAGTATAAGAGCTAGCAAGAAAAGAGTTAAGCTAAGGTCAAGCATTCCTAACTAATAATAATTCTCCATGCCATGTTTTTGGGCTGGTTAGTGGCCTGAAAAAGAAAAAAAAAACAAAAACAAAGTCTGGTACAAGTTAGTGATAGAGAGATGGTTCAGTGGCTGAGTGTGGTTATATATTATTTGTGCTCTAACAAATAAAGCTTGCCTGGAGATCAGAGGAAGAAGCCAGCCACTATACTAAACATAGAGGTCAGGCAGTGGTAGCACATGCTGATAATCCTAACATTTGGGAGTTAGAGATGCATTCAGATATCTGTGAGTTCAAAGCCACACTGGGAACAGAGCCAGGAGTGGTGGCACATGCCTTTAATCCCAGAACTAGTTAACCATAGAGGTCTGGAGGTCCGTACAGACAGATAGAAATTGATAGAGCTGGGCAGAAAGAGGAAGTGATGTGGCTGGGCAGAGAGAGGAAGTAAGACGGCAGGGCACAGAAAGGTATATAAGGTGTGGGTAAACAAGAAGCAGCTCTCTTGGGCTGAGGATTTCCTAGTAGTAAGAACTTGTAGCTGGCTTGTTCTACCCCTCTGATCTTTCAGCTTTCACCCCGATATCTGGCTCTGGGTTTTTTATTATAAGACCTGTAGCTTGAGTTTTCCTGCCTGGCCCACAGTCAGGACAATTCTCTGTCACCCGCCAGTCCCACAGCTGCTCAGGCCCAACCAAGTAAACATAGAGACTTATATTGCTTACAAACTTCTTGCTAACTGTTCTTATACCCTAAATTAATCCATTTCTATAAATCTATACCTTGTCACGTGGCTTGTGGCTTACCAGCATCTTCACATGCTGCTTGTCATGTCGAAGCCTGGCAGTATCTTCCTCTGCTTTCCTGTTGTCTCAATTTTCCTCTCTGTTAGTCCCGCCTATACTTCCTGCCTGGCCTGACCAATCAGAGCAATTTGGCACACAGACCATCCCACAGCAAAGACCTTTTAAGATTTGTGTTATAGCTGAGTATTAGTTTTACAATCATGGAGCCCTAAATTCTAATCCCCAGCATTTGTATAATGCTGGTCCTGGTATCACACATCTGTAACTCCTCCACTGGGAAGCAGATCCATGAAGCCAATTGCTATTCAGCCTACCCAAATCAATGCACTTCAGGTCAGTGAGAAACCCTCAAAATAAATAAACATTCAAACAATAAACCTAACAATAACATGTAGATCTTTGAAGGTAGATGTCCATTATCAGTTCATTGTCTCCTGTAAATGAATGTACACATACATCTGAGGGGTAAACAAGCATGCAATTCAAGTACGTGCACATGCACACATAGTACACATACACAAAGGGAGATTTATAAATGTGAAAAAAGTAGCTTAAGTTCATGTACTATACTTAAGTGAATTAAATGAAGTAAGCAAAACCAATCATGTTCCATGTGTCAATGAGATAAAAATGATAAACAAGATATCTATTTCATAATGTGAAGTTCTTTTTCATTGATGTTAGTAAGGACTGTAAGAAGATTTGGAGTATGGAAACACTTGCCAGCAATTCTGCAATAAGAAAAAAAAAAAAGAAATTGCTAAGTTTTGGAATTAAACTTAAATAATTTGAGAATGAACTCTGCCTCCAATTTACACTCTTCTAAAATTTCTTTCATAATAACTTTGATCTAAAACTCACATGGTATTACTACATTCTACAGCCACATACGTAAATGTCCTAATTCAATTATTCTTTTTCTATCTTTCGAAACCCTTTTGTTTGTATGGATACATGTGTCTGAGTGTATGCAAGTATCTACTGTTCATGTGTGCATGGAGTCAGTGGTCAGCCTTGTATCCTGATCTCATATGGTTTCTACTTTGTTTGAATGATATAATGTTTTTCATTGGATGGAAGCTTGTCAAGTGAACTATGTTGACATCCCAGAGAGCCCCGAGATCTGCCTGTATCTGCCTCCTCGATGTCAAGATTACAGTATGCACCACCATACCTAAGTTTTCATATAGATTCCTAATATTGAATGAAGATCTTCAAGTTTATAAGGCAAGCATTTTATCAATGAAGCATTCTCTTCCAGCCTTTCCTCTTACTTTGGATGTATATTAATTTCTTTCTGGGACTGGCTGAACGTTGAATTAGAATATGCCTCTAATTTTATCATTAAAATTCATTTGACAAAACAAATATGCAATTGTTTCAGCAGTAACCTTAGCATTACAATAGCCTAATATGATCCTTATCAACTCTTGGAGTAGTAATAAGAAAGTAATCGAAAAATGGCATATGTTAATTCAGTAGTCTGTTTTTACTGTCAGGCCTCTCCATGATTCTGAACTCCACACTAGATGTTCATTGTTAAAAGGAGGGAGATATCAAATCCAATAAGTGACACTTTCTCTTGACATGTGTGCCTCGGAGCACTATACAGTGCTTTTTATTTTAACTGAACAGTTTCTTCAGTCTCAATACTAGTGACCCTATTTTCACAGGGGATGCACACTAATCAAGAACTCCCCCTGGTACGTCTCCATGTGCTCCTACACTAAGTCTGGTATATGTATTGGTAAGAACTTCTACTCACTCAGATGAAGTTCACTGATCATCAAGAAGACGTAAACAAAAGTAATAAATCATCTGTGGAACTTCCCAGGGGAACTCTAGAGTGGGAGAGAGGCAACACATCTACCAAACAACTCAGAGAAATGAAAAATATTACAACCAGATCTCCCTTTGTGTTTTGAAGGTATTTCAGGTGAATTTTATGAAAGAGAAAGAGAAAAACCTCAACAGACTCTCAGCTTTGCGTGCGCGCGCGCGCGCGCGCGCACACACACACACACACACACACACACACACACCTCACTCCCTTTATACATTTTAAACCTGCTAAAGTTTAAATCCTTAGAAATGGTCGTGTTCAATCATCACCAACGTTCCTCTGGTTGCTCTTTGATCCTTTAGAATATTTGTGGTAAAAAGGTTCTCCTCTTATATTAAGTGTAAATGTTATTCTTCCCTCACATCAACCCCTGAGCATAACATCCTACATATCTGTTAGTACTTCTTTCCATCATTGTTCCCTTTTACCAAACCAAGGTTTTAGATACTAAGAATCACTCAGCATCCTCATCAAATATCATAGCCCTTTCTTACTGCTGCAACCATAATTGACCGAACTTAATACATAAATATAATTCTATATCCATTAAATATTCGTCTATATCATTGTCATAGGCAGAGAATGTGTGAACGATTTGCTCAAATATTAGCATTTTTGACTAACATTTATCACTTTTTTTTCCTTCTTTAGAAATCATATTCAGTTACATCATTTCTGTCTCTCTTTCCTAGGTCCAAATCATCCTATGTACCCACCCCTTGTTGTTGTCTTTCAAATCCTTGGCATTTTTCTTTCATTAATTGTTGTTACATATAATTATGTGTGTGTATATGTATATATATATATATATATATACATTTATTACATAGGTATGTATGTAATTTTATATCACTTTTAATATACATGGATATGTCTTTTCTTACCTACAAAACATATAAGAAATACTATAATTTTCTTTATTTCATTACTTATAATTCTTTATTTTATTACATTTATTTATTTGTTTGTTTGTTTGTTTATATGACTATTTATATATATATATGGTGTGTGTGTGTGTGTGTGTTATAGTGTGACAAAGCTCATGAGTAGATGTCAGAGAGAAATTGGAAATTTGCAGGAGTCATGCTTTCCCATCTTCTCTTTGAATGTTGGAAATTAAAATTGGAATGTCAAGCATGGCTTCAAGCACATTTACCCACTGAGTTGTCTCAACTACTGCCTGGATACTTCATTTTTGTTGAACAACCTTTTAATCCCTGACTTATTTATTTCTGTGAGTCATATTTCTTTCTGTAAATTATGTAAGCATCACCAAAATTATATCTATGATATTAATAGTAATCTTTTCATTTTTTATTTTCATGTATCCAATTCCAGAACTAAAATAAAAGAGAGGTACAAGTAATACATTCAGCCTTTATATTAAATGCAAATGTATTGATGCTAGTATTTTAGTATTTTCCTACCCTGTGACTTTTCCCCAGCACACATGGAATTTATATATTTAATAATGATTTTTTTCCAAGAAAAAGAAAGTTTTTGCAAAAATATACGCTAATTTGATTTCCTTGAGGTAGTCTCAATGTACCTGACAAGACTAGAAGTCTATGATTACATAGGGGAAGACAATGTGAATTAAAATTGCATATTTAATTTAATCTTACTAAAACCAGGAGCATATGAATCTAACATGATGATATTTAATATTTTAATTCAATGTTTAATTTTTATTGGAAATTTAAGTAAATGAACTTTCATTTTACTGGCAGTAGAAACAAATTAGATAGAGTATAGAAAATTTAATGAAATTTCTAAAAATGTTAAAAATTAAAATATTCCTTGAATTTTATAATGCTTTATTTACATTCACAGGAAGTTTATAGGCAAGATGTATCAAAGATGTTAAAAATTAACCATTTATATTTTGTGTGTTTTAAGGTAATAACTGCCATAAATTACAGAGCTGTTTAAAAACTCTTTTATAGTAATTGAAAATGATTTTTTCCTTCTTGTGTTTTAACAGCCAGGAATTCTGTAGGTGTGTTCATACCCACTGACAGCACATCACAGGAAGCAAAGGCCAAGTCATGCTAAAATGAATTCTAACAAAACATCACTGAGCTCCCACGCTGAAAATGTCAACACTGAATAATATAGTCAACTGCAAAAAAAAATTTGTATTTATTAATACAGGCTTGAGAAAATCTCACAGTTCTTGCTTTTTTTTTAAAAAAAAAATATTCTTAGTAACCATATCTGCAGGATTTTATTAAAAACACTGGAGCAAGAGATGCCTCTCCCTGAAAAGTCTGCATTTATTTCTTCTAAAAAAGGCAACATTTAGCAACTCTGGATTTTTAGATGAAATATGCTAAGAAAATCAGGTAATTTGCTGTTTATTAAATAAATCCCAGTTTTATCAAGACAGATGAGAATGTTGTCAAATTTTGTAAAACATACAAACTGTGGGAGGTGGTTTTGAAACACCTTGAATCTGAGCAAAGAGTTAGTTTTACCAAAAACTAGAAATAAAAAAAAAAGAAACTCAATGTCTCTGCTCGATCATGATATTTTTTAGACAAATTTTAAGTTGAGTTTTCAAACTCTTGTTCAAAGAAAACAGGACAGATGTATAATCCATATTTCAACCCTACATTCAGTAATTGCTTTTTATACACAAAGACAGAAACTCAATTAAATGGGAAAGTGAAAAGAGGTATCACTTCATAGCTAAAAAAATGTAGTTCTTGGGCAGGAATGCCACAAATGCATTTTTTGAGTTACTGGATCCTTTCCGGTACTGTGAGGAGTTTTCAAGCCTGTACACAGACAGATGAAGATGCAAACTTTCCACTTAACATGTAAGGTATAACTAAATATCTTAAAAAAGAGAAAAAAAATCTAAAGCTCATTTTCAACAGAGTTCAAACCAGTAGTATTTTCTGTAGTAATTTGATTGTAGTTAGCAGTGATATAAAAGATGGCATTTAATAATGGATATTTTATACTTATAAGTATATTTTAAGTGAAAAGACAGTAAAGTGTGATTTCATATATACCATTTTTTCTTTTAAAGTATTCATTCTGATAGTGGTATTCAGGGGGGATATTCATATATCTAAAAATACTGCACTGATTATTGTACAGTGAATTATGACCAGGATGAGACATTAATTTGAGGGAAAGATCATTTATTTAGTATACAATGCACTTGTTTTTCTTTGTCCCACTATTATTGAACAATCAACACATTAATCATATTATTTTAGAAATCTTTTACCATTTTCTAACATTTTCCTATATAGTACAGGGCTGTTATTAAGGTCTCACAAATCATTTGGCTAAGGGGAACCATTCATGAGGATGCAGTCAGTTACCATGAGTCTTTTTTGAGTTAGTACATTTTTATTTTCTCTTTGGAGTTCTCTCAGTAATTGGCATGTGTTCAGGACTTTGAAAAAAATAAAATGATAAGATAAAAAGGTAGAATATTGAATCTAGTTTTAAAAAGCAACTACTAGTTTTAAATATTTTACATTGGATTGGATTTTCATGTATTGTATACATATTCTGTATATTAATACAAATTTGAGATTAATTTTGTTGGAACATACTGTATATACACTTCTAATCTTATTCAAGTTCATCTTATATAGTTCATTTAACAATGTCATGCAAATTTCTAGTCTTTTAAAGTTATTATTATCAACTAATTAGGTTGTAAATAAATGCAAGTTAGTATTTAGTCACCTATTACAATCAAACTTTTAGTCAGGTTAAGTATGTCTTTAAGGTCAAACAGATATGTATCTTAGATAGACAGGTCATCTTCAAACACTTGAGGAATCTACAAAATATGGCATTTAAATGTTTTAATAACATAGTCTTATGTTTTTGTGACAATGAAACATGTCTGCTCTTGGCAGCACCAATCTACTTTAGAGAAGATGATGGGCAGCAAAGAAACTCCATAAAGAGTTTACTTTCTTTGTGGCATAAATTAGCCACTGGGCAAGAAAGTGTCCTTGCCTTGACTGCTGACAGTATATTGTCAAAATGGACAAGCAGGGCATAAAAGAAAGGACTGCTGAACCTTACTAAGGCAAGGTAGAAATGCCCTTTAGAAAAATCTAGCCTCAGAGATAAATCTGTCAAATACGCTAGGCCTATAGGCCAAAAATAGATGCCCCAATTTTGCAGGAGAACCTCGGGTGGCTGTCCAGGCAGCTAGCTGTTTCTGTCATTTCTTACATTTTTGGAGGTCAGTTGCTCACACTTTCTGCTTACTTAGGTAATATTATTTCCTTCTTGAATCTCTAAGGGAGTTGAAGACTAGATAGTTATAGTTATAGTTTTCCTTGTTAACAAATTTAGAAAAGAAACTCACTAAAGAGGTGTAAAGTATGTAAGTATGAAAGACACTAAAAGACAGTTTTCAGTTGGCAATACAAGATAGGATAAAAAGTGAATTAGGTACATTTTGGACTCATGAAAAAAGGATAAATAATGGAGTTTTTGTCTGAATTTGTTAAATGTTAATGGACTAGACATTATTAATGTAATTCTTGACTGTATATATTGGATATACTTACTGTATATAGTTTTTCTTATATTAGTTGTAACCTTTTATTATTTTAGACAAAAGAAGGGAAATGTGATGATACATTGTGTACCCTATTTTTTCTTATTATTAGATCAGAGAACAGAACAAGCCACTAGATAAAAAAAAAAAAAAAAAAAAAAAAAAAAAAAAAAGCCAGGCAGTGGTGGCACACACCTTTAATCCTAGCACTTGGGAGGCAGAGATGTCTGAATCTCTGTGAGTTCAAAGCCAACCTGGATTACATGAGATTGACTCTTTCTAGGACAGAAAAAGAGCCAGGAAGTGGTGGCACACACTTTTAATCTTAGTACTTGGGAATCACATGCCTTTAATTCCAGCACTTGAAATCTTATGCTTTTGCTTAGGAAGCACATACACCTTTAATCCTGGGAAGTAATATGGCAGGGCAAAGAAAGGTATATAAGGTGTGAGGAGACGGGAACAAAGGCTTTTAGGCAGAAGCATCCCTTTCAACTAGAAAAACTTTTCAGTGGAGGAACTCCTTTCAGCTAGAAGCCTTTTGGTTAGAAAGTTTTTCAGAATGAAGAGTCCTAGAGGTAAGACATGCCTTGTTCCTTTGTCTCTCTGATTTTTCAGCATTCACCCCATTATCAGGCTCTGGACTTTTTATTAATAAGACCTTTAATAGCTCTTTGGCTGAAGAAGCTCATTCAGCTAGAGAGGCATTTCAACAGTGGCTCTTTCAGGCTGAGGAGTTGGCGAGGTAGGAGGTGGTGGCTGTGGCTTGATCTGCTCCTCTGATTTTTCAGCATTTGCCCCAGAATCTGGCTCCAGGTTTTTTATTAAAAGACAATTTAGAATTTGTGTTACAATTAAACTCTATCTGAATGAATAATTGCTTTGCCTGTTCTTTGTCAAACCAACAAACAATTCAGACATTTTTTCACAAAGTTCTGCATTGGTTTTCAGATATCTCTCCCACCTCACAAAATATGATCATGGTTAGAGTCAAACCTAATTGGAATTGATTAACATATGTAACATTTGAAAAATAAAAGAGATCAATAGATAATTTAAAGTTATGAAAAATGGACTGGCCTTCTTATTTACAATTACAATGTTAATTAATATACTTTAAAATGAGAATCCCATGAATTAAAAAAAAATGGTAGGCAAGAGAGTAAATAACAACCATAACTAAGCCTGAGAGAGTGTAGAGGTGAGGAAAGTTGAGCCAGATAGAGAAGCAAGCTGTGGATAAATCCAGTTCCCTTGGTCATGTTAAACCACAGAAGATAAACTGGCTTCTAAGATGCTTCTGAGATTTGGGTAGTTTCTAAGTGAATCTGAATACTGGGCACAAAAGGATTCAAATTTTTCCCTCCTTATAACCATTTCTTTAATAATTTTGCATATAAGCTGTTTCACAATTTGCAATTTGAACCAAATGAAATATTGTCAAAAATAAGCATTCTGTAATTGTAGTTTTGTCAATGAACTGTGCAACTTTAATAACATACACATGAAAACACCACTCATTTTCAATCAATACACATTTTGTAAGCAATCTGAAAGAAAAGATTTGTGGATTCTCTGAAAATCTAATTTCTTAGCTTTACCAGGTATAAATAACTTTAATTCCTGCCTTTATCATTCTGATTCTTTTCATTATATTTAATCATCTAATTAATATTGATTTATAGTTTATCCTCACTTGGCCTGCTGGGTAGACAACTCAAATCTTTATTTAAAGAATTTTGCCCATCAGCTCAAAACACAATAACAAAATGATAATAAAAACAATAATAGTAAGTAGTATTTGCCAGATAGATACGGATTTCCTTATTAACTAATAGATTTGATTCAACTTAAAACTATTTGGTCTGAATACTACCTTAAGTACAGACAAAGGACTCTATTAATAGACAAATATTTGAGCCTATTCTTCTTTTGAAAGTATAGAGACAAAAATGAGCTCTCATGAGATCCATTGAGAATAGACACTGAGCCTGGTCAAGTGTCCTGAAAAGTAGTTTCACATGAAAAAGTCCCCACAGAAAATAGACATCAATTTGGGGTAATTGTCTTGGAAACAACTTGCATAAAATTAAAAAAAAAAAAAACTCAATATTATGGGTAAGCCATATCTGACCTTGTAGAAATACATCTGCAACTAGATTTTTGATTTCAAAATTCCCAAAGGCTATTTGCTCCTCCTGGGTAATTTTTGGCTCTTCTTAGATAAATGATTCCAATTTCCCTGCTCAAAACTCAA
This sequence comes from Peromyscus leucopus, assembly GCF_004664715.2. Classification (NCBI taxonomy): domain Eukaryota; kingdom Metazoa; phylum Chordata; class Mammalia; order Rodentia; family Cricetidae; genus Peromyscus; species Peromyscus leucopus. Next base: position 35,932,694 of record NC_051073.1, on the reverse strand, counting down.
GTGCTTTTGCTCTTCTGAGAAAGATCTTGTTAAGCCTTTAGAGTTGATACACCCTCTCTTTTTGCTCAAATTCCAAAGTTTGTTTTGTTTTAGTAACAATAGTCACATTTTGTGTCCATTGTTCCTAACATACTCTTGTCAGAAAATTGTTGTGAAATATTAGTTTAAAATATATTATATTCATTTATGCTGTAGAATATTTGTTTAATGATGCAAAGATGTGTTGCACCTTTTATGTTGCATTTGTTTAACTCTGTAAAGCTGTATTAATTTGCCTGTATAAAACACCTGATTAGTATAATTAAAAAGCTGAATGGTCAATATCTAGACAGGAGAAAGGATAGGAAGGGTTGCCAGGTAAAGAGAATAAATAAGAGGAGAAATATAGGCTTGTGAGAAGAGGAAAAAAGAGATGAGTGAGAAAAGGAGAGAGGAAGCCAGGGGCCTAATCACCTAGCCATAGAACCAGCCAAAGAGTAAGAAGAAAAGAAAAGTATATAGAATAGAGAAAGGCAAAAGCCCAGAGGCAAAAGGTAGATTGATAATTTAAGAAAAGCTGGCTAGAAACAAGCCAAGCTAAGGCTGGACATTCATAAGTAAGAGTAAGTCTCCATGTGTTTAGAGTGGGCAGCAGGCCCTCAAAGAGCAATAAGTAAAGAAAATCTCCAGAAAAATCTTCTTTATGTTTTATTGTACATATAAACAGAATATCCTCATCCGGTCTAGATGGTTAGATATGGTGGAATATGGAGTTTCACATATTCCTTCAAGTGTCAGCTTTTCTATATTAGAAACGTGGTATCTAATACTCAACTCTATTATATACTTTTCTCATTCGTCTATATGCCTGTCTTCCATAAGCATTTTTACTCAATGCTGTCTTTAGCCATAACCATTATAATGGATGCAATGTGTCCATCAATCTTAACTCCAGGGAAATCATCTCTACCCTATACCCAGTTGTCAAAATCAATTTATATCAACATGAATGTTAAAACTTTTGTATTACCTTCAAAATGAACCTTCAAAAGAACTTTAAAAATTTTCTCCTACTTTCTTCCCTTCCCTTCTCCCACCTGTTGTGAAATCAGGTTTCATCAATTATGGCCCATTTTACATCTAATTTGAATTCATCACCAACTAATTTAAAAGTTTATATTTTGAAACTTTATGAAAACATGCATGTCAAACTTTTCTGGCATATACATCCCTGTATATATTTAAATTGTTAGGATTAGTTTTTAAATGCTATATAAAGACAGTCATCACAGGCCTCAACATAGAAAAGCTCAGAGGTAATTCAATCTCTTCTTCAGAAGGAACTAAATCTGGCAGAGGCAGGTGGAGCTTTGTGAGTTTGAGACCAGCCTGGGCTACAGAGTGAGTTCCAAGAAAGGCACAAAACTACACAGAGAAACCTTGTCGAGAAAAAAAAAAAAAGGAAAAAAAAAAAGAAACTTAATCTAATCTTAGTAATGATAGTTCTACTGAGTTAGTATTGGTCTCAAAAATGTCAATAATTGGTTCATCAAAATGTACTTTAGTGAGGGATTATCCACAGACACAGTAGTTATTTTTCTTTAAGTACCAATGACAATAACAACTTGCCTATTAGAAATCACTATGTACTTACTATATGGAAAGTTCCATTATGTTTATATTTATCATAAATGAAGATCAGAATAAATATAAAAGTGGTACATTACTGTCTACAAATATAACAGATTCATCATGGAAAATTCAACATCCAATGAAAAAGTTTTCATTCTAGTTACTCTTCTATGATATGGTTTTATTTCATGAATTTTAAATTGGATTTAAACAGATAAGTTTATTAGCAAAAACTACATCTCTCCTTGTTTTAACATATCACATTCAGAGTTTGTGCATTTTGCTTTTAAATTACCCTCATTCCAAACACTATCCCAAAGCATTAATTACATGAATCAGTTTCTTTGTGAAAATACAGTTTCTACTGCCCAGCTGTGTTTCTAAACACAGCTTATTTTTTCTGCTACAGTCATTTGAAAATTAATACTACAACCTTCATCTTACTACTCTCCTGTTAACTCTGTTCAAACTGTTATTGATGACTGATTTTCAAGTCTTTGTCTGCTAAAGGTAAAATTCTGAAATGAGATAGTAAGGAAATGTTATACTACAAAGTATTAAATGTTTAGTAATAATCTTTGGTGCTATGGTAGGCAGACACATTTCTTTCTACTACTATAAAAATAGAGTTTGAATCTGTTATACTCAAAAAAGATTTTGAAAGTTAAAAACAGAAATGTTATCAATAGTCAATGGATTTAAGTCATGAGGTGAAAACAAACATACTGTTTATTCCTTATCTTTAATAACAAAAATATAATTAAATGAGCTGATTTCTTTCTAGAGATAGTCAACAATTCCTTTAGATAGTCTGAAGTGTTAATCCCCACTTCTATGACATTGAATAATTGCTGTGGATATTGCTTTATATAAATAAAACACTGATGGTCAGTGACCAGACAGAAAATATAGCCAGGACAAGGAGAGAGGAGAATTGGAGAAACAAAAAGAAGGAGTGAGACACTGCAGCCACAGCCAGGACAAGCAGCATGTAAAGACACTGGTAAGCCACAAGCGACGTGGCAAGGTATAAATTTATAGAAATGGGTTAATTTAAGATACAAGAACAGTTGGCAAGAAGCCTGCCACATCCATACAGCTTATAAGTAATATAAGCGTCTGAGTGATTATTTTAATACGTGAATTGTGGGACTGTGGGGCTTGGTGGAACCTGGAGACAAGCCCTCCAGCAAAAAATGGCACCCAACGGCTCAAGTTTCCATCTTAAACCTGAGAATATTTAATAACCAATTCTAAACAGAGCCAAAACCAGGTTCCTGCTTCTTGTCTCATACGGGCAGGTAGAGGCCACAAAATGCAGGTTTGAACACTGGCGGGTTCCTGGCGTGTGTGTTTGACCAGCAGTATGGCGGGAATGAGGTGTCTGCCAGAGACACATTACGCTGTGTGGTAGATTTAGTCTTTACTAGTATTAAAAAAAAAAAAAAAGAGGTTTCTGGGCTACACACTGCTTTGATAAGAAGCATAGACCCACTATTTCTGAGAATTGATGGCTCCCAGAGCTGGTGGAAAACTTACCACCACCATGTTGGGAAGCTGAAGTGGGCAGAGCCAGCAGCCACAGTGCTGTTTCAGGCTTAGAAGGCTACAGTTTAAAGCAATAGGTTCGCAATAAGAATGATTCAGATGAAATAGTTTATAATGCATGTAAAAATGTGCGTAGCTTAAAAAAAATATATATATAATATATGTTATATAAACAAATAGTATCTAAAAATAAAGTATTTAAAAAACAGTAAAGGTAATAAGCAAGGTAAAGATGGCTATCACACATAAAATCTCGATTATGTTGTCTTTGATATTCGTAACTAAAGAAAAACATTTGATTGTAAAAGCTGTTCAGTTATGCCAAAATGTAAATTTTAAATGTACCTTGACTTCAAAATTTGGATATAAGGATATGTTACTTTGGAAAAGAGGTTCTGCTTTTGTTTCCACAGAAAGCCAGAGGCTATGGATTTGTTCCAGATTAAGATACATCAGGTTTGACCAGCCAAGACCACCTGAAAGGTCTCTGATGACACCATGGCCCAGATGATCCAATATCCAGAATCGTTTCAAGGCAACTGGCTCACACAATACAGCCTCAAGGACTACCCCATAGGCCTAAAATTTTCTTTGTGTCCCCATAAGATACAGCGCCCCCCTCCAGCAGGAAGTAGTAAGATGATATGCCCAAATTCCCAAATATACCAAGCTGGCTTTAGAGGTGGAATTGGCTAACTCCCCCTCAAAACCCAGACATATTGCTTTAAAAAAATGGTTAAGAGATTCTTATGTCCCAAATCAGAAGAGCTCTCTGATGTGGGGAAGAGAAAAACCAATATTTTTATTTAAAACAGGTTGATTATAAATGCAATTTCTTTTAAAAAAGAAAGGGGGATATGATATAGATATATAATATATAGAGATGATAAGATAAAAAGATAAACGAACCTACTTTTAAAGAACAACTTGTTTAAAATGTTTTACACTGGTATAGATTTTAGTTTATGTTTAAAATGTTTTACATTGGTATAAATTTTAGTTTATTGATACAAACATGAAGTTAATTTTGTTATACTGTATATATATTTCTATTCTTATTTGAGGTATTATGTTTATGTAACTCATTTAAAATTGTAATGGATAATTAAAAATAGATTAATAATTAGTCATCTATGATACTCATATTTGTAGCCATGTTAGTTAAGTCTTCTAGGTATACACAGATATATTTCAGACAGATAGGTAATCTTCAAACACTTCATAGACCTAGAGAATATGGCATTTAAATAACTTAGAATTCTGTTGACATGAGACACAATTGCTCCTGGCTGCACCAATTTGATCCCGAGAGAATGTTGACTCCTAAGACATTTCCACTTGGAAGTTTGTCTTCTTGGCACAAAATGGCCTACTGGGCAAAGAACTGCCCTTGCCTTGATGGCTGACAGTACGAATACAATGCTGTCCTTTCTGGACAAGTGGGACACAAGAAAAGTGACCACTGTACTCTGCCAAGACAGGGTAAGATGGTCTTTCAGAATTCCTGCTTATGAAAATGGTCTGTCAGATACTCTAGGCCTGTAGCCAATTTAAATGCACCAACAATGCTGAGAAACATTAGGTGACTGTCCAGGCTACCAGCTGTCTTGGTCTACTCTTACAAGACTCCTGAAAGTTGCTTGCATCCACCTACCATTTCTCAGGTACCATTATGTTCCTTCTCAGGTCTTTGACATGGTTAAAGACTAGATAGTTGTAATTTCCTTAGTTATGATAAAACATAAGTTAGATATAAAACCTTAAACTCATAAATATAAGATAGATAGGACATCTTTAATATTGTAACTGTAATTCTTGCTCAATAATTGTTTTGTTATATGTAATTTTACCATGTTAAAGTTAAAATCTTCCTTTTTAAAAAAAAGAAGAAAAGGAGAAGTGCTGTGGATATTGCTCTATATAAATAAGACACTGATGACCAGTGACAGACAGAAAATATAGGTGGGACAAGGAGAGAGGAGAATTGGAGAAACAAAAAGAAGGAGGGAGAAACACTGCAGCCACAGCCAGGACAAGCAGCATGTAAAGACACATGTAAGCCACAAGCGATGTTGCAAGGTATAGATTTATAGAAATGGGTTAATTTAAGATATATGAACAGTTAGCAAGAAGCCTGCCATGGCCATACAGTTTATAAGTAATATAAGCAATTATTTTATACGTGGATTGTGGGACTGTGGTGCTTGATGGAACCTGGTGAGAAGCCCTTCAGCAACAAATAATTGTTTGACAATTTTCACTTTTTATGGACTCTACATAGTGAAATAATCATACAAACCCAGGAGTAAGCTCCTCTCTTTCTACCCAGGTTAGGAAAAGGTGCTGTCTGCTCATTGTATCCTGTGATAACAGCACATGGATCCTGAGAGGCACACCTGCAGCACCCTGTGTTCACCATGTGGATGATGAAGAAGCCCAACCCATACAGTGCCTCACACAGTTTGCTTAGCAATTTCTCAATGGGAATGTACAGATTCTCAGAAGTAACTACTAATAATTCAATGAAATTTCCTGGCAAGATATTGAGAAATATTACACAAGTTTGGCTATTGCTTGCCATTAAATAAAATACAAATAAATTAAGAAATCACAGCTTCAAGTCCTCTAACCAACTCATAGTATGTTAGAATCTGAGGTTCAAAAATTTCAGCTGTGCTTAATGAGCTTTTATATTTAAATTTTAAATATTATATGAAGACTGGGCAGTTTGTGATCCAATGATTAAAACAAAACTTCAAAGATATGAAAAACTTCAGAATGTGTGTCAAAATTTCTAAAACTATTATTTTTATTCAAACATTCACTATCATTATTTTAACACATAACTTCATTTCCTAATATTCTTATTTGCTCCTTCTGTTAGCTTGCTGTATTAAAGTATACTTTATTGTATGAAAGAGTAGTTTGATAAGTACAAAATATATAGAAATAAAGGTGTAACTCGGTACCCTTCATTAGCACGTTTTTATGTGTTAATACTGTAACAGAAGTATTGATTTCTTATGAAATAATTTGAAATACATGTTTTATTCAAATTCTGTGATGTTGTCACACAATAGAAACATTTCCAGTCAAATCAGTTAATTTTTCTCTTATGAAATTAGAATACTGTCATCATTCCCGTTCCTGTATGCCTTTTGACACGTATCATATGACTTTGATTGAAAGCTATTACCTGTCAAACAAAACTGATGGAAATAGAATTGAAACAAAGAAAAAAATGTTCCACTTTAACAAATTGGCACAGATCTTAACTAAGACCAAAAAGAAAACAGACAGCTATTTAGATGAAGTTCTCCAGAAGCTGGTGAGATGGCACAAAGAGCACTTACTGCTCTCTCATAGGACCAGAGTTGGATTCCCAAGACCCACCACAAGTCAGTCACAACCCCTGAATCTCCAGCTTCAGGATAGCCACTACTTTCTGGCCTCTGCAGAATCCTGCACTGATGAGTGCATAACTACACACAGGCACACATGCACACACATAATTTTAAATAAGATAAATCTTTGAAAACATCAATAAAACAAAAACTTCTCATTTGAATTCCAAACTGATAATTATTTTTCCTAAATTATGAAATGCTAAAATAAAACAGCAAAAAAAGCCACACAAAACTATTGAAGAATATTGCTAAGAAAATGAGCAGGGAGTCATATTTCATAACCAATGAATATTGAAGTTTTTAAATTAGATTTTGATTGCTTGAACATTATTTGGCGTATGTTACATGAAATAAGGGCAAGCACCTACAGAAGAATTATGGGGAAAATATTATATACAAACAAAAATTTGCAGTAGATAGAGAACCAAATCAAAGTTTATGGATGCAGCAGAGCCTTTGAGGGTATTGTGCAAAATTAGGTCTTCTATCACCCTTACATTTTCATTGATGTTCTGCTAATTTTGCATTTCATTCTTTATAGATGTACTTTGCTGTGGATATTGTTCTATATAAATAAAACACTGATGGCCAGTGACCAGACATGAAGTGGAGGTGGTACAAGGAGAGAGTAGAATTGGGAAAACAGGAAAAAGGAGAGAGAGACACTGCAGCCACCACCGGTAAGCCACCAGCCACGTGGCAAGGTATAGATTTATAGAAATGGGTTAATTTAAGATATAAGAAGAGTTAGCAAGAAGCCTGCCATGGCCATACAGTTTGTAAGTAATATAAGCGTCTGAGTGATTATTTTATACGTGGATTGTGGGACTGTGGGGATTGGTGGAACCTGGAGAGAAGCCCTCTAGCAACAAATGGTGCCCAACGGCTCGAGTTTCCACCTTAAACCTGAGAATATTTAATAACCAATTCTAAACAGAGCCAAAACCAGGTTCCTGCTTCATGTCCCATAAGGGCAGCTAGACACCACAAAACACGGGTTTGAACTACTGGCGGGTTCCTGGCATTTGCATTTGACCAGCAGTATGGCGGGAATGAGGCGTCTGGCAGCGGCACATTATGCTGTGTGGTAGATTTAGTCTTTACTAGTATTTTTAAAAAAAAAAGTTTTCTAGGCTACACGCTGCTTTGATAAGAAGCATAGACCCACTATTTCTGAGACTTGATGGCTCCTAGAACTGGCAGAAAATGCCATGTTGGTAAGCTGAAATGGGTGGAGCCAGCAGCCACACAGCCTTTTCAGTCTTAGAATGGTGCAGTTTAAAACAATAGGCTCAAGGTAATATAAAAAATAAGCTACGTAAACATGGCTACTACACAGAGAAACTGGATTATGTTCTCTTTGATATTCCTAACTGAAGAAAAACATTTGATTGTAAAAACTGTTGAGTTATGCTAAAATGTATATTTTAAAGGTACCTTGACTTCAAAATTTGGATTTAAGGTTATGTTGCTTTGGAAAAGAGGTTCTGCTTTTGTTTCCACAGAAAGCCAGAGGCTTTTGATTTGTTCCAGATTAAGATACATCAGGTTTCACCAGCCAAGACCCCCTGAAAAGTCACCATGGCCCAGATAATCTAACATCCAGGGCAGCAGTTTCAAGCTACTGGCTCACACAATACAGCCTCAAGGACTACCCCATAGGCCTAAAATTTTCTTTGTGTCCCCATAAGATACAGTGCCCCCCTCCAGCAGGAAGTAGTAAGAGATGCTACGCCCAAATTCCCAAATATACCAAGCTGGCTTTAGAGGTGGAATTGGCTCACTAACCCTCAAAACCCAGACATATTTTTTAAAAAAAAATGGTTAAAAGATTTTTATGTTCCAAATCAGAAGAGCCCTCTGGTGTGAGACAGAGAATAACCAATATTTTTATTTAAAATAGGTTGATTATAAATGCCATCTCTTTCTAAAAAAGAAAATGGGATATGATATAGCTATATAAGATATAAAGATGATAAGATAAAAGGGGAGATTAATGAACCTACTTTTAAAGAACAACTTGTTTAAAATGTTCTACATTGGTATAGTTTTTAGTTTATGTTTAAAATGTTTTACATTGGTATAAATTTTAGTTTATTAATACAAATTTTGAAGTTAATTATACTATATATATATATATATACAGTTTGAGGTATTATGTTTATGTAACTCATCTAAAATTGTAATGCATAATTAAAAAGTAGATTAATAATTAGTCATCTATGATAATCATATTTGTAGCCATGTTAGTTAAGTCTTCTAGGTATACACAGATATATTTCAGACAGATAGGTAATGTTCAAACACTTCATAGACCTAGAGAATATGGCATTTAAATAACTTAGAATTCTGTTGACGTGAGACACAATTCCTCCTGGCTGCATCAATTTGATCCCGAGAGAATGTTGGGCTTCTAAGACATTTCCATTTGGAAGTTTGTCTTCTTGGCACAAAATGGCCTACTGGGCAAAGAACTGCCCTTGCCTTGACGGCTGACAGTACAAATGCAATGCTGTTCTTTCTGGACAAGCGGGACATAAGAAAAGTGACCACTGTACTCTGCCAAGACAGGGTAAGATGGTCTTTCAGAATTCCTGCTTATGAAAATGGTCTGTCAGATACTCTAGGCCTGTAGCCAATTTGAATGCACCAACAATGCTGAGAAACATTAGGTGACTGTCCAGGCTGCCAGCTGTCTTGGTCTACTTTTGCAAGATTCCTGAAAGTTGCTTGCATCCATCTACCATTTCTCAGGTACCATCATGTTCCTTCTCAGGTCTTTGATGTGGTTAAAGAGTAGATAGCTATAATTTCCTCAGTTATTATAAAACATAAGTTAGATATAAAACCTTAAACCCCACAAATATAAGATAGACAGGACATCTTCTTTAATATTGTAACTGTAATTCATGCTCAATAATTGTTTGGTTATATGTAATTTTACCATGTTAAAGTTAAAACCTTCCTTTTTAAAAAAAGAAGAAAAGGAGAAGTGCTGTGGATATCATTCTATATAAATAAAACAGTGATGGCCAGTGACCAGACAGAAAATATAGGCGGGACAAGGAGAGAGGAGAATTGGGAAAACAGGAAGAAGGAGGGAGGGACACTGCAGCCACCGCCAGGACAAGCAGCATGTAAAGATGCCGGTAAGCCACCAGCCACATGGCAAGGTATAGATTTGTAGAAATGGGTTAATTTAAGATATAAGAACAGTTAGCAAGAAGCCTGCCACGGCCATACAGTTTGTAAGTAATATAAGCGTCTGAGTGATTATTTTATACATGGATTGTGGGACTGTAGGGCTTGGTGGAACCTAGAGAGAAGCCCTCAAGCAACAGTAGTTAGTATCACTACAGGTCCACAGACAAGCAAATCATTTGTATTACAATGTGAAATGTTGACTACAATAGAGTCAGGCAGAATCTGAGTAGCATAAATCCAGCTCTAGTGAGAAAAATTTATGTTAAGCACAACACTGATCCTATACCTTGCAAACCAACATTCATTCTCCTCATGCTGATCTAGGATAAAATGGTTATGAATAACATAGTAAATGTGAATATTTCAATATCTCTAATAAGTCTAGTCAGCATCATTTTCATTTAAATGTCATCTTTTCCTTGAGTCTTTATTTTTATTTATTTATTTATTTATTTATTTATTTTTTTTTATTTATTTATTTATTTTTTTTTTTTTTTTTTCGAGACAGGTTTCTCTGTGTAGCTTTGCGCCTTTCCTGGACTCACTTGGTAGCCAGGCTGCCTCGAACTCACAGAGATCCGCCTGGCTCTGCTCCGAGTGCTGGATTAAAGGCGTGCACCACCACCGCCCGGCTACTTGAGTCTTTATACCTAGAGAACAGCACTTTATTTTTTTTTTTTGTATTTTAAAATTTAATTTAATTTTACATATCAGCCACAGAATCCCTTGTTCTCCGCACCCCCCCCCCGGCTTCCCTCCAGCCCACCCCCTATTCCCACCTCCTCCAGGGCAAAGACTCCCCTGAGGATTGAGTTCAACCTGGTAGATTCAGTCCAGGCAAGTCCAGTCCCCTCCTTCCAGGCTGAGCCAAGTGTTCCTGTATAAGCCCCAGGTTTCAAACAGCCAATTCATGCACTGAGTTCATGACCCAGTCCCACTGCCTGGATGCCTCCCAAACAGATCAAGCTAATCAACTGTCTCTCTTATCCAGAGGGCCTGATCCCGTTGGGGGCTCCTCAGCTATTAGTTCATAGTTCATGTGTTTCCTTTCATTTGGTTTTCTCCCTGTGCTTTATCCAACCTTGGTCTCAACAATTCTTGCTCATACAGACCCTCCTCTTTCTCACCAATGACGTTATGACTCAAATGAACTTAATCAATATCTACAGAACAGCACTTTCTTAACAACCACAGAATCATATTGCCAGCCACAGTCATAGTATGGCTCAAACAGTTTAGGATGGATATTTAGATGCAAACCAGTATCTGGAACAAAATGAAAGTATGAGCTTACTTATTAGAGAATCAGGGAAAAACTGTGGTTAAAGGTAACTGACCTGGGTGTTTTGCCAGCTTTTCTGACGTGTGTCACGCTATAATTCTGTTTTTATTTGCATTTAATATCATTTTAGTTAAAGAATGTAATTGAGACCTTTGCAATGAATTTTACCATAATCGTGTTTTAAAATTTTCATTTCAAAAACCAAGACATAAGACACTGTGTTTTGTGGTTCTCAGAAGCATATCTTTTGTGAAGAGGGGAACTTTTCAGAAATCTAACACAAGGGCTTACATATTTTTGAATATATGCACATTATACTAGCATTCTCTGTCCCTACTTGAAAGTCAAGAAAAGAGGAAAATAAACATGATTGCTGTCTTTCATTTTTTCTTAATTACCCAAAGAAAGGGGATGATAATGAGTAAAATCATGAATTAAGTAATGCTAGTTTAATATTTTGTTGTTATTGGTGCTTGTTGAAATATTGTGGTGTTCCTTTGGTATTCAAAATTAACTCTGTCCTAAAATGTAGCTCTCAGGAAAATCTTTGCTCCTACTAACTCCACCATAGACGTGGCATACTTAGCATGTACCTGGTTTGCTTCTCACAGAACTGCCGCAAATCTCTAATTATTTTTGGAATCTTATGTTTAGAAACATTATAAACTATACATGAATAATGTAATTGCTAGGATCCTGGAGAAGCCCCAAAGAAGACTACCATCCATGTATGCAATCAACTAGAGCATTTTTATTATTCCAGCATGTGGGGTCTGCCATCCCACACAAAGACAAGATGGCAAAGTCCATGAGAGGAAAATGAGGGCTCTTTTTAAGCCTAGCTAAAGAGGAATGTCCAAGGAAGTTAGCTCATCTTAGAATGATTGGCTTATGTGAGTGGCAATTTTGTTATTAACTTCTAGTGGCTATGGTTAGCTAGGGTTTTGCTAGAGCTATAGTTTCCCATTTGGGAGCAGGCCTGGACAAGTCCCAGGTGTTTTCCTTACTTGGTTATCACCTTGAGCTTGTTAAATATGATTCAGGCCTGGTATGTACCTGGCCTCTTCATCCTTGCTGTCTGGGGTGTTGGAGACTGATTGTCCTTTTTTCTTCCTCAGGAAACTGCTTGCTCAGTCACAAAAAGCAGGGACTGAGGCCTAGTTCTTAACTGAGTTATTAGGGCAAACTGTCCTGATATTTACCTGACCCTCCCAGTCACAAGGAAGGAGAGGATGTGGAGCAAGGGGAACACTCCTCCACTGTTGGTGGGAGTGCAAACTTGTACAGCCACTTTGGAAATCAGTATAGCCACTTCTCAGAAATTGGAAATCAAACTACCCCAAGACCTAATGATACCACTTTTGGGCATACATCCAAAGGATGCTCAACCATACCACAAGGACACTTGCTCAACTATGTTCATAGCAGCATTATTCATAATAGCCAGAATCTGGAAACAACCTACATGGTCCTCAACTGAAGAATGAATAAAGAAAATGTGGTACATATATACAATGGACTATTACTCTGCTGTAATAAACCATGAAATTTGCAGGCAAATTGATGGAACTAGAAAATATCACTCTGAGTGAGGTAACCCAGACTCAGAAAGGCAAACATGGTATATACTCACTCATAAGTGGATAGTAGCTATAAAGCAAAAGATAATAAGACTATAACCCACATCTCCAGAGAATCTAGGAAATAAGAAGGACCCAAAGAGGGATGCATGGATCACCTTGGGAAGGGGAAAGAGAGGAGATCTCCATGAGTAAACTGGGGATGGGGAGGCAATAGAGTGGACGGTATGGGGGATGAGAACATGAAGAACCTGGATAGTTAAACTGGGGGAGGGATGGAGTGGGAGAGCAATGAAAGAGAGGGAGGCATTGTGGGGTAAGGTAGAAACTGGTGCTGGGGAAATTCCCAGGAATTCACAGGAATGACCCCAGATTAGACTACTAGCAATAGTGGAGAAGGTGCCTGTACTGGCTTAACCCAGTAATCAGATTGGTGACTACTCTAACTGTCATCCTAAAACCTTCATCCAGTAACTGATGGAAGCAGATGCAGAGGTCCATATCCAAGCACCAGGCTGAGCTCTAGGAGTCCAGTCGAAGAGAGAGAAAGATTATATGAGCAAAGGGAGGTCAAGAACATCATGGGGAAATCTACAGAGACAATGGAACTAAGCTCATAGGAACTCATGAACTTTAAACTGATAGCTGTGGAACCTGCACGGGACCAGACTAGACCCTCTGCATATGGGAGACAGTTGTGTATTATAGTCTCTTTGAGATGCCCCTGGCAGTGTGATCGGGATCTATCCCTGGTGCATAAGCTGGTGTACTGAATCCTATTACTTGTGGTGGGACCTCTTGCTCATCCTTGATGCATGGGGGAGGGGCTTGGTCCTGCCTCAGCTGAATGTAGCAGGCTTTGCTATCCCCCCCTGGGAGGACTTACCTTCTTGGAGGTGGGGTGGCGGGATGGGTCAGGAGGGGAGGCAGGAGGAGCAACTGGGGGAGGGATTAGAGGGGGATCTGTGGTTGGTATGTAAAATAATTAAAAAAAAATTGTAAATAAAAAGTAACAACAATTTTTTTTTAAAAGGAATTTCAGAATGGTAGCAGTAGAGCACTAACTCTGTGTCAGGATCCTTCTTTAGAATAGGCTAGATGACTATGAATCTGGTTTGGTCTCATGATAATTCTTCCCCAAATATTTTCCAGTGGTTTTCCATCTCATTTCATGTGGAGTCTTTATCTTTCTGAACTCTGGGTATGAATACTACAATTTCAGGACTCTAAAGAGTTGAATTTTATTTATATTTTAATTTTTTTCTTTAATACATATTGTTTTCATTTTGGTTTTTATTGCTGTGAAGAGACACCATGACCATGGCAACTCTTTTAAAGAAAACATTAAATTGAAGGTGGTTTCTTAAAATTTTAAAGGTTCAGTCCATTATGATCATTAAGAGGAACATGGCAGCATGCAGGCAAACATGGTGCTGGAGCTGAGACTGCTATATTTTGCAGGCAACAGGAAGTCAACTGACTCACACTGAAAAAAGCTTGAGAAATAGATACCTCAAATCCCACCCCTAGAGTGACACATCTCCTCCAATAAGACCACATCCCCTAATAGTGCCACTCTCTTTGAGGAGCCATTTTCTTTCAAACCACAACCACACACACACACACACACACAAACACACAAATACATATATATATATATATAGTCATATCATGTATATTTAATATATTATATATAGATTAATATATACTTGTGTACTTGTAATTGTATACAATTAATTCTTATATATTGATATGTATATATAATGGTATATATAATATATTATATGTGAGTGGTTTTTTGAAATGAAAATATAATATTAATTTCCCTCTTTCCCATTCCTTTCTATAGGACTTATCATATATACCCTTCTTATTCTTCCTCACATTTACAGACTCTATGCAACCTGCTCAGTACATATAATGTACTTCTTTGTATATTATTTCAGGGCTGATCACTTGATATTGGATAAGCAAGTAGAGAGTTCTTCCCTGGAAAGGACTACTTATCCTGTACTCAGCATTCATTTGTTGCCTGCAGTTCTTTGTCTAGGGTTGGGTCCCTTTGAGAATTCACTTTTCCATGCTAGCATGTATAATTATGGCGTCCATGTTAGGTTGCTGCACTCAGGTGACTAGACCCGCTTAAAGATGTCTAGGATCTGACTACACACAGAGTCCCTGTGGTTTAATGTTCAAATAATACTTATGGTAGATGGCCTAAGCTCCAAATGTCTGACTCTTGTCCAAAAGGCCCTGCCTCCATCACAGATGGTTATAAAATTTTTAATCCAATATTATGGGATCTCACATTTAAGATATTGCCTTGAATCTCAGAAAACATTAGTACAATGGTATTGGAAATGTTAAAGAAAGTGGTTACTTTGAAATTGGACTAAATACATTTGGCATTATGAGCAAGCCATGAGCCTATGGTCACAAGTGAAATACAATGGCCTAAAAGGGAAGTATTTGAGCATTTAGTTGACAAGTGTTGGGATTTCAATATTATATACTGTCAGTAGGACTGGGTGTAGACTCACCTAGGAGACAACCTCAGGGCATACCTGTGGAGGTTGCCAACTTTAGGAACATTGGAAAAGTCTTTAGCGAATATACAGATTAGGTTAATTAAGTTATAAAAACCTATCCTGAGTGTTGGCCCTACCATTCTCATCTAGGACTGGGGTGCTGAACATCATAAAATGGAAGAAGTGAACAGAAGAGGAGGATTTACTTTCCTCTTATTTTAAAAAAAGATATGAACCCCACAGAGTCACTAGGTGATTGTGAGGAGGTGAACATAATTTCTTTGTACAGTATGTGTGGAGAATTATGGCCAATATGGTAAGCTAAGTATGTTTTATCTTTCTGCCCTGTATGTGGTAAAACTCTTTTCTGAAAACACTATACTCTTGAGTCATAGAACATGGAAAAATCAAACTGATACTGCTTCAGAAACTTCTTCCCCATCGCCTAGCTGCCATAGTGCAGAAAGGACCTAATCCTAGAGGATGAGAAAAATAAT
The DNA here is from genome assembly GCF_004664715.2 of Peromyscus leucopus. NCBI lineage: Eukaryota > Metazoa > Chordata > Mammalia > Rodentia > Cricetidae > Peromyscus > Peromyscus leucopus. Next base: position 35,917,037 of record NC_051073.1, on the reverse strand, counting down.
ACTGAATCGTAACTACCTATAAAGGCATGACTACTTGTTCAATAATGACAAAACATCATGAGAGTAACCAAAAACTTTCTGATTACTTTTAACACCTACTTCACACATGGAATCCATATCATGCTCTATTATCTGAGCCACGACCTGTACCTAGACAGGACATAAGGCACTTTATGAGATCTTACTATTACTTGTGGAAGCCCACAAAGACTCCTACTTGTGGTTTGACTCAAGGTCAGAGAGTCATAGTTTATCTTGCTCTCCAACTACATAATAGGGCACAAAGGCATGGTTACCAGGTGTCTTATACTTCAAGGCCTAATGACAAGATGCTTTGCTGTTGGGCATGTTTACCAGGTGTTTTGAAGGGTCTACACATGGGTGTATGTTGTGTTTTTGATCTTGAAAGGGGGAGGTCTTTTGCTCCTCCCTTTGCTAGTGTATAACAAGCCCATTTGAAATAAACTCAAGGTCTCGAGGCTACTGGGCCTTCCAGAAGCTATCCTGTGTCTAAGTCTTTCTCTCCATCTCCTTCTATATTTTCTATCTATCATTTTTCAGTTCCTCACTCCTCCCTTCAAAGGACCCTTTGATAGGGGCTGGATCCCAACACTGGGATCCGACAAATAATCTGCTAATGGTACACAGTGTTAACATGATTCCATGACTTATTCTACCCATGTATCAATGTACTTCTTAACTCTCACCAGAAAAGCTTTGAATTTTAGTAGATGACAGTAAACACATAGTCTCAAAAGTGGCCAAAGTGCAGAGAATAAGAAATTTTGAAGTTCTCAGTTCTAAATGGGACATGTGTCACACCCTTCCTCTGAAGGCTCTGGGATAAGTATCTAACAGAGAGAAGAAAGATTTTAAGAGCCAGAGAAGGCATATGACTACAATGAAGCAGTGTTTCTGGACACAATTAGACAGTTATACACACGATATCACAATGATTGTGAAAGCTTTCACAAGACCTGTCCAAACTCAAGCCAAAGTCCAAGCATAGAGAGAGGAGTTAATGAAAATGTCCTAACACATGGAGAGCAATTATAGAAAATTTACAGCTGTTGGGAGAGGGAGTTTCTTTAAGAACATAGATTTTTTTTCACTACCTTTGTTAAAAAATAATGTTCCTTTATTTCTTTGGAAAGTAATGGGCACTGCCCTACAGATTTCCAGGTGAAGCTTGGTAAGTGAATGTTCCCCTAGTCTTTGGGTTGGAGTATTATGGTCCCAGGTTCCCAGGGGCCCATGAGCAATACTGGGCCCCAAATCATCTGAAGGCTCATATGAGGCCTTCTCTCCTGACCACCCACTTTCCAGATCTCTCCTGGCTCTCCCTCTGTGTGGGGAATGTCCCTGGTCTTGTCCTCACTTGTGAACAGAACAGGTTCCAGCACTGGTATGGGAAAAAAGAACATAGATTTTTGGTAGTTCTGGCTACATTTGATGGCAACACACACATAAATCACTAACTAGATAATGGACTAAAAAAATGAGAACACGAAATTTTGTGTGTGCAGAATGACAAGTGGATCTGAAAGCAGTTAGAGAAGGGAATGTTTATGAACAAAATACAATGTATAAATTCTCTATGAATTAATAAAAGTGTCTGTTAAAATATTCTATTTTATTGTAAGCATTTATAAAAACATATGGTAATGAATTTTGAAATAAATAATACATATGTCATTTCAGAAATTCTCATGACTGTCCCTAAAATTATATACATATATTAGTCACAGTTTATTAGTCACCTACTGCTACAGCAATATGGTTAACTGCCAACTTACTCATTGGAATTGTATTATTTTCTTGCCCAAATTCTTATCTGTGAGTTTGCTGGTCCTGTGTCTTGGATGCATGATTCCTATTTGTTCTTGTGTCTTTTTCCAGTCATTTCTACTATGAATGTTGTCATGGTAAAATGCATGTGAAGCTTCTCTTCTAACTATACTCTGCATCATTCTTTGAACAAAATAAATTAGATGTTGTGGTATAAGGCAGTTCAGTCCTTCATTTTCCATGGTAAGTGGAAGTGAGCAGAGACTGCAGATGAATTGAACCTATCACATGAAGGAAATTGTACACATATATTATCACTTATTTACATGGAAAAGAGGATTTTAAAGTGAAAATTAGTTAAATTTGCACATACCTAATATATTAAGTCTTTAGATATTTAGATAGTTAAATGATAAAGAAATGTATTTTCAAACTCTGAAATATTTTGAGCACATGCCAGAGAATCATGTGGGCTCTACAAATAATGGTAATTTAATCACCAGTTTGTCACTATTAGAAAAATATCAAAATATAAAATTGTAGCTAGAGTTTTTCTGCCTTGACCACAGTCAGGACAAATCTTTGTCACCAGCCAGTCCCACAGCCACTCAGACCCAACCAAGTAAACACAGAGACTTATATTGCTTTCAAACTGTATGGCCATGGCAGGCTTCTTGCTAACTTTTCTTATAGCTTAAATTAATCCATTTCCACAAATCTATACCCTGCCATGCGGCTTGTGGCTTACCGGCATCTTTACATGCTGCTTGTCCTGGCAGTGGCTGGCAGTGAGTCCTTCTGCCTTCCTGTTCTTTTATTTCTCTTCTCTGTTAGTCCTGCCTATATTTCCTGCCTAGCCATGGCCAATCAGGTTTTATTTATTGACCAATCAGAGCAACTTGACATACAGACCATTCCCCAGCACAGCCAAGTGCAGACCATCTCAGACACCTACACACAGGCTTGTGGTCCTAATTATCCTCTATGGGGACCTGTTGGGTAAAGCCACGATGAACCCAAGAATGGGCTCCCACAGGACATACAGAACATCCCACAGCACTTCCTCCCCCTTTTTCTTTTTTTTAAAAAAAGGAAGGTTTGAACCTTAACAAAGTAAAATTACATATAATTTGGGAATTTTGGTGTAGCTTCTCTTACTACTTCCTGTTGGAGGGGGAGCTGTATCTTATGGGGATATAAAGAAAATTTTAGGATTATGGAATAGTCCATGAGGCTGTATTGTCTGAGCCATTTGCGTTCAAACCATTCTGGATGTTGAATCATCTGGGCCATGGTGTCATCGGAGCCCTTTCAGGGGGTCTTGGCTGGTCAAACCTGATGTATCTTAATCTGGAACAAATCAATAGCCTCTGGCTTTATGTGGGAACAAAAGCAGAGTCTCCTTTCCAAAGCAACACATCCTTAGACATAAATTTCGAAACTGAAATATCTTTAAAATATACACATTGATTTAACTGAGCAGTCTTTATAATCAAATGTCTTTCTGCAGTTAAAAATCTCAAAGACAATATAATCCAGACTCTCTCTGTAATATCCATCTTTATGTGGCTTATTTTTTATATTAATTTTAGTGTCTCTTTAAAGACTTTATTTTTTAAAAACTATTATTTTTATATATATATATATATATATATATATATATATATATATATCCCACAGGATAAAATGAAAACATTACAATGACTTATTTACTATTTTTGTTTTACTAAATCCTAAAACAGAGCTTTTACTTCTAGAGCATTATAGAATGAAATGCTGAAAACAGGTTTTTATTCTTTTTTAAATTTTTTTTATTATTAAGAAATTTTCTATTCATTTTACATACCAACCTCAGATTCCCCTCTCTTCCTTCCTCCAGCCCTCCAACCTTCACAACCCAACCAACCCACAATTCCCACCTCCTCCAAGGCAAGGCTTCCCATGGCGAGTCAGCAGAGCCTGGTACATTCAGTTGAGACAGGTCCAAACCCATTCCCCCTGCACCAGGGACGGATCCTGATCCCACTACCAGGGGACCTCCTAAACAGTTCAAACTAAACAACTGTCTTGCTTTTGCAGAGGGCCTAGCCCAGTCCCATGGGGACTCCACAGCTATTGCTCCACAGTTCATGAGTTCCCACTAGTATGGCCTGACCTTCCTTTATGTTTCTCCATCTCTATGTCCCTTGCTCATAGATTCCTGCCTCTCTCTCATTGATTGGACTCCTGGAGCTAGGCCTGGCACCTGGCCATGGATCTCTGCATCTGTTTCGATCAGTTACTGGATGAAGGCTCACATAAGCAACACAGTTGTTTAGCTTGAACTGTTTAGGAGGCCCCCTTACAGTGGGATGCGGATCCATCCCTGGTGCGTGAACAGGCTTCATTCTTATAAGAGAAATCAAGATTGGATCCCAGTGGAGTTTGTCTATGTCTGCATTGTTCCGTGTGGTTTCAAACAAATTCATTTGATGATTATAGTCAGTATGATGTCCAAGGTGCATAATTTAGTGTCCAAATTCTATTATATACTGTGAAACATTATGGTCGAAGATCTTAATAATAACTATATGAGACTAGGAAAAAAATTCAATCGACTCTGTGATCCATAATGAACATGAGTGAAAAACAATTACAGATATATTTTCATTGAGGAAAATTAAATGTTCAGTATAATTGGTTCTTTAAGACTTACTACTTAGTGAACATCGATAGGCAACTATATCCAACCAAAAATATTCATGGGATAAGTTTTACTAAGATGTGTTCATGGTGACTGATCCTTGCTGATAAATATCAGTAATTAATTATCCAGGTGTGGGTAATTTACTAGACATAGAGAAGTTTATCTACTCAAGCATTCAATCAGCATAAATCATACTCCTTTTAGAAATTTGTTTTCAAAACAGTCTGAAATGCCAATTTATGGATTTATTATTTTTCTACAATCTAAAGTATCCAAAAGTAAAAGTAGCTCAGAATATTTTTAAAGTTTAAAAAAAATAAGGTGTAGTACAAAGCCATATAAACAAGGTCAGCAGGATAGCGCCAGAAGTAAAGGCACTTCCTGTTCAGGGCTGACCACCTGAGTTCTATCTGTGGGAACTAAACAAGGGTAGATGAAAACTGAGTTAACCAATTACCTTTTGACTTCTGCATATGATGTGGCATATGTTCCCTGTGTCTTCTATGTGTCTCTGTCCTCACTGATGACTATCATACACACACACACACACACACACACACACACACACACACACACACACACACAAACACAAACACTGAAGTGGAAATCTAGTTAAATAATTTCAATTATTTAAATCATGAAATGCTTATAATTCATATGCTAGGAAAAGAAACAGCCTCTTATCTCACCCACACCAACGTGAGGGTTGAGTGCTCTTACGAAAAATTCTTTACAGACAAAAGCACATTAATTCACTATAAAGTTCTGTCTCTGATTCCAGTAAATAAAATTTTGGTGTGATACTCTCCTAAGGTCTGTTTTCCAAATTATTAAACTAAATTATACAGACAAAGCTTCTAATTATAAATTTACTGTCATTGGTTCATGTGAAAATTTAATGTATTTTATAAAGAGAAATGTAATATAATATTCTGATATATATATATATATATATATATGTATATATATATGTATGTATGTATATATGCATGTAGCTAGTGTTTTCCTGCCTGGCCCACAGTCAGGACAAATCTTTGTCACCCACCAGTCCCACAGCTGCTCAGACCCAACCAAGTAAACACAGAGACTTATTTTGCTTACAAACTGTATGACCGTGGCAGGCTTCTTGCTAATTGTTCTTATAGCTTAAATTAATCCATTTCTATAAATCTATACCTTGCCACGTGGCTCATGGCTTACCAGTACTTTACATCTTCCTTGTCCTGGTGGCTGCTGCAGGCAGTGACTTTCTGCCTTCCTGTTCTTTTATTTCTCCTCTCTGTTAGTCCCTCCTATACTTCCTGCCTAGCCACGGCCAATCAGGTTTTATTCATTGACCAATCAGAGCAATTTGACATACAGACCATCTCTCAGCACAGCCAAGTACAGACCATCTCAGACACCTGCACTCAGGCCCGAAATCCTAATCATCCTCTATGCGGACCTGCTGGGTAAAGCCACTAGGAACCCAAGAACAGACTCCCACAGGACATACAGAACACCCCACAGCTATTATGGATTCTTATATGTTGATACAAATGTAAACTATTTTTATATTCCTGTTTAAGATAATTTGTATATTGATACAAATACAGAACTATATTTGTTATAATGTACATATATCTCTACTCTTATTTGAAATATTTGTATATTGATACAAATGTAAATTTATATCTGTCATACTTTATGTATGTTCTACTTCTGTTTAGGATATTTGGTATATTGATATATATTTAAGATTATTGTCATACTGCATATCGCACTATATATTCCTACCTCTGTTATAAATATCTTGTGTATTGTCACAATTTTGAAGTCATCGTTCCTTACCATACATTTGCTTATAGACTGTTTACCTTGTTTACATGAAACCTTAGTCCTTAGGTTGTTTCGGTAGATAAGACTTATAGATTTATAGTCACCTATGCTTGTCATCTCTATAGTTACGTTAATTAGGTTATCCAGATTTACAGATACATAGGTCAGATGGACAGATAATCTTCAAACACTTCATAGACCCAGAGAATATGGCATTTAAATAACTTAGAATTCTATTGATGTGAGACACAGTTGCTCCTGGCAGCACCAATGTGATCCTGAGAGAATGTTGAGCTTCTAGACATTTCCATTTGGAAGTTTGTCTTCTTGGTACAAAATGGACTACTGGGCAAAGAACTGCCCTTGCCTCAACTGTTGACAGTACGAATGCAATGCTATCCTTCCTAGACAAGCTGGACACAAAGAAAGCGACCACTGTATTCTGCCAAGACAGGGTAAGATGCTCTTTCAGAATTCCTGCTTCTGAAAATGGTCTGTCAGATACTCTAGGCTTGTAGCCAATTTGAATACACCAACAATGCTGGGAAACATTAGATGACTGTCCAGGCTGCCAGCTGTCTCGGACTACTCTTGCAAGATTCCCAAAGTTGCTTGCATCCATCTAACATTTCTCAGGTACCATTATATTCCTTCTCAGGTCTTTGATGGGATTGAAGATTAGCAGTTATAGTTACAACTTAGTATATATATATATATATATATATATATATATATATCTTAGAAAGAACATATTAAGTATTAGATTTGGGTTCTTTGGGATAGGACACCCTTTGGAATGATCTTTGTAACATACCATTTACCTACACTTTAGACTTCTCTGCATTTTAGTATGTGTTTTTTTGCTTGATATTGTTCGCATTGATTGTAGTTCCATCTTATCTAGGTCATTATCCCTCATTACTTCTGGACAATATTTAATAATCATTCCTTTGTATATAGTCTTGTATTAAGTTAGAATCTTCTTATTTAGACAAAAAGAGGGACATGTAGTGGGTAGCCATTCCAGCTTTGGTCTGGAAGTTCCAATCCCCACTGAGGTTTTGGTAACTATCATGCCCACAAGGCGGGGCCAAGGGAGGGTCTGAAGACCCAAGATTGGGATGTGCTGTGCTCTCTTGCTGCTGGGAGCCCAGACGCTAGAGGTGGACAGAGGAGAGTTCTCCAGAGAACATCACTGAACTACTGCTGCGTCTTTCCCAGAACCCTCGACCTACCTATTCCTTCATTTGTAAGTTATGCCATTAAATAAATCTCCTTTTAACTACGTGGAGTGGCCTTAATAATTATACCAATATATGCATGTATATATATGTGTGTGTATGTATGTATGTATATGTATACATGTGTGTGTGTGTGTGTGTGTGTGTGTGTGTATAAAATCAGCAATGCCTAATTTTCTAAACTGAACATTAACACTTCACATTTAGAATGTTCTGTCTTTTGTTTTGTAAATTTGCTTTTCATTTACACCCTTCAAAACAACTGAATTTAGGACAAAGCTATTCTTTATAAAAAAATAAATAAGACATATTAATTCATATGAATTAAACAAGGATACTAAATAAATTCTGAATAATGTTAACTGTTCAGCCATTCTCTGAAGCACATGGTCACATGACACACAGCTTTACATTTCTGAAATCAGCTCTGTAATAGTAAGCTGTTCCTCCATGATCAGCTGAATGATGAATGTGCAGATTTCTTCACTGCCCAAGTACTGATGTATGTCAATAAACAAGTAAAGCAGATGTGATTCAAGTTGTCTCTAGAGGCAGGAACAGATGGGCTCTGTGCTCTGTGAGAGTACAAACACACCAAGGGCGTGACTCAAAGAAGGACTTCGCTGTCCAAATTTATTGTAAATTAAGACGAAAAATTAATACATAAAATGTAAAAAGGAACCCTAGGATTGAAAAAGCTTTGTAAACAAGAAAAGTAAAATAACTGGTGCACTGTACAAAACCTACCATGTCACAAGGATAAAACAACATGCAAATCTACATATGGCATCAGTACTAAATAGTCACAAAATATTAATACCATCTTTTACTCATTATTATGTGCTTTGTGCCAATGAAGATCCTACTTTCAAAAGGTTAACAGCAAATACCAAGCTCTTAATTTTAATTAACCCAATGTATGATGTCCCAAACTGAATTTACACTAAACACATGCAAAAATTTAAGTAGCATACTGTCTCTAAGTACCCAATCCAAAAATCAGAGAGAGAGACAGAGACAGAGACAGAGAGACAGAGAGAAAATATGGCCAACATACAAAATCTTTTACAGAAATAAACCTACCAGTGTATAAGTCTCAATTTTTTCTTTAATTACTTTAGCATTTCACATATTAAAGTACACATAAATTAGGAATCAAGGAAACAACCTGTGATTTTTTTCCATCTCGGTCATTTCTCTTTATGTTGCCCAATCTAGACGTAAATGCTATGGTGTTCCTGCCTCCACACTGACAGTGTTGAAGTTACAAACACTGTGCATCTTGGATGGAATTGGTTTGTGCTTTCAGAGCTCTCTGTCCTCCTGCCTCATCTGTCTACAGTTTATAGTCTGTGATCTCTCCTCAGTTTCTTAGGCTTCATCTGAGGCAACATCATCTCCTTTTAGACCAATTCAATTTCTTTATGAGGTCTTGTCAAGACTCTCTAAGCATTGTTGTCTTCTTTAATAAGGATCAGAAGGTTAAAAGGATTCAAAGCCAACAACTCAAAGCACAGAGAATCCCTGATGCGCTAACCTGAGAAAACTGTACTGAGAAAAAATATTTTCATCTAAAATAATAGTTGATATTGAGAAATATTGAATTATTTCTCAAATATATTTCTAGTGCAAAGGAAAATTTTATTATTCTTAGTTATTTTCTAACCTTACTAATGATATTCTGCTTTATTAAATTTGGATAATTTTATATCATTGGATAATTTATATAGTTTGTTTCCAAATAACATTTTATTAGTTTGCTACTTATATTGTAAAGTGTGTATGGTCCAAAATGGGAGGAGAGTTCAATACATATAAAATTATGTACAATTGAATTTCAATACGATAAATATTTTTTCTTGACAATTTAGATACATATTTAAAGAATATTATAGCCAGCTAAATAGCCAAAAATGAATTTGTAAATAAAGGGAAACTTAAAAAGCCATTGTGTACCATGGCATAATTAAATAAAATGGAAAATATCCTAACTTTATAGTGATATAAAAAGCAAGTTGTTGGGGAATATTATTTTAAGGTGTGTTATTTACTTGTATTTGTTTAATTCTGTGAAGTTGTGTTACTGTGCCTGTCTAAAACACCTGATGGTCTAATAAAGAACTAAACAGCCAGTAGCAAGTCAAGAGAAAGGGTAGTCGAGGCAGGCAGGCAGAGAGAATATATAGAAGGAGAAATCTGAAAGAAAGGAGTAGCCAGAGAAGGAGGAGGACATCAGGGGCTAGCTACACAGCTATACAGCAATCCATGGAGTAAGAAATAATTAAAAGCATACAGAAATGGAGAAAGGTAAAATCCCAAAGGCGAAATCTAGATGGGACAATTTAAATTAAGTAAAGCTAGCTAGCAACAAGCCAAGCTAAGGCCAGACATTTAAAATTAAAAATAAACCCCTCTGTGTGATTTATTTGGGAGCTGGGTGGCAGGTTCCTCAAAAGAGTAAAAACAAACAATAACACAACTGAGTTTTAAGAAGTTGACACATTTATTATGACTCTATTCTATTAATTTATATGAGAAATAGACAAACTAACAATAAAATATTCCTTAGTTCTTTTACTATATGAAATTACATTGCTAAAATGATATTTGGAGCACAAGTAAAGCCCATGATTTGTGTACATACACCAAAATTTACAAAATGGTGCATCTATAAAAATGTATTATAGCTGAACTGTGGTTGTGCACACCTTTAATTCCAGCACATGGGAATCAGAGGCACATAGATATCTGTGAGCTCAAGGCCAGCCTGGTCTATAGCATGAATTCCAGGACAACTAGAGCTATTCTGAGATATCATGTCTTGAAAATGAAATAAAAGTATTAAAGAGTTGAAGGCTCTTTCAATACTTTTAATTAGATCATACTGTAGATCTTGTGTACTTAGTATACTTTATTCTTAGGATCACTGGTTGTCAACTCATCAGGAATTGATGCTAAACTGTAATTTGCTCAAAAACACTCTTATCTCTAGAAAAAAATTAATAGTTATTACATAAAACCTGATAATTAGCAACTACTACATGTATCTTATTTTTTTTCTTGAATGACATACATACAACTTTCCTGTTTTAAGAGGTTTAAATAGCATAATGAAATATATAAGGCAAAACTAGAAAAAAGGAGAGAAAGCTAAGAAGTGTAGAGAAAAAAACAAGGAAGGGTTGAAGAAACGTTACAGTTTTATCTTTCAGGATGTGTATTTCATACTCTTAAGGGAATGAGTGTTTAAAATAAAGTTATTGTTTGTAGCTAATACTAGCCCACTCAGATAATGTGCTGTCATCAGAAAAATACATGTTTTGTTTCTTCCATTGTATTTTGAATAAGTTGAAGTGACGACAGATTAAAGGAAGAAAGGCCTCTTCAGTGGTTAGCCAGTTAGTCACTGTTTGTTTCTTTCGATTTAACAATTAATCTGAATGCCTGGGAAAGCAAGCATTTGTGTCTGTCATCCAGAATTGAGCTGGAAAGAGATTATACCTTCTCTTTACCTTTGAAACAGTATTAAATTTGGTTCCCTAAGGTTTTCAATGAGCTGAATACATGTTAAGCCAGAGTTGAATACCATTTAGAAGACAGTTGAAAGTGCAAGTTGCACACAGCATGTTGCCTAAATAAATCCGTAACCTTATAATCAGGCACCACTTGCAGTCTTCAAAGGCCAAATATCACTGCTTCACAATTGGTATGATTTTCCTCTCCAGTAAAATTCATGATTTTTTTTTCAAGTGCAGATTTGTAAGAGCACTTAGAAAGACAATGTTCAAGTCTGCTTCCCACCATATAATCTTCTTGATTGTAGGTTCTATTTAGCTCTTTCCAAGTCCTTGTCTTGAGAGATTTAGTTGTTAGGAAGGTGTGGAAACCTTTTAAAATTTAATTTGTCAGGATGAAGCACTGATTATTTTTCCATCACACAATGCCCCCTTTAATTTTTAAAAATTGTCAAAAAAATCTACCTTAATGCAAGCAATTTGAGTTCATTAGGGTGGTGTAAATCTGTTGGTAAACTATTCTCTTATGATCTGTATACAAAGCTGGGACAAATGTTAAATAAGTGATAATTCCCAATAGTCATTTTGCTGAGATCCTGTTCACAAAAGTATTTCCATAGCCTCACCAACTCTCCTAAAGAAACATGATTGTCCATTTCACCTACTGCTCTCTCATAATAGAGATTAAATTGAAAACTGTGTTCACCTCTTTCTAGGCCCAAATATTTTGTATCACGAAAGAAAATAGACATACTCGTGATTGGTTTTACAGTTTAATGAAATAAATTCCAGTTATACTTGTTGAAAAATTCTCTCAATAAATAAACTCTAACATTTTATTATCCTTGAAATTAAAGATAACTATAACAGAATGATGAACCAACCCATGTCCTTCTACCTAAATTCATGGAATATTTATAAAATTAAAATTTTTATAGTAAGAAGCAAGGTCCTCAAAATTTTATTTTCTTTCTATTCTACTGTATATTTTCGTACATTCCAAATAAAATATTCCTATTAAAAATACAGAAATGATTTAAAATAATATTGGTATATTCAGATATTATAATTTATTCTAGTATTAAGTTAATGTCCCAAATGCAAAAAAATAATTTCTGTGAGTAATGGTTCACACGATCTTATATGTGCTCTCTGTAAGAAAATAATGTTAATAAAGTAGGTAATGTAAATCAGACTTTTAATGTTTATAAAACAATATTGTTTGCCTAAAATCAATAATAATTAGAAATATTTTAAATTAATTCCTTATGTGTGTCTTTACTACTGATTTAATATTAATCAGAAATTGTACTTTATATATTTTTAGATTTATCCAGTTTATTTTAAATCTATCAAAGTATTGGTTTCCTGTATGTCTGTGCAACACTTATGGTATGCCTGGTACTTGTGGTTTTCGGAAGAGGGTGTCAGCACGTTTGGAACTGGAATCAAAGATGGTTTTAAATACCTACATGTGTACTGAGAACTGAAGCCAAGTCACCTCAAAGAACAAGTGCTCTTAACTGCCAAGCCAGCTCTTTATGAATTTACTCTTAAATCCATTTACTTCACTGATATCTGACATTAAACCAGAAACAATGAAAAAGTAGGCAAGATGAAAGCAGTATTCTTCCTAGGAAAGTAAAGATGGTGAGTAAAAATGGCAAGAAGGTAAAATCAAATGAATTTTTGTCTTATGTCCAGATTCCTCAAAGTGTTATAAAGAGCTACCGTTTTTCATAAAATCAGCTCTGACAAAAATATTCAAAAATATTGAAAAACATACTTATACACTATTTATTTGAGCATTACTAACAATAGGGAAGATGTAGATACAAGCTGTTCTCATAGACTGATGAATGGATTTCAGAAATATGTGTTGTATATAGGGAACATAATATAAATAGCCTGTTAAGAAAAGAACACAGTGAGGAAGGTGAGGGGAGTGTAGCAGAGGGAGTGGGAATTGTTGTAGGTATGTAAAATGGAAAGAAACTTTTAAGTAAAAAAGAAATATTTCAATAATTAATCAGGAATGATTTTCTCAACACATTTGATCTTTTTCAGTGCATCTAAAAGATTAGAATAAATCTTTGTATCATGTCTAGATTAGAAGAAAGAAGAAGAGGAAGAGGAAGAGGAAGAGGAAGAGGAAGAAGAAGAAGAAGAAGAAGAAGAAGAAGAAGAAGAAGAAGAAGAAGAAGAAGAAGAAGAAGAAGAAGAAGAAGAGAAACAATACTGCATGCTTTGTAGCTGGAGAACTTCTCTCCAGGTCCCACCAAGCCCCTGCAGTCCCACAACCCACGTATAAAATAATCACTCAGAATCTTTTATTATTATGAACTGTATGGCCATGGCAGGCTTTTTGTTATCTACTTTTTCTATTTTAAATTAAACCATTTCAATTAATCTATAAGTTGTCACGTGGCTCGTGGCTTACTGGTACCTTACATCTTGCTTGTCATGGTGGTGGCTGGCAGGTCTCTCTCCCTCAGCCTTACTGTTCCCTCAGTTCTCCTCTCTGTTAATCCCGCCTATACTTCCTGCCTGGCTACTGGCCAATCAGTGTTTTATTTATTAATCAATCAGAGCAACACATTTGCAACACAGAACATCCCACAGCAGCATGCAATACTGGACTTTTTTATTTTAATGTGGATGACATTGTACAAAATAAAGCATTTTCATCACAGGACAAATATTGCTTATTTTACTTTCATGTGAAGCACAAATATTTGAAACATTTATAATTACATGTAGAATAATGGTTTCCAGAAGCCAGAGTTGGAGAAAATGACAAGTCAAGGTCCAATGTATAAACACAGCTTTAGTTACACAAAATGGTAACTTGTAAGGATTTGATGAACAACACAATGATTATTCTTAAAATTCTGTTTAATAACAACTTGTAGTAAGGGTAGTGCCCTACGCTGTGTGTTCTTAGAGTCAAAACAGACAGAGAAAGAACATGTCATCCAGATACCTGTGTTAACACCTGGTAATTATCACGCTGCATGTATAATTACTGCTTCACTATTCACTGTAGCTTGCCCCACCTGCTCTGCCCGGGGCTTTATTAGTCTCTTGATTTGTGCTTGATTTCTGTCTTTCTTCTTATGCATACACATGTGCATAAATTGAAACATATATATATATATATATATATATATATATATATATATATATATGGAAGCAAAACTCACACCAATATGCTCATTTTTCAATAAATATATCTTTTAGTTTAGTAGCTAAAGCTGGTAGATTTACAGTGTGGTCCTTGTTTCAAATGGAATGCTAGCTTTGCTCCAAATGCAGTAAGTTTTATTACTCTATTGTTTTTTTTTTTTTCCCTGAGGTTGCTTTGACTCTGTATTCATTTCTAATCCAGTGTGATCAATTGTACTGTTAATGAATCCTAATACCACATTTAGTAATGATTAGCTTAGAGACTGGAATAAATATGATGGCAATAAAACTCAAAAGTTGGGATCTTGGAGAGCTTGGTCAGTGGTTATTAGGACCTGTTGCTTTTGAAGCAGACCAGAATTTGTCTCTCGGCACTCCACAGAGTGGCTTACAGCTAACAGTAACCTCAGTTCCAGGGAAGCCACCACCCTCTTCGTTCTCTGCAGGTGTCAGGCCTGTGCATGGTACACTTGCATATATGCAGACCAAACATGCATACATGTAAAATAACAAATAAATAAATCTAAAAACCTTTTAGAAATGAAACTTCCTTTCTTTCTTACTATGTCTGCATTCTATAAGCCTGACACCATTCAGTCATTTTAAGTGTCCAAAGATGATCATTTAACTTATTATTTGATTGACTATGATATTTTAGTAGATTAGGATCCTCTGGGAATTACAACTAGTCTCCATTTAATCTTAATGGTTGTCTGAGAAAAGACTATGTTCTTAAAATTTAGATCTCAAATAAGCAGAATTTCTAGGTTATTCCTGATACTGCCCCTTCATAATCTGTTGACATTGCTAAATTTAAAGTTATGGCCTTGGGGATGGCCAGATAGGTTACTGGTTAAGAAACTTTATTGTCCTTGTGGACCAGGGTTCTATTATCAACACTTACATGACAATTTACATCCAACTGTAATCCTGGTTACACGGGATGCAATGCCCTCTTCTTGCTTCTGTGGTACCTGACATGCAAGTGGTGCACAGATATACATGTTAGAAAAAAAACTCACTCACATAAAACACATAACTGTAAAAAGGAAGTTCTTATTTTATGTACTAACAAATGCTTGATTCTAGTAGGTTGATAAGATTTAATACCTAGCTGTCCTTTGAAGACTTTGTACCTAATTCTGTTTCAGCATAGCATCACATTTTCTTGCTTTCTACACAAAACTTACTCTATATATCACACTGTTGTGGTGGAACTATTTCATCAAATTGAAACATTTCCTCCTGGAGGGAATGGGAAAGTCATAAAACTTGGAAAGCGTGAAACATGTTCGGGTGAAGGAATTCAAGAAAGTTGTGTGAATCAAGAGACCCCACCCTGAAGTATAGAAGCAGAGAACAATTACTAGGAAAGTGGAGAATATTATCAGTGGTGTTCTCTGCAACTTTATCAGGGGCCTGAATGGATATAGCTTCATGAACTGTCACCCATAGTGATGTGGGCCTTCATGTTAATGTGGGCTTTTAGTGAGTAACCCATGCTCATGCATATAAGCCCTCATCCATGATCCTGTATATAACCACATTTAACTTATTGATTCACTAAATAATTTGAGTGAGACTCTATCTTTGGTCTGAAATGGTGGTTCCAAATTTGAGGTGAATAGTCTTTCCTTCATGTCTTTCTGGGGGTCTTTTGAAGTTATCATCTTAAAAATCAACAGAGGAAAAGCAGAGGATTTGCCTATATGGGCAGTTTTGAATGTTAGTAGCAATAGCTTCAGCATCATAAACAGTCATAATACTACTGGGTACAGAATTTGAAATCCTAATTAGCAATGTTTTAAACAAGGAACCCACAAATTATCATAGCTCCAAGATTGTGTCACAATTAGAAAAAAAGATATTATTGGCTCAGGTTATAGAAGTGAGACTTATGAAGAGGTAACTTCTTATCAAAGCCTTGAACAAAACTATAACATATTATATAGCTTTTCCCCCATGCTGTTGGAATATTTTTTGTCAAGAGTGCAATGACATTCATGAGGTTTGAAAGAGCAGAGACAAAGGTGTTATTGTCTCTATCTGACTCATAAGAAGTCAGTGAACACAGTCAACAGCTGTGAGTGATTACTGATGATGAAAGAATTATTTTCATCCTTCCCATCACAGTTGTATATCCAAATATTAGCACAATGCCAATCACAGCAAAATTGAGTTACATGCTCACAGATTTTCTAAATAATCATTAACAGGATAATTTGTTAGAAGTACTTCAGTCACATGAAGTTTTCTAGCATTCTCCCACACATCTAAGATCCAGAATTCAGAGAATATATAATGCCTTTGTGTAATATGATTAATTGCAGTGACCATCTCAACAGTCTAACTTTATTTTAAAAACTTGAATTTGTTATCTAAAACTATTTGCACCAAAATTTTCTTTATTGCTGTTTACTAAAGACAACTACTATCTATCTATCTATCTGTCTATCTATCTATCTATCTATCTATCTATCTATCTATATATATATATATTCATAAATACTTTTATATTAATATAGCTTTAAATAGTAATGATTAAATATTTGAATGATGATTCCACAATATTAGAAATTTTCTATGGAAAAACAAATTAAAGCAATTATCAATACTGGTTATATTTGAAAATATAAATATTTAGATAATTAATTTTTCATTATTTTATACTTTTTATTAATATAACATAACACTTTAAGAGTCACACATGTGATATTTGAATTTCATTATTTTGCCAAAATATAGCTACTTGTGAAAGGTTCAGATGAAATAATTTTTGCTTTCATGAAAATTATTTGATTTTCATTGACTTTCAATTATTTTCTTTCTTTCTTTTTTTTTTTTTTTTTTGGTTTTTCAAGACAGGGTTTCTCTGTGTAGCTTTGCGCCTCTCCTGGAACTCACTTGGTAGCCCAGGCTGGCCTCCTGGCTCTGCCTCCCAAGTGCTGGGATTAAAGGCGTGCGCCACCACCGCCCGGCAGACTTTCAATTATTTTCTTAAGCCCTAAACTATTGATATTTCCTTCAAAATTATAACATGTCCAATAGCACTATCAAATTATACCATATATTTAGTATGATGATAATACATTTTCACACTAAAACATTATCATACTGAGTTCTAGGAAAATACACATGCCGACAGGAGAGTAAAAAAAAAATGTATGTAAGTATTGACAGAGTGAGTAGAAAATTTCTTAATAAAGAAAAATAAAATAAAATAAACAGTAGACATAGTGATCTGGTGGGAGCCTACAAAGCCTCAAACACAAAAAACCACTAGCAACTAAGGAATTGTGGGAGTGAAAGAAATAGCCTTTTCCAGGGAAGAACCCACATTAAGTGTTGAGACACAAAAACATACTTAAGCAGACCAAGCAGGTTTTAGTTTCATTTGGAATATATTTGTACTATATATATATATATTAAAACAATTGATAAAAAGAAAGAAAATTACTCTGAAAGAGAGAAAAGAGGGATGTGACAGTTTAAAGAGAAGAGGGCTTGATATTCTGATAATCTCATAAAATAAAGATGTGATAAAATAAAAGCATTTAACAATATAAAAAAAGTATTGATATTAGGAGCCTGTACTTGTCAGTTGTAACTTTAAGAAATTTCAAAGATTTTCAAAGCATTATATATTACATTGATGTATATGGCTTGAATTTTAAAAAAAAAAATATTTTAGTGAAATAAAACAATTGCTTTCATAGTATCAATTCCTGTGAAATCCATACTGAGATAAGAACATAATTTATTTTTATAAAAATGTTTGATGGGTGAGACATAAAATTTTCATAGAATATTAACAAAGTGATACTGATATCTTCATAAAATTAATATGAAAAGATCTTTATGTAAAATACTTTATAAATATACACTATTATTTGAAAAACTATATTTTAATTCATATCCATGAATAAAAAAATTACAGCTGGTTTCAGTTTTACTCAACAATATTTATCTTATGCCAGAACATTTCTATCAATATTCTAAAATGTATCACCATGTTTGAATTTGACATGAAAAGGTAATAGATGTAAGGACCAACCAGATGTCTCAATGGATGAAGAAATGTCAACAATTTGAGTTCTGTCACTAAAACCTTCACAGTGAAAACAGTGAACTGACTGCCATAAGTTGTCATTGTGATACACACACACACACACACACACACACACACACACACACACACACACTCCCTCTCTCTCTCTCTCTCTCTCTCTCTCTCTCTCTCTCTCTCTCACACACACACACACACACACACACATACACACACAAACACACATCTTCCCACATAGACAATAAATAAGTAAATATGTAATAAATGGTAAAGCACATAAAATTGATAGTCAATTAAGTTAATCATCTTAGTATATTTTCAAGAAACTTACAGCTTTCTTTAGTTGAAACCAAGTGAACTTGAGAAGACAAAATAAAATTGATTACAAACAGATCAAGTGATGTCATCTAGTTGCAAGATGATTTACCTGCCATAAAGGTATTTGACTTATTTTATTTTACTGAGAAGGCTTTTTAATGGTCAGAATGAGATCAATGTATCTAGAAAAATTATCAGTATGGATACTGCACTAAATTACTTTTTGCAGCCAATATCCAGAACATTCTGTGGGAGGTACAACAATCAAATAAACCCATAGACCTGCTGTTAATGGTTTTGCACTCATGCCCCACTAATGAAAATTGACAAAAAGACAGATAGTATGCAAAGGGGGCATAAAGGTTTGAAATCTAAATTGGACAAATTAGCAGAGAAGGTTAATAATCTGGAAACTGCAATCAATGGCCCAGAGGAGCTGACAGCAAACTTCGACTGTGTCATTACATGAACCTCCAAGGAAAGGATACACTCTAAAAATCCCGCACTAGTGGGAGAAAGGCAAAGGTAAAGTTTTGAGATTTTAACTAGAAACCAGTGAGGAGTACACATGTTCCGTAAACAACTTTAGCTCTGGGGAGTACAGACAAACAACCAGCTCAATGAAAAAAAAAAGATGATTCTAAATTAAGTTAAGTGAACACGGAATGAAGTAAGCTGATCTCTCAGGAAAGAACACAATGGGGCACTTGCACTGATATATATATATATCCTAGGTTTCAGCTAACAACCCCAAGCTTTTAAGTCAACCTATTACAAGAACCTGAAAGGCATTTCTAATTGTCTTTCTAGAAGTAGTATTACAATCATTTTCTGCATGGTAGGAGTGTTTTACACAATATTAAAAGCACCTGAAGGACTAGTATCTACAAAGTCAGAAGTCTTTACTAAAATTATTGACCTAAACTTGAAATTATATAAGTTCTCTTAGACATATTTTTCTCTCTGTAGCTTCAGCTGTCCTGTAATTAATGATGACCTAAAACCAGTGTTATTTATTTGCAGCATTATTTACTGGGTGAGAGAGAATACAAGGTATGACAGAACCCACTATAAGAGTTTTATTAGGGAAGAAATGGGGAACATGAATAGGCCTACCAGAAATGAATAGTGTGGAGAGGGTCAGGAAGGAGGTGAAGCCTGCTTTTATAGGTTACCTTGAGTGTGCACATATGGGCTTACACAGCTACACCACGCATGTGCATAGATTACGTGATCATGCTGTGCCAAATTACATGATCATGTGGCACAGATAATGTAGGACTAAGGCCCTGGATTGACTAAGCTTCTTACCTGGCTGCTGGACAGTGCATGCATGGTAACTGTAAAGTGGTAGGAATAATAACATTCCACAATTTTTATTATAAAATGTAGGCGGTTGGGAGGGGCAAGTGAATGGGAATGGAGGTGCCATGTCTCTCAGAACTACTTCCAGACAACTCGTTGGGTGTTGGTTAATTTTTGGGGGTGGAGATAGGAGCCTTTCTTGAGGTAGCTGGATGATTTGAGGTATGATGAATTTTCTTTGTCGCTACTTTTAGCCCTGAAGAATCATCCATTGCCACTTGGAACTGACAACATGAATCTGACAGTTTGGATCAGGCAAGGTGCTGGTGAGACAGAAGAGAAAATTCAGAGAAAAATTTTACCTTGGGGAAAAGGTAAGATGACTGAAATGAAGAGGGGGCATTCCTGAGGGATCCCAGGATGAAAGAGGTAGTCCCAGCACCAGGAAAGTTCAAATGATACTTATATGAAGTGGATCTAACCTGTCAAGGTGGGTCCAAGCTGGCTCTGGACTTCAGAAGAGTTTTTAAGTTTATGAAGGAGACAAATTTTAAACATATTAAGAAGAACTCAAATGGAAATTAAAATCCTGAGCTGGTAGTCATGATATTATAATGTTTAGTACTCTGATATCAGAATTTTATTGGTTAGTGTTAGAGAGAGAGAGAGAGAGAGAGAGAGAGAGAGAGAGAGAGAGAGAGAGAGAGAGAGAGAGAGAGAGAGAGAGAAAGAGAGAGAGAGGGAGGTCTGGAACATCTTTTATTTCTTATTATCATCAATTAGGCTTTCTATATTCACCTAAGAAAAACTTTAAGGCCACCTATTTCCTTTTATTATTTTAGCATCCAGGAAACACAGGTGATTAGTTGCTGGGGGAATTTAACAGTAGTAAATTGTTATATTAAAGTCTTTTTTTTTTTTTTTTGCACAATCTAGAGTCTTTTGAGTCTGGGGGTGTGCATACCTCTGCAGGGTTACTGTTTCTTACCACCTGGGGACATCTGATGGTCCTTGTACCTCCATCTCTACAGCAGATGGTGGTCCTGTAACAGTTAGCTGAGTAATTAACTAGAAATATGAATACATTATTAGAGACACAGAGGGAAACTCATGAAGCAGAATGTGCCTGGTAGAGACAGGAGAATGGAAATGGGGAATCGGAGGGAAAAAAAACATATGAATTTCTCAATCCAGTGGGATTGAGTATGCTTATGGAATAAAACCTTATTCTTCTGGAACTGGAGACAAGGCAGTTGATTCTGGTATCCTCTGGAACTTAAAAGAGCAGGGCCCTATTTTCATCACTGTGTGTGAGAAGGAATTTCCCTTGGTTAGGGGTGGGGTAAAAGGATTCAGGTGAGAAATTTGAATCCAGTAGGGAAAGCTGTGGTGATATAGTATGTACCCTAATTAAATTGGCCTGAAGATCAGAGGACAGAACAAGACATTAGATTAAACATAAAGGCCAGGCAGTAGTGGCACATACCTTTAATCCTAGCACTTGAAAGGCAGAGATCTGTCTGGATCTCTATGAGTTCAAAGCCACCCTGGACTACTTGAGATTGACTCAGTCTAGGAAAGAAACAGAACCAGCCAGTGGTGGCACACACATTTAACCCCAGTACTTGGAAGTCACATGCCTTTAATCCCAGCACTTGAGATCTCACACTTTTAATCCCACTATTTGGGAAGCACAAACGCCATTAATCCTAATACTAGGAAGGAAGTGATGGCTGGGCAGAGAAAGGTATATAAGGTGTGAGGAGACAGGAAGGCTGTTCAGCTGGGGAGCTCTTGGCTCAGAACTCAGAGATATTCAGTCAGAGGATTCATGGAGTTGGCAAGATGAAAGGTGGCAGTGTCTTGTTCCTTTGTCTCTCTGATCTTTCAGCATTTACTCCAATATCTGGCTCCAGGTTTTTTGTTGTTGTTGTTGTTGTTAAAAGACCCATTAGATTTTGTGTTACAGAAAGCCCTCAGGCTTAGCAGCTGTGGGGATTACAAGAATTACCTTGAAAGGTCCCTGCCATTTAGGGGGAAAGGGTTGAGAGGTGCTGCCCTGGAGGGGAAAGAAGGACCTGATCCCCAATGTGGATTGCAGTTGGACAGGAGTTGTCACATGGCTGGGGTAGGGAATGTTCATTAAAATTCCATAGGAGAGAGGGGAGGTGATAGAGTGGGGGGCAGCAGGTGGTCAGGGAGGGGCAAAGGTTTGATAGGAGGCTGGGGGTTAGAGCTGGCCTCCTATACAGCAGTTTGAATGGCATGATTGAATGGGGTTGCTTGGGAAGAGCCCAGAGCCTAAAAAGAGGCAGAGGCAATAATTTTACCCAGTAAAGGTGGAGCTTCTGTGACATCTTAATAAGGATGTTTTTCTAAAGAGTGGTTGGTACATTCCACCTTCCCTGAGGACTGAGGATGGTAAGGTTTATGGAAATGCCAAGGGATGTTAAGAGCTTTAGATAGGGTTTGGGAAATCTGGGAGGTAAACTCCAGGCCATTATCAGACTAGAGATAAGCAGGGAATCCCAATCCAAGGGATTATCTCCCTGTGAAGGAAGTTAGTGACTATCTGGGCCCATTTATTAGAATCTGAAAATACCTCTACTCAGCTCAAAAAAGAGTCCACAATCACGAGAAGATATTTAATTCATCTGACAGTGGGTAAAAATCAAGCTGCCAGTCAGTCCCTAGGAGGAAAGCTCTAGCCTGGTGAGCGGGAAAATGCTGGCTCTGATATTTGGAATTAAACCTAACTTTTGTCAAATTTTACAAGAGGCATTAATAGTTCTTAAGAACTGTACGTCCTGAGAGGTAGGCTGTAGGTGAGCTGTGACAAACTGAGACAGAGCCTGACTATTAGAGTAAAACAGCTGACATAGATAGGACAGAATTTGCTCACTGTCAGGGGCTGACTTTAAGATGTTGATTGTACTGTATGGATTCCCTGTGGTGGGTAGGGTAAGTCTGGGCCCTGCAGGGCCACTGTTCTTGCAGCCTGGTTGGCCCAGTTATTTCCATTAGAGATTATGGAGCTGTTGGTCTGATGGCAGTGGACAATTCCTATAGCTTTGGGAAGATGGGAGGCTTTTAGCATGGCCATTATTGGCCTGAGTTAGATATGGATTCTCTTTTTGCTGTAAGGAGCCTGCACTCTTTCTAGATAGCAGCATGGGATAGAAGGATATGAAAAGCATATTTGGAGTCTGTATAAACATTTAGGGATTGCCCCTGTGCCAATTGGAAGGCATGGGTGAGAGCTGTTAGTTCAGCCTGTTGGTTAGTAGTGTGTGTAGGTAATGCCTGTGCTTCTACTACCCCAGTGTCTGACACTATGGCATAACCCACTTTATGGGTCCCCTCATGTAAAAAGGTGGTGCCATCTGTGTACCAGGTATCAGTGGCCTGAGGCCATGTGCCGTTCTGTATGTGTGAAGGATGGGGCAATAGTTCCTCTAGGGTTTCAGTGCAGAAATGAGATGGAGAATAGTTAGCATTAGGTCAAGGGAGGAAGCTTAAAATATGAAGGGATGGGCAACTCTGGAAAGTAAGTGTGGCATCATCCAGTAATGCCACTTGCAGAGAAAGAACTAGGGAAGAAGGCAGAGTTTGTAAGCCTTAGTAAGATAGGAGATGGGACAGGTTGTGATGGAGGAAGATAGTGGTAGGTGACCAAAAGTTAGTTTCTTTGATTCATGACTAAGGAGCTCATGTATGCAGGGTGCCCATCCCTTAGTGGTGAGGTCTGGTTTTTGACAGGTATGCTACAGGTGCAAAGGAGGGTCCTAGCTGGTACCCTAGGTTCCCAAGGGCATATCCCTATCTTTCTGTTATATAGAGGGGAAAGAGAGGAGTTAAGACTGAGAGGGAAAGTGCTGGGTCCTGGAGGAGAGCCTGTTGGAGCTTCTAGAAGGGTTTAGTAATGGGGTGAAAGGGCGGTTCATGCAGGGAGCCAAGAGCTAACCCATATAAGGGGTGAGCAAGGAGAGAAAAAGATGAAACTCAGGACTGCAAAAAGCCAGCTGTTCTAAGAAATGGTAGAGTCTTCCATTTAGTAGAGGGGGCTGCAAGAGACTGGATTAGATGCTTTCCATCTCCAGTAATAGCCTTGTGGGTTGGGGTAATGGTTAGAACCAAATAGGTGACCTGAGGAGTGGACAGATGGACCTTGCAAGGCAAGACTCTACAACCCCAGCTGGACAAGAAATTTAGGAGAGAAAAATTGTTAGTTTGGCTAAGTTGTAATAACAGGCTACAGAGTAGAATGTCATCTACATACTGTATGAGTTTAAAGCCATGGAGAGACAAAGAGAGCAAGTCAGAGACTAGGGCCTTACCAAATAGGTGTGGGCTGTCTCTGAATCCCTGTGGCAAGATAGTACAGGTCATTTGCATAGACAGGGGAGTGTCAGGGTCAGTATAGGTGAAGGCGATTTATTTTGAAACTGAAGGCTGAGAGGAATAGAGAAGAAAGCACCCTTGAGATCTAGGACTGAGAAATGGGAGGTTCCTGAAGGGATGGTGGGAAGGAATGTATAAGGACTGGGAACCATAGGATAAATGGGGATTAATGAGATGGAGGGCTTGAATCAGGCAGTAGGTTCCATAAAACTTCTTAACTACAAGTACAGGGGTGTTTAAAGGAGAAAAAGTTGGGTGAAGTAGCTTTTTTTCTGAGAAGGTCAGAGATGAAGCTCTGGAGTGAAAGAGGATACTGAACTCAGGTGATGTACTTGGCAGGGTCCTACAACTGGATAACAATTGGGGAATGGTGCCTAGTAATAGAAGGGTACTGGGTGTCCCAGGTTTAGGGGTCCACATGAGAGGCTGGCAAGGGAAATGACATGTTAGAACTAGTGGGCTGGGTGAGTAGCTGGAGGAGGAGAGGAGTTACTGGTGAGTCTGAGGTCAGGTGACTGGGGGAGCAAATGAAACAGTAGCTACTACCTTAGCTAAAAAAATCTCTTCCCATTAGGGGCACAGAGCAGTTTGGCATGACCAAAACTGTGTGAGTAAGAGGGATATCCCTGCCTATTCCAAAACTTCTCTGTGCTCCTTAGGGAGTAGGTATCAGTAAGGATCATATATTTATCATGAAAGGTGAGACTATAGGATTGGGTAATATATTGGGATTGTTTAATAAAGGAAATAGAATTAGATGTATAAGAACCCAGTTTTATTTTTTTTCCTCTGAGAAAGTTCTGCCAGTGAGAAACAAACATGTACCTTAACCAGTCCATCCACCCTGGCTACCTCTCGCAAAGGGAGGATGGCTGCCTGTGTAGTTGGAAGTTTTTCTGTGGACAGGCTGGCTGGTGATCAGCATCCCCCAAGTATACACATAGAGGTTTTTCATTACTTATAACTGCTTGGCCATTAGCTCAGGCTTATTACTGACTAGCTCTTACACTTAAATAAACCCATAATTCTTATTTATCTTTAGCCACAGGGTTTGGTTCCTTTTCTCAGTTCTGCCTTGTCATCCTGCTTCCTCTGTGTCTGGCTGATGACTCCTGACTCAACCTTCCTCTTCCCAGAATCCTCCTCTTCTGCTGTCCCCACCTATATTTCCTGTCTGGCTACTGGTCAACCAGTGTTTTATTAAACCAGTGTACAAGGGCATTATCCCATAGCACACCTGGTTGGCCTAACTGGGGTAAGGTTCCTTAGCAGCATGAGATTGCATGACAGGAGTAAGGGTGGGAGCCAGAGTTGGATTGTTGGAGTGGCTGATATTAGAGAGGGAGAAGGGACTACCTGAGAAGAGGAAGGAGCTGGAGGAGCTGAAAGAGCAGTTGCTGGAGGAGAAAGAGCAGGACATTGGAGAGGCAGGAGTTCATTAGCAGAGTCTAAAGCAGTAGTGAGAAATTCCTCAGGTTTGGGGTGCATAACTAGGAGCATGTGGGCAGGTGAGTAGGAATCAAGGAGAGAGGGTTTGAAGCTGAGAGAGGAAAAAGCTAGGATATAAAGTAATTCTTTCCATTTGCCTATTTGCTGACATAAGTTGGATAATTCCCATAAAATATTGGGGTCCAACGAGCCATTAAGTGGCCTTTTTTTATGGTTAGCTAAGGGATATTTAGGCCATTTTTTAGTGCAGAGATGGATAAGCTTAGAAGTCTTTAAGTAAGGCATTAAGCTGAGGCGTTTGAGTGTTTCCAAAAGGTATCCCAGAGGAGATGTGGGGCCTATGGGATTGGAAGCCTTGTTTCCCATGACTGTGGCAGAGAGGAAATAACTAACTAACTAACTAACTAACTAACTAAATAAATAAATAAATAAATAAATAAATAATAAATAAATAAATAAATAAAATCCAACAGCTACAATATCTTAGGTATTTCAGAGATCAAATGAGGATCCATGAAAGGCACAGTTGCTCAATGCTGTGTCCAGCAAAAGATTGAGGGCCAGGGCAAAGGTCCAAGGCAAGAAATGAATGAGAATGATATCTCTGACCACAGTCATGGGGAATGGCTGAGGGTTATAGCCAGTGATGGGGGCTTATGGCAGACCATAAAGACCATGCACAGGGGTACCCCCAGTCCCAAAGATACCAGAGGAATACCCGATGATCGACGGTTGTTCCTACAGGTCCAGGGAACTGTTTAGGCTGGCTGGTAAAGGGAAAACTCACCAATCATAGCAGCCAGTATTGTGCAAAGTGAGTCAGCAGCTGGGCAGATGGAACATGGGTGGTTGTGAATGAAACAGCCTTGGTTCAGGATCTTGGCCACCAACTCAAGTCATAGCACCAGTGTTACTTATTTGCAGCACTATTTACCAGGCAAGAGAGAACATGGGGTACAATGAAACCCCATATAAGTGTTTTCTTAGAGGAGGGAACGGGGGAACATGAATAGGCCTACCAGAAATGAATAGTGGTGAGAGGGTCAGAGAACAGGTGAAGCCTGCTTTTATAGGTCACTGCATGCACATATGGGTTTACATAGCAATGTCACACATGCACATAGATTATGTGACCATACAACACACAGATTATGTAGGACAAAAGGCCCTGGAGTAACTAGGCATTTTACCTGACTTCTGGACAGTGAATGAATGGTCATTTAGCTGTAAAGTTGCTAAGAATAATGACAACCAGTTTCCAGAATGTTGGAGGTTGGGGCCTATGCCATCATACCTTTCTAAAAGTTTTTGCTTGTTTCAGTACTGAAGACTGTATCAAGAGCCTGGAGCAGGGTAGGTAAGCACACTGCAACTGAGCTATACCAGTAACCCTCTTTTTAAATGTTACTGTTTCAAGATAAATTATACCACATCATTTGACTTCATTTTGATCACATAATCAGCTCTATTTGTTAATGTCCAAATATCCCCAATTTTTCCTGAAACTGCTCAGAGATGTTTACATCATGATTTATTTAAAAATCGACAAACATTAAATAAATGGTGCTTGAGAATGCATTCCTTTCCTTTTTTGTTATTTTTCAGACTATACTTGAAATTAAAAATAAATAAACATCTATGGCTGGTGATATAGTCCTAGTAACTAACATCCTCCTCACCTTCAACATTATAAAAGGAAACCTCAAACAATAATTGGGACCTTTTAGTATCTTTACTCTTGTGTTTTGATGTTCTTTTAAAGTCTATTGTGACCTATGCTATTATTTGCTTTAAACAAAGCAAAGTCTCATTGATACTTTGCAATCTGTGTAGGTTATTATTCATTCTTAAAAAGAAAGGAATCTTGAAACTCTCATCCCAGGCCCTGAACACCAGGAACAGTTTTGTAGGCATGAAAGGTTATTGGATTAAGGGAGTCGTGGAGTTTTACACAATCCACAGGGGATGTGAAGCCAGTCAATGTATGTCAATGTTGGAGTCCCTCCAAGGAATGACTGTGAATCCATGAAGATGAAACAATCAGGACCCAGTCACAGATTATCCAGTGAGGAAGGCTATAGGCATAAAGTGGAGTCACCCCAGGAAAAAATGTGTGCTGAGGAGGCAGAACTGAAGGCGTGGCCAAGCACTTTGAAGGTGAGATACACCAATTAAAGCCCCAAGCGCCAGACATGTGGCTGCAAGGTTTCAATGTTCCTCTGCTCGGCGTTTCTGGTCTTTCCTTGTTATCCACTGATTTATCTTTCTTGAAGAGGAAATCTTTATTATTTCCCATTGTGGGGTGTACATGTAAAATGTGATTTTAAGATTGTGTCGGAATTCATAGATGAGGTTTTGTGTTGTCTTAAAAGACACTTTTGACTATTGAACAGAGGTGAAACTGCTGAGTATTATGGGTTTTTTTTTTCTTTCCTTTTGAATATAATTCCTATTGTTAGATGGTGATTACCCAGTGGAAACAAGATGTAGAATAGAATACCAAAGTAATCTGGGGAGTTCCAAGGTGACAAGGGGTAGAGTTGTGATATCAAGCT
The DNA here is from genome assembly GCF_004664715.2 of Peromyscus leucopus. Lineage (NCBI taxonomy): Eukaryota > Metazoa > Chordata > Mammalia > Rodentia > Cricetidae > Peromyscus > Peromyscus leucopus. The sequence continues at coordinate 35,888,709 of NC_051073.1, read as the reverse complement.
CAATTGACAATATAGTCAATTTGATTTAGGATCACCATAGTTGTGTCTGCTAAAATTTTTCTAGATTAGATTATCAGGCATGGGAAGACACACCATAAATTTGGACATCAACATTCTGTGGGATGTAGTCCTAGTGAATAAAATTAGGCAGATGAGTTTAGGCACTTACATTTCGATTTCTTTACTACAGAAACAATGATCCTGCCACTATGGCTTCCATTCAATGGAGGGTTATAACTTCAAAGTGTGAATCAAAATGGATATTTTCTTCATTATATTGTTTTGGTCATGTGTTCTCACTATCAGGAAAACAAAATGATAGTGTTAGTTCTATGGCAGCATGGCAAACTGAAGAGAATCATCTGATGGGATATGAACTCTAATAGCATTCCTGTTTAGTCTTCTGGGTTTTGTTGAACCAAACATCATAATCCAGTAGAGAGAAGGCAAAATATATGGCATGAATAGTATCAACTCCTGAACCAGAAAACTGCACGAAAATGATAGTGGATTTGGAGAAGTGGAAAATACCCAGCCTGACAAATTACAGATACAAAGTAGATAGGCCTGATATTGTATGCGTTTAGTATGCAAGTCAATTTTACCAGCAGGAAGTTCACTAGTAGATTATATTCCACAGGATATTAAAGGCATCGGCTGATCACATTACTATGCTTTTCTTCTTTAATGCAAAATAAGATTTGAAAATAGGCATGATATTAATGCCGAACAATTAAAGCAACGGAGAAGTTTTTTGCACATGAATACTGGGCCTCCTGTGACTGGAACTGCATTTGTCATATTCAGTATATGTCTCCCTTCTAGGAAATTAAGTTACACAAACACATCAATATTTTGAAATCTCCTACATATTTGCATGAAATTAATAATAAACCAGAATATGCATAGACATGATCAATATCAATTGCCTAGAAAGTACATAACTTTGGTACAGTTAAATAAAACAAAGCACACAGAGCAAGTTTCTAGGTCTTCATTTCATGTTAGTTTCAGTGGAGCAGGACATATTTAAAGGGTGGGCTACTGCTACTGTTCTAATTACCATATTATTGCTTTTATGTAAAATGAACATAATGTGTTCATTTATCTCTCATTAAGTAGTTCTACAAAAGTTCTACTACAAAGTGTAACATTATGAAAGATATTAAATGCATAAGGCCTGAAGAAATTACCTTTTTGTAAACACAGGAATCACACACTCTAGAGAATATGTGCTCTTGCAGACTCTGGTTTAAACTTTGATGATTTCCTAATAAATTCAAATAATAAAAGCTCAAATTAAATGTATAAACATAGTTTTGCAGGCAGGAGGCCATTGTTGGGAAGGCAAATGAAAATATATAAGAATTTTAGAACATGGTTTTAATCCTAGGAAGAAGTGGTTAAGGGAATTGTATTGCTTAATTGATGGTTTCTAATTAGTAACACCTCATTAAATATTCATTGTGTTGCATATTCTTTCAACAACAAAAAATACGTTCTATTATTCTGTAAGCACCTTATCTCATTTTATCATGAATATCCCAATCACCTATTAATTTTATTTCTTTTAATTAATCTTGAATGTCAATTGAACTTAAACATATTGAAACAGGTAGAATGATGTGAATGTCAAACTAAAACAAGCTATGAAAACAAGTAATTCCTAGTCTGATTCATCTTCCCCACCAATAAACAAACATTTGAATAGATAAATAGATGATCATAGATTGATATACAGGTACATACATGCATACACACACACAAAAAATTTACATGAAAGAAAGACGGAGACTGCTTGATTTTAAAAGACTTCAAATTTTTTAAATAATATGTGGGGACTTCTTCAGCTCATAGTCTCTATGTGGGTTTTATTATAAAATTTTAGATAGCAAGGCTACACTATGTTGAGTACAGAAATAAGTGTCATGTCTGCTTTAGAGAAGATAAGTGATTTGCTATTTGGAGAACGCTAAGCAGCTTTTAAGTGATATTACTCATAATCATTTGCGAAAGCTTCACATAATATGTATATCTCATTAATTACAAAATTTGATTATATTACTTAAAGAAAATTCCAATGTATTTTTTATTTAAAACAATAAAATGGACACATTGCAGGTAAATTTCAATCTTCCCATTCTTAGACTTGTACATTGTTGCCATAAGAGAAATAATAGAATAGGTATATAGGAATGGTATATAGTTCTTCATTCATAATTAGTTACATATGTATTTGGCTACAACACTACAAATTAACTTGTTATTTCAAGCAAAAAGGCTTTATTTGGCATACAATGGGCCTTTACAATGTTCAGAATAATTTGAAAAATTGAGGAAATTATATCCTGGAGACATATGTAAGAAGCACTAATATACATAAAAAATTCTACGAAGTATGTTATTAATATTAGATCATCATACCTGTCTGTGGTCATTATTTAGCTTGATTTTTACAACTGGAGAGAAAATTACTTGTGAATATTAATAAAATTATGTCACTGGAGGGAAAGATAAATAAATGATAAGCTATTTCCCCATGAAAGAGTGAATGGGGATATGCCATATGGTATGTTGATGAATTCTGACTTTAAAGGCTTTAAATTCTTCTGAGAAAAAACTAATTTACTGTCATAAATGTGTACAGTGCTAGTTATTTAGTTTAACTTGGAAATATATTATAAAACACTAATCATAAAGATTTCATAATTTAGAAATTATTTGATAACTTGAATATAAACAGACTTTATAATTCTTTATTTTTCTACATATTTTTGACATAATCATGCTAAAAAACAAGCATGAGGATATAGATTTCTCATCTTTTTTAATCTAGTTAATACTACTAGTATTATTGTCAAATTCTAATTTTTATAAGTAAAAGTTATTATTTTTAAGATCCTGTCTGTGAATGTATACAAAAAATTACTTTGTAAAAAAGAAAACAAAGAACTCGTGACCATGTTTTTCAGTTATCTAACATTCTGTATTACCTTTCTTAGATTTAATTGGAAAATCAATGATCAGATGATCCCTAATATATGTCTTCCTCCTAATTGTTGAGCAGGGTATTATTACTACTGTCTTGCATAATGAATGAAAGCAATACTAAATTATGATAAAATGCCTTACTGTCTTTTTATAGGAGGGCCATTTAATGTAGATAAACCATTCATGGTTTGTGAAATTATGCCTCGCTGTGAAATGAAATTTTCTAAGTACTTAAATATGCATGTAGACTTTAACTCAGAAATAAAATATAAGTATAATTAAAATATGTGATTGAAGTTTGTAATATATATTGATAGAATTGAGATAATAGTAAGCTGAACAATTAAGAGGTCATTATAGTGATGGTGAATTCATAAGTTCTCTGGTATAAGCGAGAAAACTAATCAAGGGACATATAAGGATAAAATGCTCAGTATTATAAAACACAAAATTTTCAATGAACTTTGATGATCTTATATGGGGAGGAATGCAGTATGACTCATGATCTCAGAAGAAAGGTTGAAGCAGGTAAAGGTAATAATGCCTCTGTTCATTTTTGTTCTTTTATAACCAAGAATACAGGTAGTTCATGTAGAGTTAAGATTTCTCCAGAAGTCATGGAATTTGTATTTTCTTTTTTTGTATACAATTAATGAATTATTTGCCTACTCTATATATTTATATGTCCTGAATTTAAATGTTCTCAATTCAAAGCATTATACTTTTTGACAGTATCATATAATTCTACTTATTCAGGCTCAACTGTACTCTTTTCTCATCCTCTCTAATCTACCCTCCTACTTTCATGTCTTCTTTTTGCATTAAATCAATGAGTTTAATTGGAGTTTATCCAAAAGCCAATCAATGAGCTTGGTTATTATTAGATTAATTCACCCAATTACAACAGCACACATAATCTATACAATTCCACATGACATCCATCAAGATATAATAATTTATTGCCACAATACATACATACATACATACATACATACATACATACATACATCTAAAAATAAATCAGAATTAAAGTATGGTTGAATAACACACAGCTTGAAACATTCAAAGTACTTTAAAATTAGTCATATGAAATAGCTTTTCCAATAATGAAAGACTCTAAACTTCTCAGAACATTTTTAAAAATTCTCAACTGAACTAAAACATAGCCTAATATTTTAGGAATCTAGAGAACTCTTTAGAAGAAAATTCATAGAACTAAATTGCCTCTGTCTTTTCCAGAAAAGAGAAATAAATGAGAGACATTTTCTCAAAGCATTATTATAAAACAATAATTATCCAAATTATATTCGATTTAAACAAAAATTATACAAATAAAGAACAAAACAAGATCACTCCTTGAATCTACCTCATGAACATTCATTTGTAATTATTTTAATTAGCTATTAGGGAATGAAAGTAGTCCATGAAAGAATGAATATATTAAAATCAAAAGGAATGTATTTCACAGTTCAACACTCTGAAATGACCATTACAGTACCTATAATTATTGAAACAGTAAAAACAAAACAAACAAACAAAAGCAGACAAAAACTATGTTGACAAATGGGCAACAATTATTTGACATCTTTCAGTTTTCCTTTATTAAAACATTCTTTGAAAGTTTTAAGCCAAACAAAATAAAGAGAACATGCTAATGAAACAAAACTTTTACTTAATTCATAACTGACATTGAAAACTGAAACACCTCTATCCTAAGACGTAGAAACATAGTGAAACATCTTCTCAATCATGTTTTTAAGCATACTAGAAATCCTTGCTATTAATTTTTATTATTTTTGAAATTATAATATAATTACATTATTTCTTCCTTTTCTTACCACCCTCCAAACTCTCCCATATAGTGCTTCTTATTCTCTTTCAAAATCATGGCTTTTTTCATTAATTGTTGTTATATACATACATGTACATATACCTAAATATAACAAGCTCAATATGTATATTGTTTTTGTACATGTTTCCAGGATTACTGTTGGAAAAATCAGTTGGTCTGCTCTTCCCAGGGAAAGATCAGTTCTCTTCTCTTAACTCTCCTCAATTGTTTCCAGTTTCTTATAGAGTGGTAAGGCCTCTTGAGTTATGCCATCTCATTTGGTTTGTCTGTTGATGCTTTGCTGTATAGCTCATGTTTAAGAAGTCAAGTTGGTGAGACATTATGTGTGTAACTTCTGATATTATGGAAAGACATAGTTAGAGAGCCAACTCTTTGTTCCTCTGATTCTTACAATCTTTGCATGCCCTCTTTTACAATATTCTCTGAGTCTTAGATGCAGGATTTTTTTGTATGTGTGGATATATCCCTTGGGACTGGGTTCCGCATCTCTGCATTTCAATTGTTTATAGTTTTCTGTTATGTTTTCCATCAGTTACCAAGAGAAGTTTCCTTGTCAAGGCTTAAGGCCTACACTTATCTGTGAGTGTGAGGACAAATACTTAGAGTGTAGTTAGGGATCATACATTCATATACATATATATGTATATTATATATATTATTGTATCTTTTCTCATATGACACATATATGTATACTGTATATATTTATATATTATAGTTTCCCTCCCTCTGCTTCTCCCAGTTCTTCCTCACCTCCCTTTCCTCCAGACCCACTCACTTTCTATCTCTCATTAGAAAAGAATAGGCTGCTAAGAAACAAAAACCAAACATGACAAAATGGAATATATTAAGATGAAGTATAAATAATCACATCAAGGCTGGAGAAGTAAACCCAAAAGAAGGTAAAGAGTCCCAAGAACAGGAAAAAGAACCAAATTCTGTGTAGTTCCCTGAGCTCTGAAGGAAGGAATTTAATGGAGCCATCCCATTTAGTCTCTCTCTATGCATAATGTGCGCCTGTGGGTCTCAGCACCTGTTTCCATATCCTGTTGGAGGAACCATCTCTGATGATGACCAAATAAGGCACTGATCTATGAGTACAACACACCGCCATCAGGAGGTTTTGTTTTGTTTTGTTTTGTTTATCAGTAATATTTGGTTTTATCCTAGGTATCTAGGCTATCTATTCTTTTGTCCTTGGTCACCCAAGCAGTGTCAGGTATACAAAGGTGTAATTCCTTGCCGATGACTGGAGTATGAGGGTAAATCTTGCTGGGTGGAATGGTGTTGCTAAAATTTCTGAAGGTTTCTTAATGAAAAGCCTGGAGCCAGATAGTGTGGTAAATGCTGAAAGATCAGCGAGACAAAGGAAAAAGCCACTGCCACGTCTCACCTCTATGACTCCTCAGCCTGAAAAAGCCTTCAGTTCCTGTCTCCTCACACCTATATACCTTTCTCTGCCCAGCCATCACTTCCTTCCTAGTGCTGGGATTAATGGCATGTGTGCTTCCCAAATACTTGGATTAAAGGTGTGTGCCACCACTGCCTGGCTCTGTTTCTCTCCTAGACTGAGTTAATCTTATGTAGTCCAGGGTGGTTTTGAACTCACAGAAATCCAGATGGATCTCGGTGCTAGGATTAAAGGTGTGTAGCACTACTGCCTGGCTTCTATGTTTAATTGAGTGGCTTGATCTGTCCTCAAATCTTCAGGCAAATTTTATTAGGGTACACAATATATCACCACAGAATGGCATTTGTTCAGCTTGTTTTGGGGGGATACATATGATGGAGGAGTCCTAGCAGAGTCCTGGATACCATTAGCAGCATTGGCAATGAGGCCAGATTAGAACTGTACACTGGATGTGGGACATGGGGTAGATCTGCTTTGTTGAGCCGAACACATGGAGAAGTCAGGAAAACTTCCTTGTCTAGATCCTGCAAAAGGAGTTGGGAGATTTGAATGGATGGAGAGGCTGGATGGAGTTCAAAAGGGACCTGTGGATAATGGAAGGAAGTGTCCTTGTTTTTACAATAGAACAGGTAGCATATACATATATCAATATGTGTTTCTATCTATCTAATCTACCATCTCTATCTATCTATCTATCTATCTATCTATCTATCTATCTTTCTATCATCTATCTATCATCTATCTATTTATCTATCTATCTATTATCTATCTATCTATCTTCTATCTCTTATTTCTCTAGGGAGAGAGGGAGAGAGAGAGAGAGAGAGAGAGAGAGAGAGAGAGAGAGAGAGAGAGAGAGAAATTGCTTTTTTCATTTATATAAAAAAATAATATGTATAAAAACCAGAGGATGTAAGTATGAAAATATCAGAGGATGGCTAGCGAGATGGTTCAGAAGCTATTGTCTACTGCTCTTTCAGAGATCCAGTGTTCAAGTCCCAGCAACTATGTCCAGTGGCTCCAGTTCCTGATGATCCAGTTTACTCTACTGACCTATATGGGCAACTGCACTAATACGTTCATATTATGACACAGACAAATAAGTCCATACATAATTAAAAATAAAAACATATTTTTAAAACTTCATAATTACTCAATTGTGAGTTAAGATGTAGGTAACAAAAGTTAATAAACAAAAATTAATTTTTCTTTTCTGTACTAGCAATAAAAAAGAAAAAATTCACAAGTTATTATGTTATAAAATTAAATTAAAATAATTATTTCATCAAACACTTGGATAATTAAATTAAAACACCTAGATAAAATTATCTGTGTTATTCATGTGTAAGATAAATGAAAATTCTATAGAAATGTTGAATTTTATAAAATATCTAATTAGATATATATGAAATTGTTGAGATCATATTTCAAACTGTCATATTTTGAACTGATCTTAATTCTTTAATTCCTAGTATGCCCTCAGCCAAAATGTAAAGAACCACTTTTATAGATAAATAAATATTAGTTCTATACCTGATATAGAACAAGAGAGATAAAAAAGAGCTGAAGAACACGATGAAGGCCATGAGGACATTATACAGAGCTAATAAATATCTAGACACCTACAAACATAGACACTGATTTTTTTTTAAATGATTGTCTTTGAATCCAACATGAATGTAGCTCAATCCAGCTTGATGACAAAGTGCTGGGTAAGCAAGCACAAGTAGAATAGTTCTTTAGTGTCACACAATAAATGAATACATAAGTAAAAAATAAACAACCACATGTAGAAAATTTACAAGTAAATAGACCACATGCATTATACAACTATGTTTAAAATAAAACAAAGGTAATATAAAATATAAGAATTATGAAATGTCTATAAAAGAACATCATGTAAAATCTATAAGACTTTTACATGAAGGTTTTATGTAAAACATCCATATATATCCTTTGGTGAGTTGTAATTAACAATATTGAAAGCATCTTCCTACAAATGCTTACTATGTTAGCTATATAGACAAATCTCTAGGTGAAGAACATGTATGAAATTCATATGTCATATCAAATACTTGACTTTAATATATACAATATATCTTTCTAAAGTAAAAATATAAACATATTCAATAAAAATGACAAAGCCTTTGAATATATATGAAACTAAAAAATAAACATTGCAAATATGCTTATAAAGGCACACTTGCTACTGCCCTTCAGTGAGAGTATGCCACAGAGCAAGATAACCTTCTTGTAAACACAAGTAAATGAAAATCATAGTTAGTGGTGAGAAGACACATCAGAAATTCTCAGTTGTTGCTATTAGGAATACCAAATGGTACAATACTTTTGATAGATTTTCCATGTCATATAGAAATAATTATGGATTTAACATAAAATACAATTATTATACTTAAGATAACTTTTACAGATATATTTTCCATAATAACCTGCATGAAAATTTAGTTATAACACTTCAAAATCACTAAAAACTGGAAATAATTGTGATGAATTTCAGTAAATAGGTTTATAAAGGGATTTCAGTCACAAATATAATAATATAAAAATATAATAGAACATAGAGCCGGGCAGTCTTTAATCCCAGCACTCAGGAGGCAGAGGCAGGCAGATCTCTGCGAGTTCAAGACCAGCCTGGACTACTGAGTGAGTTCCATGAAAGGTGCAAAGTTACACTGAAAAACCCTGTTTCAAAAAACCATGAACATAAAATTACATAGCAGAAGACATAAATGATTTTTAAATGCATATTGCAAAGAAGCCAGTTAAGTAGGGCTATCCCATGCATGCTTCATCTTATGTGATATTCTGAAGTATCAAAGATTTAGAGATGGTAAAATATCTGTAGTTTCCAAGGATTGGAAAAGAAGAACGTTGAAGATGTCAGAAAAATGAGATTTGTTAGAGTGTAAAACTGTTCTAATATCACAACATGGATGTTTAACATTATGTTCTTGTCAAAATCCATAGAACATTATAGCACAATGTGTGAACTTATTGAATGCAAATTAGAAATAAATTACATAAGGAGTTAGGAGAATCCAAAAATGGAATATAGAATCTGACAAAACAATCTGAATTTATCATAAATGTGTGAAACAACTCTCTTGGAAGGAGTTGGGAAAGTGTTCCTTTTGATATTAGTGGAGTCTGTGAAAGTAAATGCAATTGAAAACTTATTTCTCATAAGGATATGAAGGATAGTTTTGAAATCAAGTTAAGCATATTAATAAAATCATTGACTGATGAAGTTAGTAGTTCGTCAGTGCCAGAGCCACTTATCAATGGTAGAGATTAAATTTAGATACAGCAGGATGAAAGTGTAAGAATGTTAACACAGCAGTAGAAGAAAGTTAGAGATATCAACTTGATACCTTGAAGACACTCAAAAAAGTTGGCACTCGTGAGGAAGTAGATTATGAATGCTCTGGTACTGTGAATAGAATCAGTGGAACTGGTGTCCTGTCAGCTTGTGAATAAGACTTTAGGACACTCCCTTGCCATTGCACCATATAAACAGGAATGGACCACTTTAAATCTAGAACCCTCAACAGATGATAATCCCCACCACCACTACCATCACCCCCACTACTACCACCATCCTTCCTGCTATCAACACCACCATCACCACCACACCACCACTATCACCAATAACAACTACAACCACCGACTTGCTTTAGTTAGAAAACAAGAATGAGACTTCTATCAAATCTGTGGTGATTTTAATATTGTGAAAGGGTGTAATGAAACACTGAATTATGATGTTCATTTTACAGAAGTTAATTTTAAAATATATTATGTAACTCTATGGCATCTTTTAAGATAAATTTTGTCTTTCTAAAAGTGTTAAAAATATTTTCCGAAAAAAGTGGGACAAGTAATTTGACAAATGTCATGCATAACATTAATTAAGTGATTCAATTAAATATGGCCAGTAGTGGGATATCTCCAAATCACATTTGATTTGGTCAGAAGTAATGAAAACAGTAGGCATCTCTGTCACATTTCTAGCAAAGACATAAAATAAATCTAACAGAATATTAAATGAGCCTAAATCAAATGCATTCTCTAAAATAATTGGTCTGGAACATTTACCCACATCAATAATGGACATAAATATGACAAAATTGCTCTATTATAGTAAAAGAACCTCAGAAGCCATGGTAGCTGAATAGAATTTGTGGTCTTTAGCTATTCTTATAGGTCTAAAATAAATACCCAACATAGTGGCAGCTTGTACATGCTCTGCAGATGGCATAGTGGTAATCTTCTGCTTTATTTTCCAAATTTTGATCCATTAACTTATGGTAATGAGAAAATGTAGATGTAGATCATTCCATTTATTGCATAAGTAGATGTGATTATTAAATTTTCATCCTGAAATATTTTGCTATGTGTTATACACACAAAATAAATTTAATATCAAAATTCCTTACTACTGTTTGCCATGACCCACAAGTTTTCATTACTCAAAGTCAAACATTGTACTTTCAGAATTATGATGCATAAATAATTTAATCAATTCTTAAGCAATCATTTTTACTGAGCATTGCTTAGTTTTGAAAGAATTAATTTCTATTAATTTAAGATTAGTTACATTTTAAGATTGTAATTTTTTAAATTATTATTTTATTTTAAAAAAATTTAAATTTATTTTACACACCAGCCACAGATCCCCCTCTCATCCCTCCTCCTGCTCCCCCACCCACCTGGCCTAACTCTCTCACCTATCCACCTCTCATCCCCTCCTCCAAAAGAGTAAGTTCTCCCATGGAGGACAGCAAAGCCTGGTAAATTCAATTGAGGCAGGATTCAGCCCCTTCCCCATGCTTCAAGGGTGAGCAAGGTGTCCAACCATGGTAATGGGATCCTGAAAGCCCACTCATGCACCAGGGATAGATGCTCATCACACTTCCAGGGGCCCCTCAAACAGACCCAGCTACACAACTGTCTCCTGTATGCAGAAGGTCTAGTCCAGTCCCATGCAGGTTCCACAGCTGTTGGTGTAAATTTTATGAGTTCCTATGAGCTTTGTCCAATTGTCTCTGTAGATTTCACCATCATGATCTTGACTCCCTTCCCTCATATAATCCCTCTTCCCTCTCTTCAGCTGGACTCCTGGAGCTCAGTCAGGTGCTTGGTTGTGATCGCTGCAACTGCTTCCATCAGTTACTGAATGAAGGCTCTATGATGATAGTTAGGGTATTCACCAATCTAATTACCAGGGTAGGTGAGTTCAGACACCCTCATTACTATTGCTAGTAGTCTAATCTGCAATCATTCTTGTGGATTCTTGGGAATTTCTTAGCACCAGGTTTCTTCCGTACCCCATATTGTCTCCCCATATTGGGATGTCTCTTTCATTGCTCTCCAACTCCATCCCCCCCCAGCTCAACCATTGTATTCCCCAATGTTCTCATTCCACATCCCCTATCCTCTATTGTAACCCATCTCTAGTTTACTCATGGAGATCTCTTCTATTTCCCCTTCCCAAGGTGATCCATACATCCCTCTTAGGGTCCTCCTTGTTGCCTAACTTCTCTGGAGCTGTGGTTGTAGTCTGGTTATGCTTTGCTTTACATCTAGTACCCACTTATGAGTGAGTACATACCATGTTTGTCCTTCTGAGTCTGGGTTGCCTCACTCAGGATGATATTTTCTAATTCCATCCATTTTTCCTGCAAATTTCATGATGCCATTGTTTTTCTGTGCTGAATAGTACTCCATTGTGTATATGTACCACATTTGCTTTATCCATTTTTTTTCAGTTGAGGGGCATCTAGGTTGCTTCCAGGTTCTGGCTATTATGAATAATACTGCTATGAACATAGTTGAGCAAGTGCCCTTGTGGTATGTCTGAGCATCCCTTGGGTATATTTCCAAGAGTGGTAGCACTGGGTCTTGAGGTAGATTGATCACCAATTTTCTGAGAAGTTGCTGAACTTATTTCCATAGTGGCTGTACAAATTTGCACTCCTACCAACAGTGGAGGAGTGTTCACCTTGTTTAACATCCTGTACAACATAAACGGTCATCAGTGTTTTTGATCTTAACCATTCTGACAGGTGTAAGACAATATCTCAGAATCATTTTGATTTGCATTTCCCTGATGACTAAGGATGCTGAGCAAGTCCTTAAATGCCTTTTGACCAATTGGGATTCTTCTGTTGATAATTCTCTGTTTAGATGTGTAGCCCATTTTTTAATTGGATTGTTTGGTATTTTGCTGTCTAGTTTCTTGAGTTCTTTATTTATTTTGGAAATCAGCCCTCTGTCAGATGTTGGGTTGGTGAAGATCTTTCTCCATTCTGTAGGCTGTCATTTTGTCTTATTTACCATGTCCTTTGCCTTACAGAAGTGTCTCAGTTTCAGGAGGTCCCATTTATTAATTGTTACTCTCAGTGTCTGTGCTACTGGTGTTATATTTAGGAAGCAGTCTCCTGTGTGAATGAATTCTAGGCTACTTCCTACTTTCTCCTCTATCAGTATCGCTGGATTTATGTTGAGGTCTTTGATCCACTTGAATTTGAGTTTTGTGCATGGTTATAGATATGGATCCATTTGTGATCTTTCACATGTTGACATCTAGTTATGCTAGCACCATTTGTTGAATATGTTTTCTTTTTTCCATTCTACAGTTTTGGCTTCTTTGTAAAAAAAAATAAAATCTGGTGTTCATCAGAGTGCAGATTAATGTCAGGGTCTTCAATTAAATTCCATTGGTCCACATGTTGGTTTTTATACCAGTACCAATCTGTTTTTATAACTATAGCTCTATAGTAGAACTTGAAGTCAGGTATGGTGATGCCTCCAGAAGTTGCTTAATTGTAAAGGATTGATTTAGATGTTCTAGGTTTTCTGTTTTTCCATATGAAGTTAGTATTGTTCTTTCAAGGTCTGTGAATAATTGTATTGAGATTTTGATGCGGATTGCATTGAATCTGTAGATTGCTTTTGGTAAGATTGCCATTTTTATTATGTTCGTTCTACCTAAATGATGCAATTTTAAAAGGAGTAAATCAATGGGACTCCTTAACATATAGAATAAAATTTTAAGATATTGTGCTGAATTTACAGACTTATTTTTCAAAAGTGCTATCATATCTACTAGCCTTACTATTTTCACTTAATATAAATATTAAAATTCTTAATCACCGTAGCAACATGAGATAAATTTTAATATTGAACAATAAAAAATTAATCTGTATAAACACATTTCAAATACTATTAGCAGGAGTATAACATTCTCTTTTGCATTATAAATTTGTTATATTATATTCTATGCTTTTACACACAGAAATAATGGTTCCATGTATGTGATTGTAATGTTATCTTTGTACGAACGTAAGTATTATTGCCAATTATTACAAATACTTACTAATCTACATGAATAGGTGAAGATAATATAAAATGATTTTTTCAAATACCTGAGTGCTGATTTTTCATAGATTCTAGTCATAATTGTATACATACCACTTGAATATTATTGTTGTCTTATGACTGGACTCACACTACAGGTATGAAATAAAATTATTTAATATAGACTTAGCTTATCAGCTACATATATGTGAGGAATTTCTGCTTACTCCTGATTTCAACAGTTCCTGAAGACTGTAAAAAAAAAAAGTGTCTGATTCCTATAACTACTATCTCTGCCACCAACATCATGTTACTGATTAAGATAAATAACATGTAATCCCAGTGTGAAAAAAAATGTACATTTATGACCTCGGGATGTTGGTAGTGATGGTAATTAAAACAATGAAACATTTTGATTTAAACAATTTTCAGTAGGTATATAATAAAACAACTGCACTGACACTATTTAATTACCTAAATATTTAAAAGTCATATTGATGTGAGTGGCTCTATAAAATGCTGAACAGAGGTAAGCTTATTTTAAGAGTCTTGTAAAACACCATCATAAAGCAACAGATAATACAGGAAGCCTAAATCACAGGGATATGAATAAATGACCCATTTTATTTTTAGTAGCAAAGGCTCAGCGTCTCCAAATCTCATGTTTTAATGATTTGCTAGTAGTTCTGAAGACCCTATGCAATTTCCTACCACTAAATTCATTATTCGTTTTGGCTTTGAGATGCATGGAGCATCCCGGGCATTCTGGGATCTTCTTCCCCTGTTCTGTTGCAGTGGCTGTCCTTTCTTATGGAGATGAGTGTAATATATCCTAAGCAATGAACATATCTCTACACGCCTTCCAACACAGCAACCCAAAAGTCTACGTAAGCACCAGTTACAGTTATCAAATAGGCAACACCTTGATCCTGCCACCCAATTTGAAACAGTGCGTGTTCTCTCCTCACAATCCTCTACGAGCTTCCTGAAGGCTAGTTAATGTGGTCCTTACTTCTGTGCTCTCACCTTGTCCTACTTTGCTCACCCTCTCAGGCTCTGATACCAGGGCCCAATCCTTCTTCACACGCACAGCAAAATTTTTTCCACAGTTCCCTTTCTGTACTTCTTCTCTAGACCCAATATGTTCCTGCCATATTTGTATATGAAAGTTTATGATCTAATTTCCACAAAACTTGATTGGTGCTTGATGAGGCTTCAGCTCACTAACCCATTTATTGTTGCAAAGTACTCTCTTATTACAGTACCTTTTGGGTACCCATTTTCATTTTATTACCGTAAGAGCTTTTATCACCATGAACTATGCAATATGACATAATTACACATATTTTTGTTGGGTCTCACTCATCTCACTATGAGAAATGATGCTTGTGGTGATGTTTGGACAAGGGGTTCTAGAAGAAAAGGCCTTAATTTGTTTTTGTATGATTTTCTGCTTCTATATATTTATATCAAGATTTATTTTAAGATAATCAATGTCAAGGGTTCTAAAACCGGCATACAGATACCACCAACATTATTTAATCATGTGTTATAGAAAAATATAAATTGTCAAACTGACCCACCACTGAATGTCTGTGCTGTGGGCATTGATCTTCTCCAAGGGGCTTTTAAAGAAATAGGTATTTACTGGTACCCAATAACTCCAAAATATTGATGAATCAGTGAATGACATCCCTTTCTCAATTTATTCCTTTCATTTATAGCATGACTCTACTCAGAAAACTTACTGATTTGTATATTAAGTTAATTTTTTTATTAAGTTCAGGCTTACATGATTACAATCACAGCATTGGTTTTAAACATGTTTGTGTAATTTTTTTGTCAAGCTATATCAAATTTTGAAGAGTGTCTAATGTAAGATAGAAAATATGTTCATTTGGATTGAATTCATTCCTTCATAGTAATGAAATTTGCCCTCAGCATTTAATTTTTAGAGACTCACATATGTCATCGATTCATAAGCCATTGCAACTGTATGAGTTATATATCCATTTGTTGAATCATCTTCTATTTCAAGATAATATATGGAATCTATTTATGTTATATATTATTTTGAAATACCTTAAAATTGTCTAAGTTTTTTCTACATAAACAAAAATAACATGAAGCCTTTAGAATGTCCAAACCCACATTCTGCTTTTAGGTAGGGAATAACATAATTAAAGAAATCAACACATGGAGATGATTGGCAGAACATTTAACAAGTGCCTTTTCCTGGGAGGTCATTTCTTAAAATATTCATGTCTTCAGAATAATCAAGAAACTCCCATATATGAGCTAACTAGGATAAAAGTGAGCTTGTTAAAAATATATGTGAAAATAACATTTTTTCCTGATTTCCAATTCCATCATCTTAATGTGTTTTAAATTTTTAAGATCATACAATGCATGCTTGAAATTTAATAATATTTTAAATAACTGACAAATGTAAATTCCTGGCTATAATAATTCTCCCTACTCTTTAAATATTATGGATGGTAGTAATATTTCATTTTTTCTATGGGAAATTTATAAACATTCTAATGTTTTAAACATAAACAGTATAAATTCTCTTGGAGATATTGCTGGGTATTTTAGTAATGAATGACTTTAGTAACATTCATCTTTTTTAAATAATAACTTTTCATCATGAAATTAGTCAATGTCTGTGTTTGTCTGGCTACAATCCCCATATTCGAAGACATTATTTGAATTTACTTCTATATTTCAATATCTGATATGTCTACAAAAGTCTCAAATTCTAGTTGATAATCACTCAGTTTCTAGTTTCATTTATCTGCTGCAAATTTATAATGTAATTCTTTTTTTTTTGTTTTGTTTTGTTTTTTTGAGACAGTGTTTCTCTGTGTAGTTTTGGTGCCTGTCCTGGATCTCACTCTGTAGACCAGGTTGGCCTTGAGCTCACAGAGATCTGCCTGGCTCTGCCTCCCAAGTGCTGATATTAAAAGTGTGCATCACCAACGCCCAGCATAATATAATTCTTTTAAGAGCTGAGTAATACTCCATTGTGCAAACGTAACATATTTATTCATCCATTTTTTTTTTCTTAATGGAAATATAGTTTGTTTCCACTTTCTGGCTATTGTGAAAAAGGCGGCAACAAACATGGTTAAGCAAGTGTCCTTGTGGTAGGATAGAGTTTCCTTTGGATATACATAGACATATTCCAAAGAACAGCTTAACTGGGTCTTGAGGAAGATCAATACCCAGTTTTCTGAAGATCCTTCATATTAATTTCCACAGGAGCCATATGAGTTTGCACTCCCCCATGCAATGGAGGAGTGTTCCTTTTGCTCCACATTCTTGCCACCATGAGCTGTCACTTGTGTTTATAAGATAGGCATTCTCTCTGGTGTAAGATGGAATCTCAACTTAGTTTAAATTTGCATTTCCGGGATGGCTAAGGATGTTGAACATTTCTCTAAGTGTTTCTCAACCACTTAAGATTTCTCTATTTGAGAATTCTATTTGTAGATCTTTACCCCATTTTAAAATTAGATTATTTTGTTTTTTGGTATCTAGTTTATTGAGTTCTTTATATTTTTTAAATATTAATCCTTTATCTGGAGTGAAGAGGGTAAAAATATTTTCCTATCCTGTAGGGATATAATAGTATACATAAGTGACCATAAAAATTCCACTAGGGTAACGCTCCAGCTGATAAACATTTTCAGCAAAGTGACTGGATACAAGATTAAGTCCTAAATCAGTAGCCCTCCTATATACAAATTACTGAGAAATAAATCAGGGAAACCACACTTTTCACAATAGCTCAAAATAATATAAAATATCTTGGGTTAACTCTAGCCAAGCAAGTGAAAGACATCAATGATAAAAACTTCAACTCTTTGAAGAAAGAAATTGAAGAAGTTATCAGAAAATGAAGAGATCTCTCATGCTCATGGATCTGTAGGATTAGCATAGTAAAAATGTCCATCTGATAAAAAGCAATCTATAGATTCAATGCAATCCCCAATAAAACCACAACACAATTCTTTACAAACACTGAAGGATAATTCTCAAAATCCTATGGAAAAACAACAAAACCCAGAAGAGTAAAAAGAATTGTGAACAATAAAAGAACTACTGGAGGTATCACCATCTTTTATTTCATCTGTTATGGTACTATGGAGCTATAGTAATAATAACTGTGTGGTATTGGCATAAAACAGACACAGTGATCATTGGAATCAAACAGAAGATCCAGACATAAATCCAAACACACATGGACACCATATTTTTGGTAAGGAAGCCAGAAATAAACACTGAAGAATATATATCATCTTCAACAAGTGTTGCTGGTCAAACTGGATATCTTACCTGTAGATGAATACAAATAGATCCATAGTTTTCACCCTGCACAAAAATCAAATCCAACTATATCAATGACTTCAACATAAAACAAAATTCACTGAACCCAACAGAAGAGAATAAGTGACGTTAGCCTCAAATGCATTGGCAGAGGCGACACTTTGTGAACAGAACACTGATAGTGCAGGGACTAAAGTCAACAATTAATAAATGGGACTTCATGAAACTGAAAACAATTTATAAGGTAAAGGACACTGACAAAGTAGCAGCCACAGAATGCAAAATGCTGAAATATTTTTTTAAAAAAAAATTCTTTGAAATTTTATAGATGCATGCAACATATCTTAATCACATTGGTCTGACATTTACACCCCTTGGCATCCCTCCACTAAATTTCTTCCTTTGAGGTTCCTCTTTGTTTGTTATTGTTGTTGTTTGTTTATTGTTTTAACCTACTGGGCCCAGTTATTACTGTCTGTAGACAAATTGCTAAATGGTCTTATTAATAAAATACCTGGAGCCAGATATTGGGGTTAAAGCCTGAGGGATCAGATGAATAGGAAAAGCCACAGCCAATCTCCCCTTACTGACACTCAGTCTCCAAAGAGACTTACTTCCTATATGCCCATGCCTATTTGCCTTTCTGTTCTGCCATCTCATTTCCTCTCTTCACCCAGCTACATCACTTCCTCTTTGTGCCCAGCTCTGTCACTTCCTGTCTGTCTGTACAGATCTCCAGACCTTTATGGGTGAGTGCTGGGATTAAAGTTATGTACCACCATGCCTGGCTCTGTTTCCAGTATAGCCTTGAACTCACAGAGATCCAGAGATCTCTGCTTTCCAAGTGATAGGATTAAAGGCATGTGCTACCATTGTCTGACCTCTGTATTTACTATAGTGGCTGGCTTTTTCCTATGATAAACTTCACTGGGGTACACAGATAAAATATCACCACAACTGTCCATACATTAATGGGCATGGAGTTAACAAATGGCTATCACACAAAGAAAAGTAAGTCTTCCCCAGTAGCCATCAACTGCCAGTAGCTCCTCAGCTAAAGGTACAGTCTCAGAATCCCTTCATTTTCCATGTGAGAATTTTAAAATGTCTTGACATTGTCTTAGTAACCACAGTTGCTCCAAATTTATGTGTACAACACATATGTGGTCTAAAGGATAGGATATCAAAATATGCCCTCCTCATCCTGTGGCCCTTAGGTTCTTTTTGCATTTTCTTCCATATTATTTCCTGAGCCTGTGGTAGGGAATTTGATATAGATTTCCATTTACACATGAGCAATCAGGGCATCATATTTTCAGCATTTAAAAAGAGTTATCAATCTCTGTATTAACCACTCCCAGTACAAATAACACCTTTTCTGATCATTTTAGAACAGCACAAAAAATGTGTATATTAACACGGATATTGAGCAGGCAGTTTCACAATACAACCATTTAGCTTTTAAAAAAAAAGTGTTGCTGCCCTATGCCTTTGACTTTCTTAGGCATAGATTCTGACTGTGTGAAACTAAGAATGAATTCCTACTGATAGAGCAGGACTCAGGACTCAAATCCGATCAGAAAGCAGTTAATTTTCCCCATAAACAGGCTTTACACTATTTTACCAGTGAGTATATCTTACCTGGCAGATTTGTACTGTTATCATTCAAGGTCCAGCACTAAGTCCATTGGTGTCTTTTCTTCTACAGCACTTCACATAGCTCCTTCCAGAACTATGAAAGCCAGAGATCAAAGAAGTGTCTTGACCCATGGAGGGTGATTCCTTTGGGTACGGTACCAACAGTGTGTGGTATCATCAGCAATAGTGTTTTGCCATACAGTTATCATGGCCAACAAAGACCTGTGGCCATAGCCTGTGGTATTTTTGGTGCTTCTGGATGGCCCTGACCAAATACATCACAGAGAGGTATTCTGTGCCTCTTACTGATATTTCTATTCAATGATAAGTTTAAATAAATAGAAACTATATATTAGTATTTTAGTGCCATAAAGAACTTTTACAACTAAACTAATATATGACAAAAGAGAATGTATATTAAAATGAAGAGTTTCAATATGAAATGTTGTTATTTTTAAAATAAAATAGAAGTTCATTTTATTAGCATTGGGAATATAATTTCCCTCTGGGCAACTGAAACAATCCAGTTACAATGAAAATGTAAGAGCAGTTATTTTGATACAATATGGTGTTCTATGCAGAAAATGACAAGATTAAGGGGTTTCATAATTTCTTGATATGATTGCCTCAACTAACCAATCCTAAATTAATCCAAATCCACACAGCTTGCTATATTATTACTACATGTGGTAAGCACAGAAGCATACCTGCTTACCTCTTGGGTTCTCTGTCATTTGTATTTCCCACATGTAAACATATATTTATGCTAAATATATGGATATATATGAACAGATACATTTCATGCAAATGTTATTATAAAATATAAAAACTTCAAATTTTGTAATCTGTGGAAATGAAAATATTAATTGTCAAAGTTTTTATTTGCTAAATTAAAAAGTAAAGATTTATTTTATCTTAAATTGTGTACATATTGTTTGCCTGTTTATGGGCATTGTATGTGAGTGCCAGTGCCTGCCAGGCCAGAGGCATCAGATTTCTGTAGAGCTGGCTGGTAATGAAAGTTCTGGAAAATAAACTCAAGTTTTCTGAAAAAATGTTGCATACTGTGAGCCACTGAACCCTCTCTTCAAACACCCTACCTGCAAATTAATTTTAATCCAGGATACTTATAAAAATATATGAAATAATTATTTCAAGTAGTATATAGAATCATTTTAAATTATATCAAATAAAAGAAAAAGTTAAATACAAAAGAAAGTATAGCAATAATATACAAAAGAAGTCCATTTCAATAAATATTGGGGACATGGATAAATGTAAATATTCCTTTCGAAATATTTTAAAGACCAGTGATGAAATACAAATTCTGAATTTCCCTATATTTATGAAATATTTTATAGGAATAATTTTATATATTCCATTAAATTTCTATTCTTAACTCAGAGTGTTGGCTCTCACTTTTAATCTGTGTACTCTTATGGAAAGGATAGGTGGATATCAGTGTTCAAGTCCAGCCTGGTCACAAAGAGACACCATTAACATATCTTAAATGACTTCATCTGTAAACTTTCAGAAATATTATTTTAAATATATTACATGATTTATACAAACTTTTTGAAAATATAGATGACATAACATCCCTGAACTCATTTATGAAATTAACATCCCACCAACAAACTCTGAAAATACTGTAAGTGAAGAAATTATACATCAGCATGCACAAGCAAAATAGACACTGAAATTCAATTAAACTCTATATTAAACCATCAGTTATTACATATCTAGAACTTAGAAATAATTTCCCACATTATCCATATAAATAAAAGATCATTTTAATGTAATATGAAAAATTAATGTATTTTTAAAAATTAACCATGATAAAAATGCTAAAATAAATAGAAACAAACTGAATTATCCTGCTTTGAGTATGTTAAGAAAAATGTTCTGGACAAGTATTCTATTGAATGATAATCTACTGAACACATACCATTCTAACAGTGTCAAGAATCAGTCAGTGTTTCTCTGCATATGACCTCATAGCTTCCAGCCTTTGCAAAAAGATAAAATGCCATCAAAAAATATTTAAAAGGCAATGTTTGATCATGATACTGTATAACATAAAGCCAGTCATACATGATGTCAAGTCATTTGCCATTCATCTTTCTTTTGCCCAGTATCTATCTCTAGGAGTTTTAAATATGAATTCACAGATTGACACTTGGCTGAAATCTAGAGTAGAACCTGGACCAATCTGGGATACCCGACCACTTTGGTTTCTCTCTCTCTCTCTCTCTCTCTCTCTCTCTCTCTCTCTCTCTCTCTCTCTCTCTCTCTCTCTCTCTCTCTCTCGTCTGTGTGTGTGTGTTACTGTCTCATATCTAGTTGTTTTCTTCCTGCAAATTTTAACTTGCCATTGAAGGAAATGGTAAACACTGGTATGAAATTCCTAGAAGATTATTTTGTTGTGGCATGTCATCATTATTGAAACATATTCCGAGTATTTTATTAATCACTCCTGACAGTGGGACTGGGAATGACTCTGATTCTTTCACCTGCTGGGGACACTTTTCCTCCTTCTGGGTTGCTGCACCAACCCTAGATGTGAGGTTTATGTCTCCTCTTATTATATCTCATTGTGCCAGATTTGATTGATGTCCCTTGGGAGGATTACTTTTCTTTTCTGGGGGAAACGAGTGGGGGAATTGATCTGGGGAAGAGGGGAGGTAGAGCTCTGAGAGGAATTGAGTGAGGGGAAGCTGCAGCTGGAACGTATTGCATGAGAGAAGAATTTAAAGAATTCGAAATGTATGAGCAAATACTGTGGATAGGAATGTGCATATTCACAGCAGATACGAGTGGGAGTACAGACCCACAGCCAGACATTATGCAGAGAAAAAGTCTAAATTGAAGGTTCCCCTTGGGTCCTTTCCCTCAGAAATCAGGGAACCCCTTGGAAGAGGGCATGAAGGATACCAGGAGAGCTTGTCCCTCTGAATGAACTAAGCAGAGCTCACGTGGGATCACAGAGACTGAAAGCACAAGCATGGGGCCAGCACGGATCTGCATAAGGTTTTCTGTGTATATGTTGTGGCTGTTAGCTTGGTGTTAAGCGAGACTCCTAACCGTGGGGATGGTTCTATCTCTGACTCTTGCAAATCCTTTCCTCTTATCGGGTGTCTTGTGATGTAAAGTGTTGATAAGGAGGGCTTTTGCCTTGTTATTCTATCTTGTTTCATCTTGTTTGGCTGTGGTCCCTTGGAGGCCTGCTTTTTTATGAAGAGGAAATGGAGGGGGGTGGACATAGGTGAGAGGGGAGGTGGAGGTAGGGCAGGGAGCTAGGGGATGAAACTGTGGTTGGAATGTATTGTATGAGAGAAGACTCTATTTTCAATAAAAAAAAATAAAACAGGAATGCATATTGAAATATTCAAACTTTGGAAAACTATTATTTTTTAGTTTTCATATAGCAAATGAAATTTTGTAGGCTAGAGAATAAAGGACAGAGAAAAGCAACCATCCCCCACATATATCCCATCATCTGAAGTTGAGAAGTCTGAAAGAAAAATCATACAAAGTCCTTCATTATCAAACCTTGTATCTCAATACATATGTGTGACAGTCACTGGTCAAAACATAGGAGTTCAAATAAATTTGTACAATTAAAAGGAAAAATGAGAAGTAAAAAGTGAAGATATCTAATCAATTTAACAGCAATAAATAATAAATACACTTATCATGTTAACATACAACAAAAATCATACTTTAAAAAAAATCTGCATCATAGAAAAGTGGTCTTGTCTCATTTTCAAGAACATGGCTTGGAGGAGTATACTGAATTTATTTTATAGAATAATTCCCTTTTCCTTCTTCCTTATATTAAATGCATCTCATAAATTCTCAGCTCTAATATATACTTTAAATGGTGTCATTGTTTGTGCTTTACTATAAGTGGATTAATGTATTCAAAGTGAGGCTGCATCCATGATGTTCTGGGTGTCTACTAAATGCTATTGCTGCCAATTGCCTATATGGGAAGCCACTGTCCTCACAGTATGTGAGTAAATGTGTGGTGGTATTGTGTTCCCCAAAATATTGTGTACCTTAATAAACTTATCTGGGGCCAGAGAACAGAACAGCCACTAGTTAGGCAGTGATAGCACACGCCTTTAATCCTAGCATTCCAGAGACAGAAATCCCTCTGGATCTCTGTGAGTTCAAGGCCACATTGGAAACAGCCAGGCATGGTGACTCACGCCTTTAATCCCAGGAAGCCAGCCTTTAATCCCAGAGAGTGGTGGTAGAAAGCAGAAAGATATATAAGGCGTGAGGACGAGAAACTAGAGGCATTTGGCTGGTTAAGCATTTGGCTGGTTAAGCTTTCAGGCTTTGGAGCAACACAGTTCAGCTGAGATCCATTCTGGATAAGGACACAGAGGCTTCCAGTCTGAGGAAACAGGACCAGCTGAGGAAATGGCAAGGTGAGATAGCTGTGGTTTGTTCTGTCTCTCTGATCTACCAGCATTGACCCCAATAACTGGCCTCGGGTTTGATTTTATTAATAAGAACCTTTAAGAATCCTTCTACATAAATGTGTGGTAAATCTAGTGCCAGGGCTTTCATTTGTGACTTTCATTTGCAAAACCTTCAAAATTTGTCATCTTCTCTGCTACTGTGTTCTGTAACAAAACTAACATCTAAAAAATGTGCTTTAAGTTAGACAATAAAAATACAATCTCTAAAATATTTGTAATTTAAAACAATAGGTTCTGACTCCCTTAAAATGGAACAAAGATTAAATGATGACTGTATGCACTAATGACAGTCTCGTAGACTTCCTGTCTTCCTATTTCTTCTGAACTTTCCAATTAGGACATAACTGTTTTATATCATCACCCAGACTAACATAGATTTCACTCTTTTTATCATCCATTTCTTTATCAAATTTAGTAGTTTTGTTCACAGTTCTTATATTTGGTGGGGCTTTTTCCAAGGAGAACTATAACATTATGTTTTGTTTTCTGATACATAGATTTCCCCCATTTGTTTCACATTGCCTTGGCTTATGATTAAAATATAGATTTTCATGTGTTTAAATACTCATGCTTTCATAAATAGTAGCACTCTCATGTTGTGGATATCGTTGTGTATGCTGTGAATGTGTCACTTTAATTTAGTTGATAAATAAAATGCTGATTGGCCAGTAGCCAGGAAGGAAGTATAGTATAAGTGGAATAAGCAGAGAGGAGGATTCTGGGAAGAGGAAGGTGGAGTCAGGCCTTGCCAGCCAGATACAGAGGAAGCAAGATGTAAAAATACTGGTAAGCCACAAGCCACATGGCAACTTATAGATTAATAGAAATGGGTTAATTTAAGAACTAGATAGCAAGAAGCCTGCCATGGCCATACAGTTTATAAGTAATATACGTCTCTGTGTGTTTACTTTGGTCTGAATGGCTGCAGGAGCTGGGTGGACACAGGAAAACTTCAGCTATATTCTCATTTAATTATTTTGATCTTTGAAGTGAGGCATATCCATATACAAACTTTCACTCACTAAGTTTCTATTGCTGAATTCGTTTTGATTATAATGTTTTAAAACACAATTTCATAACCCATTGACCTGCAATTGAACATTTGCTGCCACCAGCCCAGTGGATTTTGCTATTAAAACATTGCTGTAATGAATATTCACAGATATCAGTATACAGCAACATCTCAAGAAATGTTTTCTAAAGTTGCTCTATAACCAATTTGTGAATTATTAAATCAATGTACTAGTTATAATCATAAATTAATCGAACAAATAAAATAAAGAAAATTAGAGTAATAAAATATGAGAATGAAATGTCAGTAAGATTTCTTTAAATTTTATTTTAATCATACACACACATTTGGTGGCTGATTTACATTTATTGATAGAAACAATTTCATCAGAGTTCTGACAGTATTCAGCCATTAGAACATCAGTACTAGACAAAAACACAGAAGTCTAATAAATGGTCTAATAGAAGTCTAATATCTTTGTTTCACAAACTCAATAACTGTATTTAATTGCAATATTTATGTAAACTTACTATTTCACTAAAATATGTAAGATTTGGGATTACTCCCTGCTTTCTTTACCACTTAATATTGATGATTTTTTGCTATATTGATGACTAGAAATACTAATGGATTGTAGTATTTGATTAGTATACACTTTTTTACTAAAATGCAAATTTATACTTATATTTGCCACATTATATTTCTTATGAAATTCATGTTATTTTATACTCCCAAGCAAAAATTATTTGAATACATATGTAATAGATTTAGAAATGGACACTATAATAATGTAAGTTAAAATTATAACTAGTCTTTTAAAAATAAGATTAAACCATATGATCAAAGAATTAGACATTTATCATGTGTCATAGAGAGATAAAGAGTTGAGTATATTAAAGAAAGGTCAAGAGGCATGGAGGAAAGATGTTGAAGTCCACAATACATCAAATAAATGTGAGAATGAACATCTAAAACTAAACTTAAAAAGAATACACATCTCTCAATGACTATGAACTTGCGTGTCTCTTTCTTAAGATGCAAAAGACTAGCTGAAAAAGAGAATTTTCTTATTCAAAAGACATCAAAGACAAAATGAAAAGATAAACCACAAATGGGAAAATTATTTGAAAAAATATCAGTGATATTATGATAAATGATAGAATTTAAGAAACTGTAAAACCAGCATACTTAAAAAACAATTAGAAAATTTGACAATGAAATTTGAATAATTAATTATAAAACAATTAAAATTATAATATATTGATTATTCAAGTTTTACAAGTAACCAGTGTTACTGGTAATATAATGACAAGAAGACAATTGGTCACTAGATTAGTATTTTTTTATGTTTGTAGTATATCAACTGAGCATGGTGACATATGACTTGAATTCTACCTCTTGAGAGGCAGAGATAGGTAAATCTCTGTGGCTTCATAGTTAGCCTGGTCTACTTAGCAAGTTCCAAGTCAGCTAAAGATAAACAGTGAGAACCTGTCTCAAAATAAGTTTGTTGAGCTATGTCAACCTAATATGAGCGATAAATGCTTTAATGTGCTTACAGTAAGAGCTGCTATAATCTATCCTATGAGCTACTTAGCGTCACTATAAAAAGTTCAGTATGCAGACACTACTTAATAATTGTATTTTGATGTCTAAATGGTCATGTAAAATACTTTTAGTGTGGTTAGAGCATAGAAAGAAAGACTTATTCAAGTGGTGGTTATTAGTAGCAACTGCAGCAAGGTCTTACTGTCAAAGAAAGGAAATGGTATCAACTTAGAATGACATGGGCCACTGAGAAATTTAAGTCAAAGAATAGAGCAAAGGTCAGTGAATATAAGAATAAAGGAATTTTAACTAAACAACTAAACAGAATTGTTGCTGAAGGTAGGCAAGTAAGAGTTGGAGTTTTATCACTTGTGGAATGGGAAGAGATCAGAAATATAACCTATATGAAGGTATTTGGATTTAAATAAAACATTCCTTATTATGGATTTATATAGTATAAAATTATGTTTTCCTGTTATTGAAAGTTGTAGCTAGGGTTTTCCTGCCTTGCCCACAGTCAGGACAAATCTTTGTCATCTACCAGTCCCACAGCTATTCAAACCCAACCAAGTAAACACAGAGACTAATATTGCTTACAAACTGTATGGCCACGGCAGGCTTCTTGCTAACTGTTCTTATAGATTAAATTAATCCATTTCCATAAATCTATACTTGCCACATGTGGGGAGAAATATGATGGAGATATATCATTAGGCTTACGTGTTGAAAGATCTTTCACTCTGCACATTGTCTGGCTGTGGGTCTCTGTATTTGATCTAATCTACTGCAGGAAGAAGCTTCTCTGATAATGGCTGAGGAAGACATTGATGTCTAAATGTAGTAGCAGAATGCCACTAGGAATTATCCTATTGCTACATTCTTTTAGCAGAGCAGTAGTATTTGGTTTTCCCATAGGTCCCTGCTCTGTCCTGTCTTAAGTTCTTTGACACCCAAGCAATGTCCAGTATGGGTTACTCATGATGGAGAAGGCATTAAGTCTAATCAGATATTGTTTGCTTTCTCCCATGAGTTTTGTGTCAATACTAAGCTAACACTTCTAACAAGCAAATCACCATTGAAGATTGAAGGCTTTGTGGCACATTTGGTGTTTACCTCCCTCCTCTGTTCACACACAGAATACCTTTGAGTCCATAGGAGTGAAGGCTCTAGGTAGGCAGCACCTTGTCTTCTCCGTGCTCATTGAGTTATGTAGGTGTCTTCAGCCATAGAACCTTGATATCAGCGTGTGGAATTGAATATATAGGCTCAGCAACAGCCTAGGTTGTTTGAGTGTTTCAATGGAACTTCTTTGGCCAATAATTCAATTAGATTCAACCCACTCTCAGTATTGGAAACTTCTTTGGTGACAAAAAATGGCCATTTGGGGATCTAGCTTCCCCATTGTTACATTTTTTTATATCACCTTCAATATATATATATATGTATATATATATACATATATATACATAGATATATATATATATATGTGTGTGTGTGTGTGTGTGTGTGTGTGTGTGTGTGTGTTAGGAATCTTCTACTGTATTAGGTTTCCATACTAATCCCAAAATAAAACCCCTTTATTTTAGTGTTGTCTTCCTGTATTCCCTAGTTGCCTTCTTCCCTCTGTATTCACAGTTGCTCATTCCTCTCCAGCCCCTACCAATCTATCTGCAGCTATGTATTAGAGAGACCTATTTGCCCCTCTAGCCTCTTACTCTAAATCAAAGTTATACTGTTGTTCATAGTGTAGCTGGATTGTCACCAGTTGAATGGCTAATATCCACATTTAATTGATTACATATCATAGTTTTCTATCTGGGACTGGGATACCTCACTTAGGATGATCTTTCTCCAGTTCTATCAATCAATTTACCTGCAGGTTTAATGGTATCATTCATTTTAATGGCTGATTAATAGTCTGTTGTGTAAATGTACCACATTTTCTTTATCCATTCTCCTGTTGAGGGACTTCTAGGTTGTTTCCAATTTCTGGCTACTATGAATATAGGAACAATGACTATGGTTGGACATTGTTTTTGTGGTAGGATGAAGCATCCTTTGGAACTGCCGCAGTGATTTACATAGTGGCTGTATGCATTTGCACTCCCACCAGCAACAGAGGACTGTTTGGCTTGTTCTGCATAATTGCCAGCATGAGCTGTCATTTGTGTTACTGATCTTAACCATTGCTACAGGTATAAAAAGACATCTCAAAGTGTTTTGATTTGCATTTCCTTGATGACTAAAGATGTTGGACATTTGTTTACATGTTCTCAACCATTTGAGTTTTTCTTTTGAGAATTCTCTATTTAGATCTATATTACATTTTAAAAATTGTGTTGTTTTTTTTTTAACCTGGTTTTTTAAAGTTCTTCATATATTGTAGATATTAGCCATTATTAGATATGTAGTTGATAAAAAATCTTTTCCCATTCTGTAGGCTGCCTCTTTTCTAAATGATGGTGCATGCGAAAGCTTCTCAGTTTCATAAAATCCCATTTATCAACTGTTTTCTTAGAGCCTAGGCTAATTGTGTTCTGTTCAGACAGTCTTTTCTTGTGTAAATAAGTTCAAATTATTCCCCAATTTCTCTTATATCAGGTTTAGTATTTCTCGTTTGTTGTTGTTGTTGTTGTTGAGGTCTTTGATCCACTTAAAGTTAGGTGATCTCTTAATACATTCTGCCTCCATTTCACAAATACTCAGTTTAGCATGTATTGAGTATTGCTTTTTGACTTGTGCATGAACCATTTAGTTAACACAGCAATGTCTGTCTACTAAACATATGAATCATCTGTCATGATTTTCTAGAAAGAATGCAGTTTAACAAATTATGCTTCATTTATATTTTATTGAGATTATGAATAATCTAAATATGATGTTAAAGTATATTGGAGAAGGCTTATAAGTTATATGCATATGTGCTATTTTACATGTAGTGTAGCATGAATCTTCAAAGTTCTTATTAATAAAATCAAACCTGAGGCCAGTTATTGGGGTGAATACTGGAAGGTCAGAGAGACAGAATAAGCCACAGCTATCTCACCTCGCCAGATCCTCAGCTGGTCTTGTCTCCTCAGACTGGAGGCCTCTGCGTCCTCATCCGAATGGTCTCAGCTGAATTACTGCTCAAAAGCCTGAAGCTTAACCAGCCACATGCTTACCACCAAATGCCTCTAGTTTCTGGTCTCACGCCTTATATATCTTTCTACTTTCTACACCACTCCTGGATTAAAGACTGCTTTCTGGATTAAAGGTGTGTGTCACCATGCTTGGCTATTTCCAATGTGGCCTTGAACTCACAGAGATCCAGAGGGATTTCTATCTCTGGAATGCTAGGATTAAAGGCGTGTGCTATCACTGACTAACTAGTGGCTTGTCTGTTCTCTGACCCCAGGTAAGTTTATTAAGGTACACAATATTTTGGGGAACACAATACCACCCATCTCTTCTCTTTTTGTCTAAAATTAAAAAAGCTTATAACTAATATAAGAAAAACTATCCAATAAGCATATACAATATATACAGCCAAAAATTACATTAATGATGTCTAGTCCATTAACATTTGACAGATTCAGATAAAAACTCCATTATATATATTAACAATGTCCAGTCCAGTAACATCTGATAAACTCAGAACAAAAATTTTCATTACTTATCTTATTTAAAACAAGTAGTTCCTTTTTAAAAGTAGATTCCACAATCTCCCTTTTTATCTTATCATATCCATAATGTAGAGACTATCTATGGACTGTAGTATCCAAGTGTAGGGTTTACCTGAAAGCAATTTACAAAGGAGACCAAAGGACAACTGAATATAAATATTGAGAGACAAACCTTTCAATATACTTTAATAAAACATTAATTTTATATTTCAATCACACTTCTTGTCTTTAATTTTGAAACTGATTATTTGTAGAAACATGGAATGATCAATATTGAAAAGAAGAGATTACTAAATACATTACACAAACACAGGCATTAATTCTCACTTCACAGTCAATTTTTTTATTAAGAATTTTTTTTATTCATTCCACAGATCCTCCCTCATCTCTCCTCCCTCTCTTCTTCAGCCTTCCCCACCCCCTGCAGCATACTCCCTATCCTCTCTCTGAAAAGATATGGCCTCCCATGGGAAGTCAGGAAAGCCCCTTCCCCTGCATCGAGGCTGTACAAGGTGTCCCACCATAGGAGATGGGCTCCAAAAAGCCAGCTCATGCACCAGGGATGGATCCTAGTCCCACTGTCATGGGCCCCTCAAACAGACCAAGCTATATAACTGTCTCACCCATGCAGAGGGCCCAGTGCAGTCCCATCCAGGCTCCACAGCTGTCTGTTCAAGCTTCATGAGTTCCCACTAGCTTGGTTCGGTTGTCTCTGTAAATTTAACCATCATGGTCTTGGTGCCCCTTTCTCATAGAATCCCTCTTCCCTCTCTTTGACTCACAGTCAATTTTTACCAGTAAAACCCCTTTATTTTCCTCTTATAAGAAATATGTTTACTTCAAGCACACTCTGTTTTGTTTAAATTTTGTTGGGAAATTTAAAATTTCTGGAAATTGTATACTAATCTGTATTTTATTACACAATAAACTAATCTGTATTTTAATATATAATAACTTCAGAATATATAAAAGAAATCAAAAAGAGAAAAAATAAAGCTTATTAAAGCTTCCTGAACACAAATTGAAACGGAAAACTAATCATAGCAAGGAATATTCTACATAGTCAGAATTTAAGTGGCTTTAAATAATTATTTTATTAAATTTCATGGGAAAATGAAAATATATAATTACTTTTAGAGATAACAATTAATTGATAAATTCTCATTATCTTAATAAAATTTTACTTCAAGTAATATTATTTTAATTTTTCCTGTTTGTCTAAACTACCAAAGATGGGAAGTATTTAAAAAAATATATATTATAATGTTGTATATTAAATACAGTTTTGTAGAACACTTAATTCTCTTAAAATACATTATGAAATTGACAGCTGAATCTGAGACCTAACATGACATCAAAAAAAAAAAAAAATGACTTTCACTAACCTAGAAATGAGTCTTTTGATTTTACGACTGTAAATCCACTTCAAACATTTTAAAAGATATTTGTTGTATATCATTCATTTCGAGGCAAAAGGCAGCACACCATTTTACCCTTTATATAAAAGACATATTCTACAGTGGAAAAGAGAAGAAAGAATAATAGATTTGGTGGAATGTCGGCCAATGCTAACTATTCTCTGCTGATTTCTCATACAGGGTCCTTTTCATCTGCTGAACAAGTAGCCAGTTGTTGGCAAAGCTATTCAACTGTGCCAGCTCCTACCACCTGCTGCAACTAATTAGGTGTGATTATAAGGTAGTAAAGAGGTGGCAACATTGTTATTGCCACCTGAGATGCCTAGTTTGTGAGAATGCCCAGAATTCTAGGGCATTCAATCAACAAAAGAAAAAAAATGGTCAATTGTTACACAAGGTCTCTGAAGTCATTTGTTTAGACAGTGTTTTTCAGCTACCTATAACATCCTGTCAGCAAGTAAATTAACTGTATTTGTGATAATATCAGACAATGAGTCAACATATAAATTATTTCAAGTGCTATATACAGCTGACTTTTTTTCTATGAAAAGAATTTGTTTTCTATTAAACAATAAGTCATTGTATTTCAAGCGGTAATTAATTTCCTGAAATTGTCTACATATGACATTTATCCACATACCTCAATGATCTGCAAACCCTGTCTAGTAATGACAATTATTTCTAATTTTACTTTTAAGAAGAAAACTGCTAATTCCTGTAATGTAACACAGCAGTCTATTAAACTAGTAAATCAATTAATTTGTGAGCATTATCCAATGTGACTTATTTATGGCAATCCTCAAAGAAACATAAAATGGAGATAAGCCACAAATAGCAAATTAGGTCTTAAGGCTCCCAAACCCTTCCCTGCATATGTGGACTTAATACTTCTAATGCCTGAATTGGGGATTGCCAAAGCAATATTTAATGTAGCAAATGCATAAAATGTAAGAGAAATAAGGGAGATTTTATATGAATTCAAATTAAGCATTTCATTTTAATGATAATATTTTAAAAAACAGAAACCAAATCTTTTTAAATTATCCAGTAAATTTTCTCACTTTTTGTGAAGTAGTCAAAAGGTGAGGTGTACATATTGAATCTGAAAGGAGTATTAATATTATGGGCAATAGAAGTAAGCAACATAAATATATGAAGAAAGGTATAAGTAATATTATAAAAATAAAGCCTGCTACAAAGATTTATTGATAAAATTAAAATTTATTTTCTTTTATAATACTAAACTACATGGTTGCTTTCTTTACAGTCTTCACTTTGTAATTTTTTTTGCAAATATTTTATTTATTATTATTTTTAAGTTAGTAAGCATAATATTTTTCTATTATAATAGTAAATATTGAATTTATATAACTATGAAAATACACAAAACTAGCTAATAAGAAAAAGCATTATTTTGTTTTCAAATAAGAGCATTTGTATATTGAGCTCTCAATATGTACTTGGCTTCCTATCTGCCACACATACACATTTACTATGGATAAAATTTGAATTCTAAAATTTTTAAAAGATGATATCCATTTA
The DNA here is from genome assembly GCF_004664715.2 of Peromyscus leucopus. NCBI lineage: Eukaryota > Metazoa > Chordata > Mammalia > Rodentia > Cricetidae > Peromyscus > Peromyscus leucopus. The sequence continues at coordinate 35,855,433 of NC_051073.1, read as the reverse complement.
TTTTGTGCCCCTTCACAGCCTATAAAATCTCTTTCTTCAACCACAAAGCCCCAAAATTTTGATCATTCTTTCCTCCTGGGGTGGTAATAACTACTATTAGGTAAAATCTACATTTGAACATTGACATTATAGCTTATTTTCTTAGGCTACCATTTCCCCTAAAATAAAACATAAATGTATTGTGTTCCTTACTGATCCATATTTCATGTTTAGATATACCTATGTAATTATTTCAGTTAGGCATGTGTATATGAAGGTGTTAAAATTAAGAAACCTGCTGTCACTGGGGTCCATATTAACTGCTTGTAGGAACCTGGAAAGAGAGTTATAGAAGAAAGTACTATAAAGCTTGTGCTCAGCAATGGTTGACCACCAGAGCTCAGTACTAGAAATAGTATTTCACTGATACTGTAGTATACCAAGGAGCACAGATATCAGGCTATGACAAGTAGGAGAAACAGCTTTCCTGTCCTAGTGGAAAGCAGAAGCAGATATTCATTGAAAAGACACAATCACTACCACGTTTCAAGGGCACTTGATAAAGTTACTCACAGTGTTGTTAATTAAAAACATGAGCTCATAAGCAACAAGAAGCATGGAGAAAACACCTAAAAGTACAATATGCCTTATGACCCAGAACACACACTGATGTGGGATGTACAATTACCTCTGTGTATGGATTTTACCTATCATGTACTTTTGTTTGTTTGTTTTTTCTGTTACCTATTTCCTCCTTTCTCTTCCTCCTTCTCTGCTCCTCCTCCTAATCCTCCTCCACTCCTCCCCCTCCTCTTCTTCTTCTTTTTTTTTGGAGAAATAATCTTCAAAATACTTCACAAACTATTAACAAATTATTTTAGGGTTTGAATTTGAGCAGTAAATGAGTTAAAAATTATCACCAAAACAATAGAAGGTGCAGATATTCAGATGCAATATTCTCTGAGAAAGGCAGCGGGCCATTAAGAGTGTAGAGAGCTCTTCTTTTTTTTCTGTTTTTTGATTTTTTATTTTATTATAATTCATTCATTCTTCTCTCACGCAATACATCCCATCTGCCATCTGCCTTCCTTCATCTTCTTCCAATCAACCCCACCCCCCTCTTCATCAGATCCACTGTTCCTCTCTTTCCTTTAAGAAAATAACAGACCTTCCAGTGATGTCAACCAAACTTGGCATAAAGATATACATTAAGACTAGGCATATACCTTCATATCAAGACTGGATGAGGCAACCCAATAGAAGAAATAGGACCCATAAGCAGGCAATAGAGAGAGAGAGACACCCTTACTCCCACTGATTAGGAGTCCAATAAAAACACTTACCATGTTTTCCTTGATTGTTCTGGGTTTCTGGAGACAAGACAATTTTTTTTTTCCACTTCTGCCCATTGATAACAACTTCAGCGATGTAGCTGGATATATAATTAATTTTAAAAAATCAGTAGCTTTAAAATATTCAAATGGCAAAAGGACTGAGAAAGAAATCAGAGAAACAACACCTTTCACAATAGCAACAAACAATATAATCTAGAGGCAACCTTAACCAAGCAAGTGCAACACTTGTATGAAAAACTTCAAGTATTTGAAGAAATATCAAAAGATGGAAAGACCTCCTATGCTCATGGATCAGAAGGAATAGTAAAGTAAAAATGGCCATCCTCAATTTCATATGCTAAAGCAAAACAAAAGAAGAAAAACAAAATTGATAGTTTTAAAAAAAATCCTGAAAAATAAAAGAACTGCTGGAGGTATCACCATCTCTTATTTCATGTCGTACTGCAGAATTATAATAATAAAAAACCACAATGCAAAGAACATGGTTAATCTGACAAAGCAGGAGCCACAGAATGGGAAGTTTTGAAATATTTTTTTAAAAATTTCTTGGAAATATTATAGAGGCATGCATGTATATTAACCATAACTGCCCCACATTTACTCTCCTTGGTAACTCCCCCAAATATTTTCTTTCCAAGTTCCTGTTTTTGTTGTTGATGGTGTTGGTTAGATTTTTAAACAACTGAGTCCAATTAGTGCTGCCCATACTTTAATGGGCATGGGGTTAACAAATGGCTGTCACACAAAGAAAAATGATTCTTCCTAGGTAGCTATAAACTACCAGTAGCTCCTCAGCTAAGGGTCGTCTCAGAAACCCTTCCTTCTCCATGTGAGAATTTTAAAATGGCTTGACCTTGTATTGGTAACCAGAGTGGCTATGAGTTTAGGTGTGCAACACACATGTTGTCTAAAGGATAGGACACCATCCCTCCTCATCCTCTGGCTCTTATCTTTTTTCATCTTCTTCCATATTATTTCCTGAGCCTGTGGTGAGGAATTTGATATAGATGTCCCATTTACAGCCAAGCACTCATGGCATCATATTTTCAGCATTTAAGCACTCCCACTGCAAATAACACCATTTCTGATCAAGGTTTAGAAAAGCACAAAAACATGGACATAAATACAGATATTTAGCAGGGAGTTTTGTATTATACACAACCATTTAGCTTTAAAAAAAAAATCAAAAGGTTCCTGCCCTGTGCCTATGACTTCCCTAGGCATGGATTCTGACTGTGTGATTTTCCACTGGTGAAGCCGGACTCAAACCCAATTAGAAAGCAGCTAATTTCCCCCATAATCAATCTTCCTAATACTGCATTAGTGAGTATATCTTGCCTGGCAGATTTGTACTGTACCATGCAAGGTCCAACACTAAGTCCACTGTTGTTTCTTTCTCAGCATCCACATAGCACCTCACAGAACTATGAAATCAAGAGATCAAAGAAGAAGGAAGTTTCCTGACCCATGGAGGTTGATTTCTCTGTGTCCTGTACCTGCAGTGTGTGGTATCATCAGCAACAGCGTTTTGTCATACAGTTACCATTGCCAACAAAGAGCAATGGAAATAGCCTGTGTTGTTTTTGATGCTTCTTGATGGCTCGAACCAGTGCATCATAGAGAGGTATCCTGTGCCTATTACTGATATTTTTATTCAGTGATAAGTTTAAATAAACAGAGATTATACACTAATATTTAAGTGCTATGTGGTACTTTTATAACTAAACTAATAATATATGACAAGACAGACAATGTATATTAAAGTGAAGACTTTTAATATGAAATGTTATTTTTAAAATTAAATAAAAGTTCATTTTATTAGCATTTGGAATGTAATTTCCCTCTGGGCAACAAGAACAATCCAGTTACAATAAAAATGTAAAAGCCGTTATTTTGACAGCATATGAGTCTCTGATTTGATTTCATTGATCAAGCTGTCTGTGTTGTTAGAACTAATATAGGAAAAATAGCTGCCCTAACAAAACAATATACAGATTTAATGGAATACCCATCAAAATTCCAACACAATTCTTTACAGACCTTGAAAGGACAATACTCAACTTCATATGGAAAAAGAAAAAAACTCAGGATAGCTAAAAAAGTCATAAACAATAAAAAAATCACTGGAGGTATGACCACCACTTATTTCATATTGTACTACAGAAGTATAATAGTAAAAATCATATGCTGTTTGCATAAAGACAGACAGATAGATCAGTGGAATCAAACTGAAGACCCAGACATAAACCCTATAGACACCTGATATTTGGTAAAGAAACCAGAAATACACTGGAAAAATGACAGCCTTTTAATCATATGGTGCTGGTCAAACTGGATGTATGCATGTGGAAGAATGCAATTAGGTCCACACTTATCACCCTGCACAAACTCAAGTCCAAGTGGATCAAAGACATAACATAAAACAAGTTACTCAACCTGATAGAAGAGAAAGTGCGGATAGCCATGAACGGAACACCAATAGCACAGGTACTAATATCAACAATTAATTCATGGGACCTCATGAAACTAAGAAGTGTCTGTCAGGCAAAGGACACAGTCTTAAGGACAAAATGCCAGCCTACAAATGGGAACAGACTTTCATCAACTTCTTATCTGATAGAGGGCTAATATCCAAAATATTTAAAGAACTCAAGAACTAGACATCAGTACCCCAATTTTAAAAAATGGGATACAGGTCTAAGCAAAGAATTCTCACAAGAGGAATCTCAAATGGCTGAGAGAAACTTAAATGAATGTTACATTAGCCATCAGGGCAATGCAAATATATATATATATATATATATATATATATATATATATTATATATATAGTGATTCCATCTTACAACTCTCAGAATGGCTACGATGAACAACACAAATGACAGTCTATGCTGGTGAGGATGTGGAGCAAAGGGAACATGCCTCCATTGCTGATGGGTGTGCAAACTCAAAGATCCACTATGAAAATCAAAATGCCATATTGATTTCCAAAGTGGTTGTACCAGCCGTGGAGGAGAGTTCCCCTAGCTCCACATCGTCTCCAGCATAAGGTGTCTTCAGTGTTTTTGATCTTAGCCACTCTGACAGGCATAAGGTAGTATCTCAGAGTTGTTTTGATTTGCATTTCCATGATGATTAGGGATGTTGAGCAATTCCTAAATGTCTTTCAGCCATTTGGGTTTCCTCTGTTGAGAATTCTCTGTTTAATTCTAAAGCTCATTTCTCAATTGGACTGTTGGTCTTTTTGATGTCTAATCTCTTGAGTTCCTTATATATTCTGGATATCAGTCCTCTGTCACATGTGGGGTTGGTGAAGATCTTTTCCCATTCTGTAGGCTGTTGCTTTGCCTTGTTGACCGTATCCTTTGCTCTACAAAAGCTTCTCAGTTTCAAGAGGTCCCATTGATTGATTGTTTGTCTCAGTGTCTGCGCTACTGGTGTTATATTTAGGAAGTGATATCCTATGCCAATGCGTTCAAGACCCCGGTCCTCGGGGGAGACCTTGATCTGGAGGAGGTGGGAATGGGGGGGGGGGCTAGGGGGAGGGGGGGCGAGAGGGGGAGAACAGGGGAATCTGTGACTATTATGTTGAACTGAATGGTGTTGTAAAATAATAAAAAAATTGTTAATTAAAAAATAGTACATCAAAAAAAATTATACAACACATCAGTTATACAGAGTTATTTGTGGAGACACTTTTCAGACACCACAAATACCTTTTCCAATATCACTGAGCTCCAAAGTCTTTTATTCTGTCCTTTCTTCTGCTTCTTCTTTACTTAATAAACCAGGAAAATTAAGACTACTGAAAATAAGTTATTAAAAGTTATTTATTAAATAATTTAAAAATTAAAAAAATAAATAAAAAATAAAAATAATAAATAAATAAATAAATAAAAAGAAAATCAAAATGATGGTTCCTCATAAAACCGAGAATGTATCTACCTCAAGACCAAGCTATATCATTTCTGAGCATATACACAAAGGATGCTCCATCCCACCACAAAGATTCTTGTTAACTGATGACTGGATAAAAAAGTGTTATGTTTACACAATGAAGTATTACTCAGCTGTTAGAAAAAAATGAGAGCCTTACTAAACAAATTGGCCAAACTGAGGTTAGGACTCTGAGGAATTCTCCAGAGCACTTAAAAGACTTTCTCTTGTTAAAGTTATATATTTTGAGAGGAAAATATTAAAACTAAAAACTTAAAACTTGTTTGCATTTATGACATTATACTTCAGTAACTAAGTCTTATTTAATAAAAATGGGCAATGAAGATCCTGATTTACCCCAGTCTCAATGTTAATTAGAATCCTAAGAGAAAGCATGGGTTGCTCTATCTGATGTAGATCCTAGGCAAAGAGACTCCAATTTCCCCAGGCTTATAGGTTCCCTGAGGTTTGATGAAATTTAGAAAGTTCTAAAGTAGCCAGTAACTGAGTTTAAAACATACATTACATTGCTTTTAAAATAAATTTTCTAAGTATAGTCATATATTGACATAGTCTGAATCTTTCTTCTTTAACACAATATTATATTTGTGACATCCCCATGTGTTGTTATATGTAACAGCCATTGATGTTCCTCTTTTGTTGTATTGTTTTCCACTACATGAAGATGGCATGCTACATTTCACTATTAAATGAAAGAAGTCCAGGGTAATTAATATTATTTTGTGAGATTATTTATTATTTGAGCTAGTTTTCAAGAGTAGTCATAATAAATTTCAGTGGATTATAAATAATAAAATTTATTATTCACAGTCTGTAGGCTCAGATCCTAGATCACAATATCAGTAGTTTGGCTCTTCATAACACCTCAGTTTTATATGTGTCCTCTGATTAAAATCTTTGATGGATCCCTTCCCATAGGATACCAGTCATTCTGGATTTCCTAAGTTATACCCTTATGATTTTATTTACATATGATTGCATTTTCAAGGGTCTAAACTATAAATGCTATCTTACTTGAAGTTAACTTTGAAAATGTTTCTGTGGGGACACTTCCTCATAAGTCATTACGGCAGCCTCTATGGCAGTAATTTAATTTTCCTTTTCTGAAACATTTTAAATTTTTACAAATGACATTATATAATATGTAATTTTCCATCTTTATTTTTGTTTTTTTCTGTCTTTATTTCCTCAATACAATTATGTTAAATTTTGTTAAGTATATTATCCTAACTTGCTGCTTCATTTTTATTGAACAGTAGCATTATGTTATAGGAATGAACCACAGTCGTTCACCTGTTCCTAGACTCTTGGTTGTACAACAAAAGGAATGATCCCCTCCACTCCACCCCCGCTCTGGCTCTATCAGTAGTTAATAGGGCAGCAGTGTAGAAACTCTGATCCTGGCTTCATCTTATTTTTATCCTTTGAGATAAACATACACGTAATATTACAAAATATGATCACAACCACCTTCCATCTTCCTCACAGCATTTTTTGTTTTGGTTTTGAGATAGATCTTTCACTGTTGATTCAGCTAGAATTACATAGCCAGGCAGCCCAGCTCTCCTTGTGTACTTGCCTCCCCAGCACTGAGGTGACTGGTGTAAAATGCTACTCCTTATATTTAGGTGTGTGCTAGAGATAGAACTCAGGTCACATGTTTGTGTGGCAAGCATATAATCAATCTGTTTTAAGCTCCCAAATCCCAGTTCTTTGCAGTCATTAAAACTGTTTGCATACAATACATTTTGATCTTGCTTTCTCCTCCCCCAACACTTCCCAGATCCCCCTATCCTACACACTCTAACCACCCATAATTTATTCTCTCCCTCCCTCCCTCCCTCTCTCTCCCATCCTCTCTCTCTTTTCCTATCTCTCTCTCATACTCTTAAAAAAATGAATATCAAAACTAATGACAAAAGAAGAAAACAATACAAAACAAATTACCCGAACAAACAAATTAAATGAAAAGAAAGAGTCCACAAATAAACCATGGATTTCATTTTGTGCTGACCAACTACTCCTGCTCCAGGGGCCTACCATGGAGTGTGGTTGATATATCTAATGGGTGAGACCTTGGGTCACTATTAAAATTAATTAATATCAGTAAAATGCTCTTGTTTGTATACTTCATTCATTACTAGCTTCAGCTCTTATAAATCTATGGTAAACTATTAGACAATTTTTAAACAAGGCATTTTTTACTGAAAATATATAATAGTGAACATGTTTGAATTGCACAGTGCAACCATTGCAATATTATATGAAGTTGATAAGACACTTTAAAAGGTTGTGCCTTCTTATATTTCCACAAGTAACAGAAATGAGAACCCCAATTTAAACACATCCTTGTCACATTTTCCTATGGTGCAAACACTCTCTTTGAAATCTCCATTCTTGTAAGGATGTGCTAACACTTGGAATGGTGTGAATTTGAATTTTCCTAATTACTGTGGCACCTTAACTTTTACAGGTATGCACACCTGAAACAGAAAAGCCTCCACCACTCTCAGGTACACCCCACTTTTCATGTTTCAAAATTAGACCTTAAAGGAGATTTATGAAGCACACATAGCTTCAATTCATGTGTGTTTGGAATGAAAATGTCACATGCTACTCAACGTGTTTGATAAAAGATAGCATAAGAAAGGAAAGAAATATAAACATGGGCACGTGCTAATATGCATTAAAACCTTGCAAGTTATGACAAGGGCAAAACAATCATAAAAGCTAGTAAAGTATTGTTTGTTTGCTTCTTTATAATTTCTTTAAATTATTTTACATACCAACCACAGTTTTTCCTCCCTTCTCTCATCTTGGTCCCTACCACCTCCTCTCCACACCCCCTCCAATGCCCACTCTTCAGAAAGGGTAAGGCCTCCCATGGTTGTCAACAAAGCATGGCATACCAAGTTGAGGCAGGACCAAACTCCTCCTCCCTATATCAAGGCTAAGAGGAGCATCTCACCACAGGAAATAGGTTCTAATAAGCCTGCTCGTGCTCCAGGAACAGATCCTGGTCCCACTGCAAGGGGCCAAAACAGACCAAGCTTCACAACTGTCACCTACATGCAGAGGACTTAGGTCAGTCCCATACAGGTTGCCTAGCTGTCAGTCTAGAGTCTGTGAGCTCCTATGATCTGAGTCAGCTCTCTCTATCAGTTTCAAAATCATGATCTTGACCCCACTTGCTCATATAATGCCTACTAACTATCTTCAACTTGACTCCCTGAGCTCAGCCCAGTGCTTGGCTATGGATCTCTGTTTCCATCAGTTACTGGATGAAGGTTCTATGATGACAATTAGGGTAGTCACCAATCTTATTGCAGGAGGCAGCCAATTCAGGCACCATCCCCACTACTGCTAAGAGTCTTAGCTGGGGTCATCATTGTGGGTTCCTGGGAGTTTCTCAGGCATCAGATTTCTCACTAACCTAATAATAGCCCCTTATATCAAGATATCTCTTTCATTTCTCTCCCTCTCTGCCCCTCCAACTTGGCCATCAAGATTTCTCATGTTCTCATTCCCCATCTCCTCCCTATAACACCTCATCCCCAGTTTACACAGGAGATCTCATTTATTTCCCCTTTCCGTGGCAACCTATGCATCCCTCTCAAGGTCCTCCTTGTTACCTAGTGTCTCTGGGGCTGTGGATTGTAGACTAGTTATCATTTTCTTTACATCTAATATCCACTTATGAGTGATTATATACCATGTCCATCTTTCTAGGTCTGGGTTACCTCAGTCAGGCTCATTTTATTCTAGAGCTCTCCCTTTACCTGCAGATTTCATGAATTAGTTTTTTACCATTGAGTAATACTCCATTGTGTGTATGTACCACATTTTCTTTATACATTTTTCAGTTGAGGGGCATCTAGGTTGTTTCCATGTTCTGGCTATTATGAATAATGATGCTATGAACATAGTTGAACTAGTGTCCTTGTGGTATGATTGAGCATCCTTTAGCTATATGCCCAAGAGTGGTATCTCTGGATCTTGAGGTACATTGTTTTCCAATTTTCTGAGAAACTGCCATACTGATTTTCAAAGTGGCTGTGCAAGCTTGCACTCCCACCAACAGTGGAGGAGTGTTCACTTTGCTCTACATCCTCTCCAACATAAGCCGTCATCAGTGTTTTTTATCTTAGCCATTTTGTCAGGTGTAAGATGGTATCTTAGAGTCTTTTTTATTTCCATTTCTCTGATGACTAGAGATGTTGAGCAATCCATTAAATGTCTTATGGACATTCAATTGTTCTGTTGAGAATTCTCTGTTTAGATTTGTACCTCATTGTTTAATTTGATTATTTGGAATTTTGATATCTAGTGTCTTGAGTTCTTTATATATTTTGGAGATTAGCCCTCTCTGTCAGAGGTGGAGGTTGGTGAAAATCTTCTCCCATTCTGTAGTACGCTATTTTATCAATGCAACCCTCAACAAAATCTTACACAATTCTTCACAGATCTCAAAAGAACAATACTCAACTTCATATGGTAAAACAAAAAAACCCAGGATAGCTAAAACAATTTTGTACAATAAAGGAACTTCTGGAGGCATCATCATTTCTGACTTCAAGCTTTAGAGCTACGGTAATAAAAACAGCTTGGTTTGGGCATGAAAACAGACATGTGGAACAATGTAATTGAATCAAAGACCCTGACATAAAGCCACACACCTATAAATACCAAATTATTTTGGCAAAGAAGCCAAAATTGTACAAAGGAAAAAAGGAAGCCACTTTAACAAATGGTGCTTGCATAACTGGATGTCGACATGCAGAAGAATGCAGATAGATGCATACCTATTGCCATGCATAAAAAGTCCAAATGGACCAAAGATGTCAACATAAATCCAGTTACACTGAACCTGATAGAAAAGAAAGTGGGAAGTAGTCTTGAATGCATTGACACAGGAGACTACTTCCTGAATATAACATCAGTGACACACACACTGAGATCTGCAATTAACAAATGGGACTTCCTGAAATGGAGTAGCTTCTGTAAATAATTGTTTTAGCTGGGTGGTGGTGGCTCGCACCTTTAATCCCAGCACTCGGGAGGCAGAGGCAGGTGGATCTCTGTGAGTTCATGGCTCACTTGAACTACATTCACAGTGAGTTCCAGGAAAGGCGCAACGCTACATGGAGCAACCCTGTCTTGAAAAACAAAAAGCAAACCAATAAAAAATTATTTTAAAGGAGGATCAGAACTGTGTCTCCATCAATTACCACCCTTCAGAGCTCAAGGAACTCCATAGATGAGGACACAGAAAGTGTTAGAGCTAGAGGGAATGAAGGACACTTGTAGAACAAGTCCCTCTACATAAATGCAGCAAAGCTCATATAACTCACAAGCGTCTGAGGGTGCATGCACAGGGTCTGCACAGGTCTACATTAGGTCTTTTTTTACATATATTATACCTTTCAGTTTAGTATTTTTTCCTTCTTTTTCTTTCATTTTTCTTTATTATGAAATTTTCTACTCACTCCATATACTATCCACAGATCCCCACATTCCCCAAATAGAGGTCTCCCAAGGGGACTCAGCAGAACCCAGCACACTGAGCCTAGGCAGGTCCACGCCTTTAGTATTTTTATAGGATTTTGTGTGTGTGAATGTGTCTAACTCTTCTGCCTTGTCTTGGGCTCTTTTCTTTCTGATGGTCTGTTTGTCTTATCTAATTTCAGTGCAGTGGGTTTTGATTAATCTTATTATATTCTATCATGTTATTATCTCTTTTTAATGAGGGACAGAAATGGAGTGGGTCTGGATGGCAGGGGAGGTGAGGAAGAAATGGGAGGAGTTGAGGGACACTGAATTGCATTCAGGATATATTGTATTAGAAAAGAATCTCCCTTTCAATAAAAGGGATAAATTAAAAGAAAAAAATTGAAAGATGATCAGATCTACAGAAGACTTTATTGGGAAGATTACAGGTTAGCTTCAAATTTTCTAAATGGTCTATTTCAATTATTTTCTGTCAATTCTTATGATGCAAAACAATAATCTACACAAATAAACTAAGGTATTTGGCATCTATGGAAATAAAAAAAACATAGATGAAGCAATGGATAAAATCACTTTTATGCCATTTTTATAAATAATCATGAGAGATGGTTTATATTAATTTAGAAAGTAATGTAAATGAACATACATGTAATTATGCATTAAGTAACCACCCATAGATGAGGCAAGGCTGTCAGAAGCCTTCAGTTTTTGAGGTACACCTTCTTGCAATTAGAATTTAAGTTGTAACTGAAAGAATTACTTTAATATATTGAGCAATGTAAAAACTGTCACTTAAAGGAAGTTATTGCCATAATTTCTATCCTCACCCAGGGTTTTCTGTATGTAACTGAACATGTATTTTTTTTTTTATATCCAAGTTTGCGAATTTACATTAGCTACCTAAAAATAACTTCCTTGGATTAAGATTACTAGTAACTTTTGTGTAGTAACAATTTTGAATGATTCATGGTGGCATTTAGTGAGGAGACTAAAATAATGCATATCACACAGTTTATATTTCACCAAATTGAAGCAGAAACTCTAGGAGGCAGACATTTTTGACATGTTGATAGCTGTTATCTTGATAATATCTGGAAGGTACTTCCTTTTTAACTGTAAATTTTCATGCAATAGAAAAATCTACAGCATTGTAATGACTTTCAACCAAATATTTGGCCGCTTTCCATATGAAACTTACCAGGGTGATGGCTGACAATCAAGAGCAACTGACAGACATTTTCTTCCCTAATTAAAACACTGACCCCCATTCTGAATGAGATCTTTTCAGTACATTCATAATATGATGAGAACAGACTTAATTGGATACTAGACCAGGTAAAATGAGCAGGATAAACAAAGACTAGTGTACAAGTCATTTAAAATTTACTGTCCCTCAGCACTTAGCTCACATCCCCTCTGGCACACTGAGCCTTAGCAGAAGATCATGAGTGCAATCAGGACATTAACAGAGACTTCAGAGAGTAAATTTTAATTGACCATTGACAGAATGCTTACTGCATAGGTAGCACTAACCACATGTATCCATAGATTTTTATTAGCCAATTGAGAATAAAATGGGCAGTGAAATGGCTGTTGAATCTTACTGACATGATAAAATGTTCTTAAAACTAGTTCATATTGTATGTACACCAAGTATAAAAAAAGGATACTTCTTAATTCCTAACTTTGTATTTTACTCAAAAAAGGAAATAGCAAAGGTTTCTCAGTTATGTTCCTCATGTAATGTCCATTACACAATGAATTGTGTTTATAACTCTAGTTCCTATGTAAAAAAAATCCAAAACATGCTGGCAAGTATAATTCCCAAGGATGCCAAGATAGGTAGATCCTTGGTGCTCTTTATATTGATTTAAATTTAGTACCTTTAATATGCAGTCTTTATTACATAGTGTATAATAAAATACTTCATTAATTAAGGCAATTTCTGTGTTATAGACTTCCATAAAGGCCATTTTGCATGGTAGTTCCATTTAGGTAGCAATTTAATCCCCCCAAGAATAACATGATTTAAAAATATAGTAAAAATATGAAAACTTTGACACTGTGTATTGTTCTAATGTATTCTATGTCCAGTTAAAAACATGTGTTGTCTACCTGAAATGCATTTCAAAGGAACTAATTCCTGTCCTACTTTTCCTGAATATCCACTTGTAGATGTAACCAACCGTCTTATTAAATAAGAAACACAGAACCAATGTAAAAGAGAAAGCCAAGAGGTCAGAGCTCAGAGCTAAAATCTCACCCTTCCTCCTGCAGTGGTACTAGCTCTCCGACGAGAGCTACTTCCTGTGTGTATGTGTTTTCATTGTCTTTCTGTTCTGCCTTCTCATTGGTTGTAAACCCAAACACATGACTGCCTCATCACTGCCTGTATGTACAGCCCCCCAGGTCTTAAAGGCATATGTCTCCAATGCTGGCTGTATTCCTGAACATACAGAGATCTACCTAGCTCTTCTACCAAGTGCTGGGATTAAAGGCGTGTACCACCACCGCCACACTCTTGCTATGGCTCTAATAGCTCTGAACTCCAGGCAACTTTATTTATTAACAAACAATCAAAATCACATTTCAGTACAATTAGAATACTACCACATCCACTGACCTTGAAGATCAAATAAATATTATTGGAATTTTATATTACTTTAAATCTTTTTATTCCTGAAGACTTCCATTGCTTTTACCAAGGCCATATTATTCCATTCTCTCAGAGGGTAGCTTCCTCATATCACTACATATTATTCCTACATTATTACAGTCAGATAATTTTTTAGTAAAGTTGATGCACCATTTTTCTTCATTTGAGCTCCTAAGTTGAACAGCACACAAACTTTATCATTTCTACTTTAATTCCTCTGCATTATATTCCTAAAAATATCTTTTACATGAATAATTTCCAAAGCCTCCAGAATTATTGATTTTGCATAATTATAATTGAGGCTTGTGTCTTGATTTTCTGTGGCTAGTACACATTCAGGACATTATCTTTTATGCACTATCAAAGGAACCACTGTGAACACCTCTTTATATGCATGCCTCTTTTACCTAAACTGTGATTATAACACAAACATGAAGGAATTTAAGTTAGAAGGAAAACATACAAAAATGGGTGAAGTAGTAGAAGTAGGTAAAATGTGAATATTTTGTAAAACATCCAAGATAAAATTCAAAACTGACTTTAAAAGCTGAGAATATTGCTATTAAGAGGGCTCACTCAGAAAATGCTATGAGTAAAGCACGAAAACCTGTACTCTGATCCCTGAACCCGTAGAAAATTTCATTGTTTCCAAAATAGGGAACTCAAGATTCTGGGAGAGGGATTAAAAAATAAAAACTTTGGAAAGTGTTTGAAGAAAATATCACATGCACACCCATGTGCATGACTGAAATTTGGTCACATGGTATTTTCATTTCTTGTCTTACTTCTTATTTATATTTAATGTTGCACTTATTTGTTTATAAATTTTACAAAAAGTAATGTTCTGTGAAGAACAGCAAGCACATACTTAAATTTCATATTATTTTCCCCCTAGAGGCACAGACTACATGAGCATTCTGTTTCTCTCTCTCTTAATCTTCTTCAGGAAAGAAAACACTAATAATGCATCCAGAGGTGAAAATAACTCTGTATCCTATGTGGTGATGCATAAGCAATATTTTTATACTTATTTTGCATTTGTTTCTGTCAAATCAAGTAAGATACAATAAGGCACTCTTCTAGAATAAAATTTTTCAGGAGCATCATCACTTGATAATTTTATAATAATAATAATAATATTAATTATGATAATAGTAGTAATATAATTATTGCTTTTAATGTAAACAGTAAACAAAATGTGTTGTCTTTTCAGCATTTTTATTTATGAGTAGGAATGAATATCTCATTCTTATTTAAAGTGAAACGTGCAAATTCACGTTCATTCTAACCTATCACAGCTGGGAAAGCCAGTACTTGCTCTAAAACTTTACAAACAAGCACTCTATCAACATATTTTCTGTGCATTTGTGATTACTTTTTAATTCTAGCATTATATTTCTTTTCCTCTTGAAACCTATGTTCTTTCTTTTATAAAATTTTTGTTTTAGGGCATTTGAAGGAGAACTTGAGTGATTTTTCTAGAGGGAATGACCTTGTGAACTATCTCACCATGAAGAGATTCAACAGTCTTATTAGGAACAGATGAATACTCTAGTCATTTGTGATATTTGTTCATAATTTTCTGAGACATGTTTCAGTTTGCTTTCAAACAGTTATCAATATGAAGCTAATTGAGTAGGGCCATAAAACTAAGACTTTCAGTGAGCAGTCTGGTTTTCTGAGATTAGAATTTTCAAATAAGCCATGGTAGATGGCAGAGAACATGAAGATTATAACAGAACAAAGGTAAAACAAATGTGTACTACCTGAAGGAATGTGAGTGTGTGTGTGTGTGTGTGTGTGTGTTTTATCGTGTATGACTGAAGGAGACACTTATAAAATGCATTTATATAACATATACATGCATATCTCATATTAATAAACTATTATATGTTAAGAAAAATTAAATGCATTTGATTCATGCTTACTATGTTTCTGACATGTGGTCACAATTTTGGCATAGTATTTATGAAAGGAAGAGAGAAATCTATTACTATATTGCATAGTTGTCATACTCTTGCCACTTCTGTCAGTGAGTAGCTTTAAATTAGCTATCTTTAATATATCTTCAAATATATGTTAATAACAGACCCTACGACTGCTTAAATTGTATAAAAATGAATATTAATCCCTTTGATTTAAGAAATCTTAGCATCATTTAGCATTTCTACGGAATGATTATGGTAAAAAAAATCAGAAGTTATCTTTAAACATAAATGTTTTAGAAAAATACTTTTAATCACAATTTTGGAGAATTATAAAACATTAGGAGAGATATACTTTTGATTAGAACTATAGATATAAATTTTTATTATAGCCAAATCCATGTACTTACCTTTAGTAAGGGTTCACCATGAATGCAGTATAAGTTTTTAGAACACAGAAATAGATTTTTCTAGTATCCTCAAAGACCAGAATATGGAAGACACGCTCCGTGGAAAAGAACAATTTTAACTCAGTGTAAATATCAAACTCTGTTTACTCTGACATGAGACAGAAATCAGAGACTTTGTTCAGGAATGTGTGAGGACGGGGCATTCTCGGTATCTTTCCAGTGAACTGCCAAAGGCCATGTAAAATATGCTAGTTGATGTGCACTACAGAGTCCCCTTCCTCACGGTCTGTTGGCCACCAGTCCACAAGGACAACGCGGCAGAAGCAGTAACAGAAAGCTTTGTATAGAGCCTGTGAACACAGCAGAGATAGCTCTCTGGGCAACAGTTTCAGTGAGTCAGCATAACTTTATTCCAGAGTGACAGGAGATACAAAGAATGGGGACAGAGACTGGGGCATTACCCAATTTGCATTAAACAGCGCATTCCTGTCATAAGGCTCCTAGTACAAGTCTTAGTTACCACATGTGGAAGCACAGTCCCATCATAAAGCTCCTAGCACAATGGCTAACTGTCGTAAGGGAAAGAATCTGCAGGGAACTATGTCAAGGGTCATACTAGAGATAAGTCAGTCATCCAGGCCTAGAAACAGTCTCTAAATAAGGTCAGGTAGAGAAGAGGGCACCTTCTGCCAGGAGCGAGAATTGGAGTAGGGGGGAGGGAGTGTGCTGTGAAGGAGTGGGGGGGGTGGTCCTCTATGCTGCCAAGATCTGATAGAGCTGCCAAGCCATCATAGACTGCAGCCTTTTGACGAGAAGGGCCTCCCAGCAATGCTCAGAATAACAAACTCTGAGCCATCACTAACACTTGAAAATATCAAATTACTCTTTCTATGTCTTTAAAATACAGCTGGAGTTTATAAAAATATTTGTTGAGACTTTTTGATGTTCTTTTGTTGTTTGAATTTGTATATATGAATGCAATATATTTAATTATATTCACACCTACCCAGGTTTCAACTCTTCCTAGAATCTCCTACTTTTTAACTCAGTGGGTTCAGTAAGAGCTGCCCTGATGCAGATGGGTGTACTACCATCCACCAGAGGGTAGGCATCATGTAATATGTCACAGTTACACATTCTCTTGTCTCCAGCAACATTGACTTCCAAAAAATAGTGCCTCACCTTGATGGAGACACAGATCTCTCCCATGTGCTTAGTCTTGTGCAGACCTTGTTCAGGCAGCCACAGGTTCCTATGAGTTCTGTAGCAGTTCTTCCTGACCTGGCTCTCACAGCCTTTCCATCCTATTTTGGGTGATGTTCCCTGAATCTTCAATGGAGAGGGCAGTAGTCATTTGTTATTGCTTGCTCTGCAACTGGGGTCCCACTGTCTCGGACCCCAGGTGGAGGGGTTGAAGAGATGCAGAACCAAACGATACAGGCTCTGGGAGGTTGTAAGCAATCTCGTTTATTAAAAAAAGGACTGAGGTATTTATATGTGTAATTTTTAACTCTGCTTCCAGCTGCCTATGATGTTTCCTGGTTGGCTCTGGGTCATATGTCAACAGTGGTCATCTTGAGGGTCCAGTTTCAGGGTCCTCTGTGTCAGGATATTACTGCATATTTCAGAGCTCTTTGTTAGCTTAAGGCATGGCCCAGGGCTTTAGGCCTTATCTGCCTTAATTTGTGGATGAGCAATCCACAGCGATTTTTTCTATTCACTTTGGATAGTTGTAAGTCTTTTGCTTAACCTGTGAGAGATAAGAATCACATTATATAAAGATAAGTATTTATTAGGAAATTTTAATGCTATATCCATTTTGAAAAATAACAGAAGATTCTTCCCTAAGGCATCTAACTTCTGTTGATACAGGTTCATGGCTGGGTTGACAGTACCAGGTTGAATTCCCACTTGTGCAGTGGGACTGAATTCTAATTAGAAAGCTGTTAGTTAACACTATGCAATTTCTGTGATAAGTTGTACTAGTTTTAATAGGGATTTTACTTTGGTATCATCTCCAGGCTTGAAGATGAGAGAAAGAAAAATAAAATAAGCCAGTGGTGGTGGCACACACCTTTAATCTCAGCACTAGGAAGGAAGATGGCAGGGCACAGAAAGGTATTTAAGGTGTGAGTAAACACAATAGAAAGAGAAGGAACATTGCCAAATTCCTTCTATGATGCTACAAATACCCTGATTCCCAAGCCAAACAAAGATGCAACAAAGAAGGAGAACTACAGATCAATCTCCCTCATGAATGTAGTGGGTAGACATTCCAGCTTTGATCTGGAAGTTCCAACCCCCATTGAGGCTTTGGTAACTGTTATGCCTATAAGGCAGGGCCAAGAGAGGACCCTGAAGACCTGAGATCCAGATACACCGGCTCTCTTGGTTCCTGGACCCAGGACGCTGAAGATAGACCAAGCAGAGTTCTCCAGAGAACACCACGGGACTGCACTACACCTTTCCCAGACACTGCAAACTATTCCTTCACTTGTAAGTTACCCCACAAAATAAACCTCCCTTTTAACTACGTGGAGTGGCCTTAATAATTTCACCAATACATGAACATTAATGGAAGAATACTCAATAAAATACTGGCAAACAGACTCCAATAACACATCAAAACAACTATCCACCATGATTAAGTAGGCTTCATCCCAGGGATGAAAGGGTGGTTCGACACAGGAAAGTCTCAATGCAATACACCACATAAAAAACAGAAAGAAAAAAACACACGATTATATCACTAGATGTTGAAAAGGCCTTTGACAAAATCCAACACCCCTTCATGATAAAGGTCTTGGAGAGGTCAGGAATATAGGGAACATACCTAAACATAATAAAGGCAATTTACAGCAAGCCAACAGCCAACATCAAAGTAAATGGAGAGAAACTCAAAGCAATTCCACTAAAATCAGGAACAAGGCAAGGCTGTCTGCTCTCCCCATACTTATTCAATATAGTACTTGAAGTTCTAGCCAGAGCAATAAGACAACATATGGAGATCAAGGGGATACAAATTGGAAAGGAAGAAGTCAAGTTTTTGCTATTTGTAGATGACATGATAATATACATAAGTGACACCAAAAATTTGATCAAGGAACTCATACAGCTTAAAAACACAATGTAGCAGGATAAAAGATTAACCAAAAAAAAATCAGTAGCCCTCCTATATACAATTGACAAACAGGCTGAGAAGAAAGTCAGAGATACATCACCCTTTACAATAGCCACAAATGATATAAAAATACCTTGGGGTAACTCTAACTAAGCAAGTGAAGGACCTGTATGACAAGAACTTCAAGTCCCTGAAAAAAGGAAATTGAAGAAGATGTCAGAAAATGGAAAGATCTCCCATGCTCATGGATAGGCAGGATTAACATAGTAAAAATGGCAATCTTACCAAAAGCAATCTACATATTCAATGTAATGCCCATCAAAATACCAACACAATTCTTTACAGAAATGGAAAGAACAATACTCAACTTCATATGGAAAAACAAAAATCCCAGGATAGCCAAAAGAATCCTGTACAATAAAACAATCTCTGGAGGCATCATGATCCCTGACTTAAAGCTCTACTATAGAGCTACAGTAATAAAAACAGCTTGGTACTGGCATAAAAACCGACATGTGGACCAATGGAATTGAATTGAAGACCCTGACATTAATCCACGCACCTATGAACATATAATTTTTGGCAAAGAAGCCCAAAGTGTACAATGGCAAAAAGAAAGCATCTTCAAAAAATGGTGCTGGCATAAAAGATGTCAAAATGTGAAGGCTGCAAATAGATCCATATCTGTTACCGTGCACAAAACTTAAGTCCAAGTAGATCAAAGACCTCAGCATAAATTCAGTTACTCTGAACCTGGTAGAAGAGAAAGTAGACTTGAATGCATTGGCACTGGAGATCACTTCCTAAATATAACACCAATAGCACAGACCCTGAGAGAAACAGTTAATAAATGGGACCTCTTGAAACTGGGAAGCTTTTGTAGAGCAAAGGACACGGTCAACAAGACAAAGCGACAGCCTACAGAATGGGAAAAAATCTTCACCAACCCCACATCTGACAGAGAGCTGATATCCAGAATATATAAAGAACTAGAGAAATTAGACATCAAAATGCCCAACAGTCCAATTAAGAAACGGGCTATTGAACTAAACAGAGAATTCTCAACAGAGGAAACTCAAATGGCTGAAAGACATTTAAGGAATTGCTCAACATCCCTAATCATCAGGGAAATGCAAATTAAAATGACTCTGAGATACCACCTTACACCCTTCAGAATGGCAAGGTCAAAAACACTAAAGACAGCTTATGTTGGAGAGGATGTGGAGCAAAGGGAACTCCCCTCCACTGCTGGTGGGAATGCAAGCTTCTACAGCCACTTTAGAAATCAATATGGCACTTTCTTAGAAAATTAGGAGAATCAATCTCCCCCACGATCCAGCTATACCACTCTTGGGCATATACCCAAGGAATGCTCAGTCATACCACAAGGACACATGCTCAGCTATATTCATAGCAGCATTGTTTGTAATAGCCAGAACCTGAAAACAAACTAGAGGCCCTTCAATTGAAGAATGGATAAATAAAATGTACATATACACAATGGAGTACTACTCAGCAGAGGAAAACAATGACATCATGAGGTTTGCAGGCAAATGGATGGATCTAGAAAAAAATATCCTGAGTGAGGTAACCCAGACTCAGAAAGACAAACATGGTATGTACTCAATCATAAGTGGATACTATATGTAAAGCAAAGGATAACAGGACTGCTACTCACAAGTCCAGGGAGGTTACCTAGTAACAAGGACGCTAAGAAAGACACAGGGATCGCCCAATGATGGAGAAATAAATAAGATCTACATGAGTAAACTGGACATGGGGCGGGGGGGGGGGGGGGGGGGGGTGGGTAATGAAGGGCAAGGGTTGAGGAAAAGAGAGCTTGGGGGAGCAGGAGATCCCAGCTGGATCAAGAACAGAGAGGGAGAACAAGGAAAGAGAGAGCATGATAAATGAAGACCCTATGGGAATAGGAAGAAGCAAAGTGCTAGAGAGGTCTCCAAAAATCCACAAAGATACCCCCACAATAGACTGTTAGCAATGGTCAAGAGAAAGCCCGAACTGACCTACTCTGATAATCAGATGGCCAAGCACCCTAACTGTCGTGCTAGAACTCTCATCCAATGACTGATGGAAGCAGATGCAGAGATCCATGGCCTGGCCTCAGGTGGAGCTCCAGGAGTCCAATTGGTGAGAAAGAGGAGGGATTGTATGAGAGAGAGATGTTGAGACCGTGATTGGAAAAAGCACAGGGACAAATAGCCAAACTAATGGAAACACATGAACTATGAACCAATAGCTGAGGAGCTCCCAACTGGATCAGGCCCTCTGGATAACTGAGACAGTTGATTAGCTTGAACTACTTAGGAGGCCCCCAGCAGTGGGACCAGGACCTGTCCTTAGTGCATGAGCTGGCTGTTTGGAACTTAGGGCCTATGCTGGGACACTTTGCTCAGTCTGGGTGAAGGGATGAGGGGACTTGATCTTCCTTAACTGAATCTACCAGACTGAGCTGAATTCCCAGGGGAGACATTGCCCTGGAGGAGGTGGAAGTGGGGGTGAATTGGGGGAAGGGCTGGCGGAGGGGACAGGAGGAGGGAGGGCAGGGGAATCTGTGGCTGATATGTAAAATTAAATTAATTATAAAATTAAAGTCTCTCTCTGGAGGCTTAGAATTTTGGATAGGTAAGCTAGTGGCTGACAGTTCTGATCTTCCAGCTTTCACCCCAATATCTGGCTCTGGGTTTTTTATTATAAGACCTTTTAAGATTTGTGTTACAATTGAATTAAAATATTTCCATCTTGCTCCCTTTTAAGAAAGTGTTTTATGAGATCAGTGAATTTTACCTTAAATTATTATCAGTATGGGTAAAAGATAATGTTATATATACATATATACTTACTTACATGTATATATATATATATGTATATGATAAATGATAGATAAACAGACAGATAGATGTATATGTTTGTGTGTATATGTCTGTGTGTACACATGTATATGTGTGAATATCTTTATTCATTTGGTGTAATATTTTCATTTAGAGGTACAATAGATATATTTTTGAGATCATAATGTAATTACAACATTTCTTCTTTCTGTTTCCTCTGTTCAAACCCTCCCATATACCTTTCTTTTATTTCCTTCTAATTCATGGCCTCTTTTTTCGCTAATTGTTGTTGCATGCTTAAACCAGCCATTTCTAAACAACTAAGAACAGGCACTCCTCCCTGTAGCCCTAAAGCTCATTCTACTGATGATGATAGTTGACAGAATATGCTCAGTTTTGATTAAATATAAATTTTATAGGATTATAAATTGATGTCTATGAAACATAGATGAAATGGCATCCCAGGGCTATGATAACTTTTCTTTTATAACGTTCTTTTTAATGTGTGAAGGGAAACAGCTTGCCACACTTCGGAGATGACAATCACCCTGAATCTTGCCTGCCCGTGCTGGTTTTCACAGTTGTGTTTAACAGATTCTCTTCTGTAAAGTTTACTTGTGAGCAGGTTCTCATATAGAAGTGAGACTAAAAAAATCATCCTCAGGATTTTTCCTTATTTCAGCATATGTTAGAGATGAGTAAGAAAGGCATTTTTTCCCCAAGTGATAAACAGCTCTTTTCTAAACATTCACATAACACTCACTCATCATACATTCATGGATGAAATGAGCTGCTAATTAAAGTGTTATTTATAATTGTATTTTCTCTATGACCCTGAAATATAAACATTATTTAGATTTATTTCATGAAATTTTAGTGTATTATTGATTTGGGATCTTTATTTTCTCTTTCTACCTCCATCTCTCTTTTTCTCTAAATAAATATTAAAAATAATTTTATTAGTTATAAATTGCTTATTTCAAAATGCTCATAAGATTAGTACTGTTTCATATCTACCCCACCTCATGAAAGTGAGACATTTTATTTAGTAAAGTAAAAATCATAATACAGTTTCATTACTCTGAAATATAAAGTGAAGGCAGTTGCCTCTTGGACACTGTGTTGTTCAAAGTCAGCTCACAGTGACAATTTTAAAACTCATGCCTCTGCTTCTAAATATTCCCTTATAATTCATAATTTTTATTTTATAAACTGTTGTGCTTCCTTTATGTAAAATGTAAAGAATAATAGATTTTAATTTTTAATTAAGTATGTTAAATAAGTTGGTTACACTTTTATACAACCCTACACAAAGAACTATAAGCATCTGAGGCAGGGATCAGAAGAAATAGTCTTTCTCAGAGAAGAACACACCAAATGGTTATCCATTGCCAATTGAGCAGTCCAGAAAACCTACATTCAAGCAGCATTTTACTACACAATGGACTGATTATATTTAGGAATATATGTATATGTATATATGCATACAGTAACACTTAGTAAAGATTATGTTATATCTCAAAAGTAATAATAGAAGAATGACTAAGTTCTTACCTTCATCCATTATGTTCCACATCACCAACAAGTTAGTAACATAATAAGTTTTATAATACAAGAGATGCAAGAGAGTCAAGAAAGCTGACTCCATCGTAAAGAGGAACAGCTGTTTTTTTTTCCAGGGGCCCTGGGTTCCATTCCTTGTATCCAAGTGGTGACTCACAACTCTCTATAACTTCAGGCCCAGGGGATCTGATACCCTTTCTGGACTCTATGTTCAGTACATGTGCATGATGCACAGTCATACATGCAGCTGAAGTATCCATATACATAAACCTTAACACAAGCAGATGATTTAAAATTTATAAGAAGAGCTTCAAGATGCAGACCTTTTGAGAAGTACTTAAACAAAGTCTAAGTCAAAACTGAATGACACTAGACCTATGTAAAGTTCCTGACTCTAACATGCACAATATTAAGTGAAGGCCAATCCCTAGCCTGTGAGAAATAAATGATACTGAAGATATGTTTCCCATAGTTTCTACTATATTGTGTAATAATATATCCACTGTTTGCCCATAAATAATAATCATGTTGAAAACAACTGAAAAGAATCTGTAAAGATAAAGTAATTATTAAAGCCATGATAAGGTACTACATGGTTGCTATTATTATAGATTGTTATGGGTCTGGGGTCTCTCAGAGATTCACCATGATCCTGAATACTTATAATAAGAAGATTGCATGCATTCAGCCTATGTGTAGGCAGAGCCTTTTTAAGCACATTTCCTCCAAGTTGTCCTACTCATCTTTTGAGCTGAGTAAACAAGTTTAATTATAAAAGTAGAAATACCAATTAGTCTTATAAACTATTATCTTGCAAGAACAGCAACTTTTACAAGGTCAATCAATTCAAGGATAGTCTTCAATATCTTGGAACAAAAGAAAGATGGGTGCTTGGGTACATCCTGTACAAGCTAGGGACTTAGATGTTAGAGATACTTTTTGCTTTTTGGTCCCTTAAGCATAATAAGTTCAAACACTGTATGTAATTTTAATAAGTTCAAACATTGTAAGTAATGTTAACCATCACAATGGGAAAGTTAAGTAACTGATTAAAATTTGTGAAAATCTCTAAGAAAATATGAAGTAATTATAGGATATTTTAAACAGGCGAACATTTAAGAAGGTTAAAAATTTAGAGACAGAGTTTTAAAAAATATCATTGATTATTAAGAGTACCTATAAGGAGTATAGCAATACATTTTAAATGAATGAGGAAAGACACAATGAACATCAAAATAATAACAGTACAAACTGAAGTTTAGTGTTGTTTGTCTCTATATGTGTATAGGGCTGTAGTGGTTTCTATGAAAATGGACCCCACAGGCTGACAGGACTTTGCACTACTTAAAAGGATTAGGATTTGCAGCTTTTGTTGGAATAGTGTAGCCTTGTTGGATGAAGTGTGTCACTAGAGGAGTAGGCTTTGAGGTTTCAAATGATGAGGCCAGGCCCAGTGTCTTTCTCTCTTCATGATGGCTGGTGATCCAGATGTAGAACTCTCTGCTACCTCTCCAGAACTATATCTGTCTGCATACTGCCATGCTTTCTGCTATGATGACAAGTAACTAAACCTCTGAACTGTAAGTGAGCCCCAATGAAATGTTTTACTTTATAATAGTTGTCATGGTCATGGTGGTTATGGTGTCTCTTCACAGCAATAGAAACCCTAACGAAGACAAGGGCTGACCACTTGGGATTCGATAACCTATCACAAAGCACCCTTTCTCACCATCCATTGATTGCCTGTATTTTTTCCTCTATGTCTAGAAACCTTTGAAATTTATGACAGATACATAGCCTGTCAAATGATGTTATGAGTTTTCATTATGCAGGTCTTGCTTGGGCACTGTTTTGCCAAGATTTCATTGAAGCTTCCCCGCCATGACTTGAAGACATTAGCTAGCAGCAGACACTTGGCCCCGTGCCTCTTGAAGTCTTTCTTTTCCTCTTTGGCAAGATTCTGTGAGTCTTAGGTACAAGCAACAACTGTCATCACACTTTTTAACTGAAGTTAGGAGTCAGTATGTTGATTTAAATGAATAAACAAAAGAAGATATAAAATTATTGTGTAAATCTGCATAAAGATAAAAAAATTTAAATATATATGCATCTACCAGAACATCACACTCTAGGATGATGAGAATAAATTCACTGAGAATTCACCAAATTTACTTATAAAGTGGAAATAAATGAGTGGATTGGAAGCTTGAACTTGAGATTATATTCACATCTCTAGGTTTACTCATTTAGATGCTTTAATAAAAATGAAGCATTCACATTACATAGAGCCTAGATACATTCTTCTACAATTTAGGAAATTGGAGGCATACCATTAACTGCCAAAATCAATGTTTATTCATGATTTCCTGGTTTAGTCCTCTATCTCTCAACCAGGTAATCTGCAAGTTATGTAGATAACTCACAATTGATTAATTAATTTATATACTTAGAAAGAAAATATAAAGTAAATGAATTCTTTTTCTAAACTAGGAATGCTCTTATTGAATAATACAATAAAATGATAAAGAGAAAGTTCTGTCTTCCATAAGTAATAACAATCAGCAACTGAGCACTGTGCTTAGGGGTCACTGCCCAAACTCAGGAGAGTCTGGGAATCAAGCTGATATGTGTTTTTAAAGATAACTTTATTTTATTCTTCATACAATGGACAATGAAGCCATAGAGCATTCCACAATTCTATACAATCTCCTTCTATCATTTAAAATCATGAAAGTATCTTCTAATGTTCTGTCATGATTTTGATATGTCATGTACATGCCTAACTACCAAAAGGTGTGAATTCTTTTTACTAGGAACAATTAGCTTTTCATCAATTCATATATTTAATATATTAATTCTATTTAATATGATCAATTGATTGGTAGTAGATATGAAATAAAATAAGTATGATAAAAAGAATTTTTCAACTTGGAACCTCTATTAGGACAAATATTAATGTTTTATGTGATCATTACCATTATGTATAGAATTTTTAATGTTCCTTGATCATTCTACCAGAAAGCTCACTCAATTTTGTTCTTTATTAGATATAGCTCTGGCAGGAGCTTCTTTTTATATATACTTAAGGAGGCAATATAATTTATAATACTAATTGAGAATACTAAAAGTGAGGTGTTGAAATACCAATGTCAATATAAAGAGTCTACCTCCTACTAATCAATAGAAAGAAGTAAATTATTTTTGTTAATCAGAAGTCAAAAGATGATGACTATACTAAGAAAATTCTGTTTTCTAAAAAAAGTCATCATTCACTTGAATTGAATGTCCCTCAAGTCCCAAGTATTGTGTCTTCTCTTTCTCCTAAACTCATTACCTTTCTGCAAAAAGGCTCAATTTCCTAATTAATGAACAAGTAAAATAAATTATCTGATTCTTTGAGGATCATATTCTCTCTATTCTTATAATTTACTTATTCATTTTACTTGTATTCTGTGCTTCTGTAAGAAGTAACCCTCAAACAAACTGAGTTTACACGCTGTGTTATTTTTTCTAACTTATTCATCTATTTCCCACTATATTTATCATCAAATTATTCTAATGTAGCCCAAGAAATAATATTAATTCCTTTTGCTATAGTATCATTTTCTATTTTATTATAAAATCATTTTCAGCCATATCAAGAGCCACAATAAACAGTAACCAGTTTTGAGCAGAAAGATCTTTGTTCTTGCACAAATTCAATACTCAGGCATTTGTAATGAAGTGTTATTACTGTTCATTATGTCACTATTTTGCCTACCAGAAAGTTATTAATCATTAAAATCTAAGTGAAAGTAGAATTACTTAAATAATTTTTCCCTCAGGAATCTCATAACAGCACACGTACAATAAAAATAGAGCATACTCGTAGAGATGCTAATATGGGCAGAGGGATGTTCTTTAGGTTAGCCCTACACAAAGAACTACAAGCAACTAAGGAATGATAGAAGGAGGGAAATAGTGATTCTATGGAAAAGCACAAAAATTGCTTACCCAATACCAATGGGTCAGCCCTGAAAACACACATACAAGTCACACTACACGAACTGAGTAGGTCTTGCTTATTTATGCATGTACATACACACATATTTAGCAATTAATGGAAAAAGAGGTAACGAATTTGAAGAGAGCAAGGAAGTGTATCTGTAAGGATTTTGAGGGAGAAAATGTAATTGAAAAACAATGTAACTATACTCTCAAACATTAAAAGAGCTATTTTTTTAAAAATCAAGAACAAAAACTTAGCAGCCTTCCCTTGATATTATCTTTCAAGTCTTGGCTTCATTTTCTTCAAGAATTTTAACATTAACTTTGATGTGAGTTATCTGTAACTCCCAACTTAAATTGTCTCTATGGAAGGAGATAATAAAAGAAATGTCAAAGCAACTGAGAGGCAGAGGAAAGGATGTAGGCAGATCAGCAAGAATCTCTGTCATCGGGCAGCAAACACTTATCTTTTAAACACAAGAATAAACAATTCCAGAAAGAACTGGATATGAAAGTGAGAGAGGAATGAGGGACACAAGATCTAAGAGTAGATAGGAGATTGCTTTCACCTGAGGACATAATCGTGGGTTGTCCCCTAGCTCAAATTGAAGATGGGCCAAATTTCAGAGCCCTAGAATTTCAGTCATGTGCAAATCACAAAGTCCTCTCAGTCACTTTTATCTAGCTGTCACAAGGGATGAGCATCTGTCCTAATCTATGTCATTTTTCAATTGCTAAGGGGTACAGAATGAACAGTCTGGGCATATTTTGCAGATCAATATGTTAAAACTGTTTTAAAATCAGACCCAGTGTGTTCTTCCTATGTATAAGTCTTCGTGCTGCTTTGATGACAACGATTTCCCTATAGTCCGAATCAGAAATTCAGCAGTCTACATGACTTCTCCTCTTTCACATAACCATTGCACCTCCATAAACTATCTCCCTGGTAAATATATTTTAATTTAAAATGCTTATGTACACGAATAGCTACTTACTTTCTCTTTTTCAACCATTCTTTTGTCCTCTTGAACTCCTCTTAAATATACTACATCTACCCTTCATCTAATTGTCTTCACAATAGACAGATTAAGATTTAATGCAAACAAATTCATTCATTAAAAATCATCCTTCTTGTGATTTTTTCTTCAGCTTTTGATCAATACGTCCCACATGCTGAAGGCCTTACATAACATAATAACTCTTTTATCTCCATACCCTATCACTTTGCTGTTTGAAACTTTTAACATGTGTACTAAAATATTTCAGCTGATTTCTCCATCTCTTACCATTACCCATCCCTTCATAACAAATGAATTACCTTTGCTGAACTTGTGTCTGTTGCATGCTTATGGCTACTGACCTGTCTTTCCTTGTAAATGACTTACATTTGCATGCAATATTTTGTATGTGAGAATCCCAAATATTTCATTTTTTGCTCCTAGATACCATATAGCTATTATAATGTTTTGTGATTACGTGAAATCATTACACTTGTTCATCATAATACTTAGTGTCAATTTTAAATAGTTTACACTCTAGAGCATAGTGTGAAATAGATATTTAATGAAGTAAACTTTGAATAAAAATAAAGTTTATTAAATATATAAGAAAATATAATGTACAAAAATATATCAGAATATATTATCACATTGAACCTCAATGTGTAGAATTACCATAAAAACCATTTTAAATCATTTAAAAATGTATCAACAATATCAATCATCATATTTGAGGTTGTGTTTGCTGAAAATAAGGCTGTTAAAAAGGGCTAGTCAAACTGGAGAACAGCATGCAGAATAACAAAAACAAACCCATAGCTATTACTCTGCATAAAGCTCAACTCCAAATGGATCAGTTTCCTCACCATAAGCCACACACAATTAATCAGACAGAATAAAAAAAGGGATTTTTAAATCTAATTGGCATGAGAAAAAATCTTCTGAAGAAGACATTGATAGCATAGACATTAAATCCAATCATTAATAAATGGGATCTCTTAAAGCTAAAATGCTCTTATAAAACAAAGGACACAGTTATTTGAGAAAAACAGCAGGTTACAGAGTTAGAAAATACTTTTATCAAATATACATATATTATAAATACTATCCCTCTAGGTGGAGGGTTTGTATCTGTAATATATAAAGATCTAAAAAAAACCTGAATGTTATAAAGACAAATAATCCATTTTTTAAAAATGGGATATAAAACTAAACAAAGAGTTCTCAAATGATGAAACAAAGTATTAAGAAAGAGTTTAAATTGTCAACATCTTTAGCCATCAGGTAAAGGCAGATTAAAGCTGCTGTGAGATTTCATCTTGTCCTAGTCACGATGGCCAAGATTAATTTAAAAATTTAAAGGCCATGCTACTAAGAATGCAGGGAGAAAGGAACACTTGATCATTGCTGATGGGAATACAATATAGTATATCCACTATGGAAATCTTTGTAGATGTTTTTCAAAAAACTCAATCTCAACCTACCACAAGATGCTGGTATATCATTCTTGAGTATATACACAAATGACTTTACATCTCACTATAGAAATACTTGCTCATCTATGTTTATTGCTGCTCAATTAATAATATCCAGAATTTAGAAGTGGTGAGCTGTCCATCAACTGATGAATGGATAATGAAAATGTGGTACATTTACACAATGGAACATTTTTTCATCTGAAATGTAAACACCAAGCCTGCCACAAAGCCTTTATCTACAATGTTGTGCTGGCTCCAAGATCTACTAGGACACAATACTTATGGGAGTAACCAACAAATAAGTGATTTGACTTAAGGCTAACTTATGGGATAGAGCCCATACCTACCATTGCTTGAGTGACCAAGAACATGATATTAGATAGCCCAGAGATAGAGGGTTAAAAACAGTTAATAATGGTATAAAAATGCATAAAGATAAAATCACTTCTAATGATATTCTGACATACTGATAGATCCGTGTCTCATTCAGAGACTTCTCTTTAAGTAGATGGGAACAAATATGTAGACCCACAACCAGAAAATATGGAGAGAATTTGGAACATTCAGATCTAAATGGATTATCTCCATCAAATTCCTCTACTCATAGCTCAGTGAACCCCATGGATGAGGAAGCAGAAAGAGTATAAGATGCAGGAAGGATGGAGAAAGCCAAGAAAACACGATCCTCTAAATCAACATGATCATAGATCATATGAATTCAAAGAACTGGAAGCAGCAAGCAGAGAGCATGTACAGATCTGTACCAGGTCCGTCCTCTGCACAGGTATTATGGCTTCCAGTTTGGTGGGTTGTTTTTTGTTGTTGATGATGTTGATTTGTTTTTTGTTTTGTTTGGAATTCCTGAGTGTGTGAACAAGTGGGTCTCTGGTTTGTATGCTTTCCCTTGGTCTCTTTTCCTTTTGTTGACCTGTCTTGTCTAATAAAACCAAGTGTGGTGTGGTGTGGTGTGGTGTGGTGTGGTGTGTGTGTGTGTGTGTGTGTGTGTGTGTGTGTGTGTGTGTGTATGTGAGAAAGAGAGAGAGAGAGACAGAGAATGCATGCATGCACTTTTATTTGATTACATTTTTGATGGTGCATTTTTATTTAGTTTTCTTGGTTTGGGATAATTTTGTTGTTGTACAGGGTTTTTGTTTGTTTTTTGAGAAAAACTTAAATTTGGGTGAATAAGGAAGGGGATAAGATCTGAAATTTTCAGGTAAATTAATGAATCTAGAACCAGTCATCCTCCTAGACCCCAAAAGATAAATATTGCACATTTCTGTTGATATATGGATGTTAGCTTTTAAGCTTCAGCTATGTGTGTTTCAACTCAAATAACCACAATTTGGGTTGTTGCTAAGGTGGTAGTGGGGAGCAAGGGATCTTCCAAAGGAGAGGAAATAGAAAATTGTGCTTTGAAATGATAAAGGAGAACTAGAATGAATGGACTAAACTGGAAAGGGCAAAGTACAGAAGAAATATGACAAGTGACAATACAGACCTTTTGAAAAGCTATGTGGGAAAGTGCTACTGTAAACACTTTCCTAAACACACACAGATATGAAAGGAATTTAAATGATGTCACCATATAATGAAAATGACAATGCCACAACTGGAAATCTTATGCCGCCAAGTAACAGCCCCAGTGTTAAGTTTGGGTTACAGCTTGTTGAGTAGTTGTTCAAAAGAATTCTATAGACACACTCTCAAATTGATTTATTGGTTACTCTTGACAGTCTGATGGCTAGGGCCTATTGCTTAAAAGACAAGTGACTTTTGTCCTCTAAAATGGAGAAATTGAGCTAGCGCCAATGAGAATCTTGACCCATACTGCTGGCGTTCATTGTACTTGAAGTTACTTTGTACAACACTGGGGGGGGGGATCCTTAATACTACCCAGCTGCAAAGCCTGCAATCCCCAACAGCAAAATACCTATATGCTATACAGGTGCAATAGAGCGATAGATGTTATGGAAGCAACAAAACATTATTCTATTTGACTTAAGGCATTCCCATGAGATGACTGCTAATGTAACCAAAAACCTAAGATATATAGGAAAACCAATTATTATTATTATTATTATTATTATTATTATTATTATTATCATTATAAAAGAATATAACAATAAACGGATGTGTAATGACATATTGCTATACCTTAGATCAGATCATCACTCAACCTTATCACAGAAGCTTCTTCTTGCATTAAATGATAATTAACATAGAGACTCAAACTAGACAATATGTAGAGAATGTAAAACTTTTGAGTATGCATTCTTAAATGGGGATGACTTTATTAAACTCATCCCTAACAGCTCAGTGAGATATGATGAAGAGGAAGTGAAAAAATTCTAGGAGCCAGAGTTGATGTATGAGGGCAAAGAAACTGATTTCCAGACACACCAGATTGACACACATATTTTTAACCTCTCAGAAACTATGACAACATGCACAAGACCTATACATGTTCAAAACAGACAAAATACCAATATTGAGAAGAGGAAGTGTACATGAAGTGCCACTCCTAACCAGGAAACTATTTGCAAGTGAAACCTGGTGGGAAAAGGAAAAACCATTTTCTCAAATGTCTATCAACCACAGTCCAAGTCATGTGAGGCCCCTATCCAGAAATAGTTAGTTTTCACAGAACTGCCACCATGCTTCTCGTTTTCCATTCATTTGGTTGTTGGTGTTTCCTCTGTTTGTTTTTCATGTGCTTTTGGAATATTTTTCTTTGTTTTGGTATTTTTGTCTTATTGAGGATTTTTCTTTGTTTTGAATTCTTTTTTATTTATTTTATAATTTAATTTAATTTTACATATCAGCCATGGATTGCCTTGTTCCCCCCCCCTCCCGCGCCTCCCTGTCTTACCCCCAGCCCACCCCCATTCCCATCTCCTCCAGGGCAAAGACTCCCCTGAGGATTGAGTTCAACCTGGTAGATTCAGTCCAGACAGGTCCAGTCCCCTCCTCCCAGGCTGAATTCTTTATAAGAGAAAAGCTATGTATTTGGCGCATAGAGAGATGGGGATATTTGGGAAGGAATTGAAGAATGGGAAAGATAATATTGCATAAAACTTTTTTAAATAAAAAATACACAGACATATGAAAAGAACAGAAGTCTGTTAAATACAAGCAATTATTCAACAGAAAATGAGGTAATCCAAAAAAATTCTGCTGGTATCCCATCTATAGTTTTAATTATAGTGCCTTGTACAAAATAACAGAAAGGAGTTTGGATTCTGGACACATTATATTTAAGCCTCACAATAATTTATACCTGTGTTTGTGAACCACTGTGAGTGTCTAAAAATTGTGTAGCAAATTTTTCTGAGCAGAAAAAAAAAATCAAGTGTGAGACCAAGGCAAATGCTGAACTTCTGCATAACATCATCTGTAGTCAGTATATTCTCACAGGTTGTTTAGTTCAGAGACTGCCAGTTTGAACACTACACTTTTTGATCAAATGACAGAGCACAAGTCTTCATAGAAATAGTTTATATACAATGAAAAGCAAATAATGTTTATAGTGTTTAAAAGTACACAATAAAATTTACATATAAATGAGTATGCGTGGATATCTTATTAATCCTAAACATTTCTTCAAAGTGTATATGATATACCTACTATTTTATGTAGTGATATTTTTAGATAATCTTCAATTATACATATTACTAAATTATAGCTCTCAAAACTCTAAATTAGAGGAAAATGTTTTTGATTGAAATTTATTCATAGAAAATAAACAAAATTAAGAATGAAGGCTAACTTTATAGTAAGAAGATTTATAATTAGGTTCAAATGTTTCACAAACATACTTGATATAAAGTAATTTTGAATTATATAAGGAGATATGGGTAGTTATAAATGAAAGAATATATGTTAATATGGGCACACAATCATTTCATACTGGCTTCATTTTTAGCTAGCACTGGGTATATGAAATTGTCCACTCAAAACACAGACATGTGCAATTAAAAATAACATGAATTTTAGAGAAATACTTGACATTAACTATATGAGGGTTTATGCTCCCTTTTACCACGAAAAATCAATTTTTTAATAAATGAAATACAAAAATGATTCTCCTAGAATGTCTGCACATGAAAGAATATTTTCCAGGTTATATATAATTTCAAGTTTAATTATTTAGATGATATTTTGGAACTCCATAAGAGTTCCAGACCTGTAGTTATGTATGATCTAAATACACTCAAATAGCAATATACTAACACATACATTTCTTTGTTTTCAAATTTTAAAATCTAATAACCAAATTAAACAAATCTTAAATAGAATGTTCAATCAGTACTTTAAGTTATCAATACATTTATATATTTTTCTCATAGCATATGTAAAGTCTTACCTATTTTGAGAGTTAGAATACATATATAATAAAGACAAATACTTTGTGCTAGCCAACAAATCATTTTGACAAAATAATGTCAGTTTCTTTTTAACAATTTTGATATTGGTAAATATCTTCAAATATATTCTACTTGTTTTCAAAGAAATATAAATGTTATTTCAATGAGATTCATTTTGCCTCTTATTTACTTTTAAACTCATGGCTGAGTTGACATAATATATTTGTAACAACTAGGAATAAATATGTATGACAGTAAATTAGTATTTCTGAATTAATCAGGCAAAGTAAGTTAAGTATATTATATTTCAAATTAATTTATTTCTCTATATAATTATTAATGTATGTTCATTAAATATTTACAGGGGCTTGGGAGATAAATCAGTGGTTCAGAAGACTTGCTGTTTTTGAACAGGACCTGAGTTCCTTCCCCAGAACCCTCATCTGGTTGCTCACAGACAGGACTGGCTCTAACTTCAGGGTATCTAACACCCTCTTCTGCTTTTCAAAGATGCCAACATACATGCAATATACAATGCACACATGTAATTAAACATGAAGTTAATATTTAAGAATATTAAAAACTAAAATGTCTTTGCAAATTTATTGAAGAAAATCCACCATGAACTTTCTTCCAAAGAATCTCAGAACAAACATTGAAAGATCTCTTGGCACATTCTCTGCTTACTTTTAAAATGTATTTTAAACTTTAGTATATATAGTAATATATCTATGGATATATATATATATATATATATATATATATATATATATATATAACATATATACACACAGAGAGTGAAAGAGAGAGAAAGAGGGAGAGAGAGGGGGGGAGAGAAATCAACCACATTCAAAGAATATTCAACTCAATGAACTTCTATAGTTATAATAGTCATTCCAAACAGAAACTGTGGCTCAGGTTTATGATGGTGGGGGTCGACATGGCAGCAGGCCTCAAGTAAGCTGGAGTGAGAAACTTGAGACATTA
This sequence comes from Peromyscus leucopus, assembly GCF_004664715.2. Lineage (NCBI taxonomy): Eukaryota > Metazoa > Chordata > Mammalia > Rodentia > Cricetidae > Peromyscus > Peromyscus leucopus. Next base: position 35,820,294 of record NC_051073.1, on the reverse strand, counting down.
CATTCTAACCATTAGCCCAAAGCAGAGAGAGGGAACAGGGATGGTCCTAGGCTTGTTTGTTCAAAGTCTGCCCCTAATGACACACTTCCTTTTGCTTGGCTGTACCTCCTAAATCTTCCCAAACAGTCCACCAACTGGGTCCAGCTGTTCAAACACCCATCTTGTGGGAGGCACTCGTCATTGAAAGAACTACAACTGATAGGAAAAATTCAAAATGGTTGTTTGTTTTCTGTTTAGGATTTAATCTAAGTAGCAGAATTTTGAGCGAAACATGAGTTAACTTTTGTTCATCTTGTTTCATAGCAAATCAAATACTGGAGCTGATGGCAGTATTTCATATGACGTTTCCAGATACCAAGCCAGGCTCTCCATTTATCTTAGCTTTTGTCTTAATTATTCATATTAACTTTCACTGAACGTGCTTTAAGAGGATTAGCTGTATTATTTACATGAAGTGTCAGAACTTTAGTTCTATGCAAAAGGAGCTTGTCAGAATTAAAAGTTTTATTGCATCCAAATCACATTATAGTATCAATATTATTATTTTCAAAAGTGATAGCTATTATTAGCCCAACAATAAAAATAATGGAGCTTCTTTGTACATTTTACCAATAATAGAGGCTGGAAAGTTTTTGAAGCATATTCATGACAATAGAAAATGAGATGCACTGAAAATCAGTGACTCTTCTTAACTGATCAAAGAATGCAATTTGCACAGTAACCCACTACCCTGAAATCTGAAGAGACAGGCATATCTGCATTCACAATTGAGATACCTGTCACACAGCAGAAGCTGTGGAGTCATAAACTGGAAAGAGATTATAAGAAGATAATTCTTAAAGTAGAATATGAATGTGCAGTAATTTTAAGACTTTAAAGTCATGAGTAGAGGTTTAAAATACTTCCCAGGGCTATATGATGCTACTTGCAAGAATTGGATTAGACTCATATTTATACAAATATAGGAAATTCTCACCATCTCTCTAGTAACAGATAAAGATAGGGTAGATGGCATAGGGTAGATGAGGTAGTGAAAGTACAACTTTTCTGAAATATGTGGAAACATTTTACAGCAAAAACCCACTTTCTAAAGAAAACCCATCAGAAAAAACTTTCCACTCATGGGAAGAGACTTCTCAGTCTATACAACTATTCCTTTATCTCAACAAAGAATAGAGGGAACCAGGAAATCTTTGTGAAGATTTCTTATATCCCAAGAATATATGTCCACAAAATCTTGTAATTGTTGTTAGGAAGAAATTAAACTCTGTGATTTAATTAGTTTGCTCATGTCATCCTTTTCTTTACACCCTCAATGTGACACCACAAAGCTATTATAAGAATAGTAGTGAAGACCTTTGAGAGACAAAGAATAAATCTTTTTGGAAAGAGGAGGATGTGATGATAATGTGTTCCCCAATATATTGTACACCCTAATAAACTCATCTAGGGTCAGATAACAGAACAGCCACTAGACAGACATGGAGGTCAGAAAATGGTGGCACTCACACCTTTAATCCTATCACTTGGAAGGCAGAGATGCATCTGGATCTCTGTGAGTTTTAAGCCACACTGGAAACAGCCAGGCATAGTGACTCACTGTTTAATCCTAGGAAGTGAGCCCTTAATCCCACGAAGTGATGGCAGAAAATAGAAAGGTAATATAAGGCTGAGAACCAGGAACTAGGCTGGTTAAGCTTTTAGGCTTCTAGCAGTAGTTCAGCTGAGATTCATTCTGGATGAGGACTCAGAGGCTTCCAGTCTGAGGAAACAGGATCAGCCAAGGAATTGGCAAGGAGAGGTGGCTGTGGCTTGTTCTGCTTCTCTGATCTTCCAGTGTTCACCCCAATAACTGACCTTGGGTTTGTTTAAATTAATAAGATCCTTTAAGATTTGTGCTACAGGAGGATACTGGAAAACTAAGCTAAAAGACAACAGGGAAAGCTGAACAAAAACATAAGAAGAATTTCAAACATATATGGCATTTTGACAAATTTTAACATACTTCAATTCAGCCAAAATAAAATAAAACTATAAACTAAAATTTTTAACAAAGATTGAAGGCATTCTATAAAGCCATTATCAGAAACAGAAAAAAATTAAAAGGATTGTAATTATTAGACTGAGTATTTAATAAACTATAGTGGTATAGTAGGTTATCTAACAGAGGATAATATGAAATATGCAAGATGGATAGCACATACTAACGTATATATTGTAAAGAACATCAAAAAAGAATCATAGAAATTAAAAGGCCTCCAGCAAAATTAAATACTTTCTATGGCAGACACCAAAACAGGCTTAACAGAAAAAAATAGAATTAATTAAGAACAACAAAAATTAATTTTAAAAAAGCTATACAGATTTCATGAATTATAGGAGTCTGAGAAGCTTTTGTTATCCAAAGGTTGAAAGAAGAAACACCAATGGAAATACATACACACCATAAGATAAATAAAAAGGTCTGAATTATGATAAAATTGGAAAAAAAAGTTCAAAGAGAGAAAACTTTTACTGTGAATGATATTTTTAGACAGTGCCCATTTACATAGTATTTTCTGTAGCTTGGGTCTATTAAAATTAATGACATTGAATGATATTCTCAAATTTAGCTTTCATTCCTATTAACTTAGTTAATAACTCATTCTATGATTAGAAACAAACATCACTTAATGTAGCACAAAAATGTAAAACTTATGAGTAAGTCTATCTGGGCTTTATTACTATTATTATTATTAGAAAAAGTGACAGTTATTGAGCAATATTACTAACACTGGTTTATAGTGAAGACTTACAGTTACAGACTTAAATGTTACAGAGAACTTTATTGTAAGAACAATACTATTTTAATCCATTGAACTTCATGCTACTTTTAACTGTCTTCTAATGTAGTAGTTTCTTTTGCTAGTTTCATTTTGCTAGCTTAATATATTTTCTACATTGAATGCAATTATTGATTTTAATATTTTTCTCCTAACATAACAAGATTGAAAAAACTATACACCAGATATGGTGTCAGGTTTAAGAAGATTTCACTGGATTTCCTGCTCATCTTCCATCATCTCATATCCAGTGTCTTTAGTATAGCATAGACTAGATATGCAGAGACAATGAAAAAAATCCAAGCTCAATTCCTGGAGACAGTGTTGATTATGATGTTGTACATCCTGATTCCAGAAGTCTTGGAAGAATTGTTTCACGTCATTCAATTTATAACCAGTAAGTTAGATCATCAGCCATCTCTACAATTACTATAGCCTCTAAGATAGTGCACTATTACTTTGCCCTTCTTTAAGCGACTAGGTTCTTCCAATAACAAGATCACTGCTATTTCTGAGAACTGACTTTAATTTAGACACAGAAAGGGGAGTATTGTTCTTCACTGCTGTTACAGATAGAATAAATTCTACTCATACAAATTTTGTTTCACTGCTTCTGTGTTTTCAAATGTCAGCGATACTCTTATCCTCTTGTTTATTCATATCAATGGACATGTATGTTCTGTTAACCATATCAATGATTCTTGGTTGTGTTTGCAATCAGGTTGCTATTGTGATAATTATATCTATTTCTGCAATGGTGGTCTATTGCTACCCTCTTGTCTGACATACAAGATTTATCTTGACTAGACTCAGGAGTTGCATACCTTACTATCACATCAAGCCTACAAAAGACATTTATCATTGATTTTAATTTTTTTCTAATTTATTTATTTATTAGGGGCAATGTTTTTGAGACAGGGTCTCTCTGTGCAGTTTTGGTGCCTGTCCTGGATCTCACTCTGTAGAACAGGCTGGCCTCGAACTCACAGAGATCCACCTGGCTCTGCCTCCCAAGTGCTGGGATTAAAGGCATGAGCCACCACCAACCTGGTTATCACTGTTTTTTAATCATATAAGTTAGTTGCCCACTAACATTTTTGTGTGTTTGTCAATACAGCATATTACGGTTACCTCAATTTGAGGTTTTATATAGTAGTACATGTTCATACACATAAAAAGAAGTATTGAAATTTCTTCTTTACTAAACTGGCACAGTGTTATAGGCAAATTAACTGAATTTCATACAAATGTTATTTTTCTAAGCTTCAAATTTCTAGACAAGGCACAGATTAAGACTGGTTTCATGTGCCTTTTAAATTGGTAAAGCAAAGGAATTTAATGAAAAATCTAGATAAGATGACAAGTAATCAAAACTTTCACATAATGATGATGGGATTTTTCAACGTGGGATTTGGAAAAATCTAGAAGTTGCTTGAACATTTAAAAATTGAGTAATCATATTTCTAAGCAATCTAATTTCAATTTGACTCATTTAAATTAATCATGTCAACAACATTATATGAATGCATGTATACTAGAAGCATTTTCTTGAGATTCAAAAGATCGCAATGTAAATTTCCATCACTGGACATAGGCTTTTTAAAACTGGATAAATCATAAGGCATTCACCCATAAAATCAAAAGAAGTACTTATGGATGCATCATACCCCAGTTGAGCCTTTACAATATTAATTAAGAAAACCAACCAGTGACAGACAAACATTCTCATTGCTCCCATTTCTGTACATTTATATAGGCAATGCATGGGTAACAAAAAAAGTCAATATTGTCTTAGGAATCAGGACAAAGTATGGGGACCAGCTGGAATGGAAATTAGATGTTGCATTTTTAATATTGTTAAGGTCATGAAAACATTCCAGAATTTACTGTGCTCATGATTATACATCTGTGCATCAGTGTACATACTAACAAAAATCAGATTAACATTTTAACTTGCATTTACTGCCTTTCCACCTAAAATGTTTTTATGTATTATGTAAATACAGATTATTGTTTGGATTATTTATTTGGCTTGCTGCTACAGTTTGCCTAGGAGTCTCTTTTGATCTTAGGTATGAAGGAAGAGCATGATCTACTGTTTCATCTTATTGGGAAATGAGAAATTCAATCACTGATTCACTACACGATGATGACCATATTTTTTACTTTTAAATTGACAATAATTGAATAGTATTTTATAAAGTCTAATAATCATATTTCATCATTTACTACAAAGATAGTTCCAATATCTTATAGTGAAAACAGGATGTTTTTATAGGTAGAAAATCTTATCAGCAAGAGCCAAAAACATTCTGTATTCCAAGATCCATTTATGAACATCAAAGAGAAAATTTTAAAGATCAGTTCTTGAGAGTTCCTCTTGCTTTATTCATCAGTGTTTAAAATTATTTCCAAGCTATTACACAATGAACACAAGCCATTTTAAGCAAATTACAATATGATATTATGGTTTTAAAAGAAGCAAATTTGCTTAAAAAGCAGTGATTGTGCTTTTTCTGATTTTATTTCTGGTAATTTACCATTTTCGGGTTATAATGTGAGCAGAATAGTGCATGGCAGTTTCACAGAAGTTTGGTCACTGACATTCAGTAGAGCATGACCAGGCTTCTTAGCAGAAGGATTCAGAATGGGCTTTACAATTCTTTGTATTAAGTACAAATTTAAATGTAAAATAGTCACAAAGAACAGAAAGGAAGCAAGATGATGCCAGAAAGATAAATGATGATACCATGAGGTGAATAACTTCAGCAACACCACATTTTATTATTTTATAATTTGTCAAATTATTTATTTTGAGAAAAAATATCATCAAAAAAGAATGATATAAAATTCACTTTAGTCTATATACCAGTTTTTAAATTTTAGAAAAAAACCTGAATTCTAAGTAAATTTTATAAACTTCGATGAATTATCAAAGAATTTAATGAAATATCCATGGTAATTTGAATATAATACATTGTCTAATACCTAATTATAACTTTCTGTGATCAATGTGAACATGTAATGTGAACAAGAATGTTCTGGTGAACAAAAAAATGGGGATATTATATAAGTTCCATGATTGTAATCTTTGAAGAAATAATTAAAAATAAAATTCTGACATAGTTTAAAATATTTCCAGTTCTGAAAGATTAGCTTTGTTAGTTATTGAGACATTCATACAATGTTTGATCATAATCATCCTTCCTCCAATTCCTTCTGTATTGATCTCCTTTTCCTGTATATCTCCTTTGTTTTCTGTCTCTCTCTCTCTCCATAGAAATCACTTTCTGATTCCTAGATATTCTCAGATATGTGATCTTTCAGTGGAGCATTGTTGATTTACCAGGGTCTGCATTCTTTGAGAAATCTGATTTTCACTCTCCCGACAGCTATCAATTGGCAATAGCTTCTCATCTAAAAGTAGGACGTCATGTCCCACGCTCCTATTCATTCTAGGATTTCATCTAGCTTGAGGAAACACACGTTTTGTGCATATTATGACAACTGCCTTGAGTTAGTATGTGCAGCTGCTCTGCTGAATCCGGAAGATGCTATTTCCTTGTGGTCATCTACAGCCTCCCGCTCCTATATTCTTTATACTCATCTCCCACCATGATCCCTGCACCTTGGAAGGAGGAGCACAGTATATGTGTTTCATGGTGGTCTGGGTATTCTGAACCTCTTATTCCAATTTTTTTTTTTAACATTGCAAGAAGTGGTTATGCCTACCTTTGGGGGATTTATGTCTCAGTGTTATAAACATTTTAAAATGACAACACATCATGGAGTAGAAGAGGAATGGCATCAAGAGCTGCTTTTCATAGTGAATAATAAAGAAAAAAAATACTTGACTGTTCTTCAAGGCCACAAAAGTTAAGTCTGCACAAGTTTCCTAATAATTTGTCCTATGAGTAACTGTCATATCCCTAAATGTTTCTCATGTGTAACATCATTTAATCTTCATTACTTTATATAGAAATAAATTTTAGTTCCTTTTAGCAGAGAAATCACCAAGACTGAGCTGGATTGAATAATTCATTTTATGCAAATGAAAGAAAAGTGTTAAATCAAAATTCCTCATTAACGATCCAGTCAACAGGTTTTTAGAAGGAGACGCTTAGAGAAACTAAACTGATCTTATAAAGGGTGGAGAAATTATTTAAGTGGAAACACACTATTTTCAGAGATTTTACTCTGAAGCCAAATTTCTATAAGCGATTTTATAAACTGTCTTCTTTGAAAGCACTACTTCAAAACATGGCATCTACTCACATGTGTATGCTAGTACATATACGAGTATGCCTAAAGAGACCAGAGGAGAAAATCAGATGATGTGTCTCAGATCTAATCTCCATGCCATTTCTTTGAAAACACCATATCAGAAAACTTGAAGCTAGACTGACATCCATCAAACTCTATATCCTTCTGTTTCCACCCACCATTTGACACAGATTTTAAACACGTGAACATGGCTGAATATTTGTACGGATGCTGAAATCTGAACTCAGGTCCTGATGCTTGCACTTTTCATCCTTGCCTGATAAACATTTTTCAAGTTGACAGATTTTTATTCCTTTAAATCGTTTTCTGCCTAAAAAAAAATTATATAAAATTTAAATACAGAAATGCATATTTTGAAATGAGACCGAGTTTTAGAACTTAGCTGCACAAGATGCTAAAGCAGAATAGAATACAGAGCACAACAGTTTTTCTTCAGTAAGCATCAGGGGCAGCAATCCTGATGACAGTTAACCTTGAATCCAGTGAATTCCATGACATGTCACTATGACAAGTTCTGCTAATATAGAGATAAACAGAGGAAATTGTCATAATTTCTTTTTTAGCAAAATGACAGTAATAAGGTGCAGTTTAGAATATTGATTTTTGATTTTTTTGTTGTTTTGTCAGCTAATTAGTCACAGATGCTGACTGCACAACATATTTGGAGTTTATAAAACATGACAAGATTTAAAAGAATGAGAGATTCACATGACAGCAGAGGAGAATTCTATAGCATATCTCTGTAGCAGGTCAGTAGTGAATTTTATCCTTATTTTTATTAGTGTAGTATTCATGATACTACAAAAAAAAAACCTACAAAATCAAAAATGAGATTAGTGTAATATAAACCATTCAGTATTCCTAAATCTAACTGGTATTAATAGAAAGTCAACCTAAAACCTATTGTCTAGAACATCTGTGTGAATGAACCATAAGTAAACAGAGTACTTAAGGGAAATTACTGAATTTGCCTCTTAAAATAATAGTAGATGATAGGTTCAGTGAGTACAGTGTTTCCCCATCATGCACAAAGCTCCAGGTTTGATTTCCAGAACTACATAAAATCAGGTAAATATCTACAATCTAAAAACAGGGGAAGTGGAGCTATGATGCCTGCCTCTGTATGTACTCTTTACATGAAGTTAAATTCTGTATAGAGAATTCTAGACCAGACTGTGAGCTGTAAGCTTGTTTTGAATAAAAAGGAAAAAAAAAAGAAATCAGAGAGAAATAGGAAATATAAGGATGGACTCAGACAAATTATGTATCTTCTCACATTTCAAAGGTATAAAAATAATCTCTCACAATGTAACCAAAAAGGCTAATATAGAATATGACGTCAGTGGTACTGTCTATGGTAGCCAGCACTTAGTTAACCAAAATTTATATTTCAACATCTAAGTTAAATATTCTACTTCTCACATTTCCATGAGAAATATACCTAGGAGTGCATTTGTAAGGTTGGTGCACAAAGATAAATTCTAACTGGTCATGGAAAATGAGTTTTTAACAATGATTTTCAACAATGAGATTTTTTCAAAATATTGTCCTGATTTATGGACTAATTTTAGAGTATGGGAGCATCCCTTACCCTAAACCATTGCTAATGTTCAGAATCATCAGCATAACAAATTGCAACATTTCTGGTAAAAAAGAATCACCACTATTAAGAGGCATACATAAATCTATTTTGTCACTTAATTCACATTTCCCTTTCTTGCTAACAACAAACATACTAATTACTTGGGCTATAATTGATTATAAACCCAATACATTCAATTATAAATCCAATGTTTTATGTTCCTATTTTTCTATGAATTATAGTTTGTTCCATTCATGTATCCAATCATGCCTGTACTAATTATTATGATTGTACAAAAGGCTTTGATATACAGTGAAACAAGTTCCTGTTCTCCATAATTCCTTCAAAAGTGCCACATCAAGATTTGACTTTCTTATTTCACTATAAGTTAGAATCAGCTAGTTACTATCCACAAAAGATTTAAACAAACTTTTACAGTGGATAATGAGGTTGTCAAAGGATTTACAAGAGAATTACAAAAAAAATATTTCAACATGTCAGTTTTAAAATGAAGAATCTGACTACTATAGTTGTTATGTGGTAATTCATTAGTGAGTGCTGTGTGGTGACATGTCTCTAGAGATAGGCTACATTAGATGAACCTAAGCTGCCTTAATCAATTTATCTGTATCCTGACCAGGGTGACTTCTGATAACTCTGGCATCTGAGAACGTGATGGGAATGGATCTTGCTGTTTCTATGTCTGTGACATGCTGCCTTTTACTCATAAGCATGTCAGAGCATGTAATTCTGAATGAATTATAGTAACATTAAGCCTATTTCTAAAAAAAACTAAGTAGCTACAAAACAATGTCTCATTTAATTACTATTATACTTTGGCCAGAAATGTCTCCATTTTTTATAACATATGGCCACTTTTATTTTTTGTTAGCAAATGCAATTGGGAAAAACCTTGGAGCTGACTCACCTCCAGTTCTACAACTTCACACAAGATCATTTGTTTTATTACAATGGGGCAAGCCTCCCCCTCCTTTAGGAAGTTTATTTAATGGCTTTTATTTATTTATTTATTTATTTTTTGGGTTTTTTTTTTTTTTGAGACATGGTTTCTCTGTGTAGCTTTGCGCCTTTCCTGAATCTCACTTGGTAGCCCAGGATGGCCTCGAACTCACAATGATCCACCTGGCTCTGCCTCCCAAGTGCTGGGATTAAAGGCGTGCGCCACCACCGCCCAGCTTATTTAATGGCTTTTTAGACTATCTTCCCTGTTAGAAAAAAAAAAAAAGTGTTCTAATATTTTGTTTATAGTCACCTTTAAAACAGGTAGAAGCGTGCGCGCGCGCGCACACACACACACTTGCATGATTATAAAATGGATAATGAAGAGTCTTATTGTGACATGTAAAACAGATCAACCTATCAACCTAAAAGTGTAACAACATTTATTCAAAATTTTGGAAGCTGATAGTCCATTCATTAAACAATGTTTCTAGTAGAAAATGTATAATGACATATGGAAAGATAAATTGACTATGTATCAAATATTTGTAATCAAGAAGAATTTTAAAGGAGGGTTCATTCAGTAGACAAATATGTGATTGTCAATGTCAAAAGGATTCTCAAATAGATGCAAATTACCCACAGATTATAGGACAACAATATATTACATTTCCCTGGACAGAAATACAAGTATTTTCTTAGAGAAAAATAATTTTCTTCAATGTTAATTTTCTCAATTACAATCTGCTAAAAACCATTTAAAAACATGAAAAATGCAGAAAGAAAGAACTACATTGACCAGCACACCAAGTCTGCATTCCTTGTTCTTGTTCGGAATGTTTCTTGAAATATCTGGACATGGAGGCTCAATACGTACTCCATACTTAAATTGATTTATTTGATTTTTAATGTCCAGGGTTTTTTCTAGTTCTTTATATAGTTTGGAGATTAACTTTCTATCAGATGTGTAGGTAGTAAAAATTTTCCCATTCTGTTTTCTGGAATCTTTTCTGAATGATGGTGTCCTTTGCCATACAGAATCTCAGTTTCAAGAGTTCCCATTTATTAATTCTTGATATAAGTGCCTGGGCTAATGGTGTTCTGTTCAGAAATAATTTCCTATGACAATTAGTTCAAGGCTGTTGCTTACTTTTTCTTCTATCAGATTCAGTGTATCTTGTTTTATGCCCAACATTCTTTCATCCATTTGGAATTAAATTTTGTGAAGGGTCATAAATAGGAATCTATTTGGATTCATTTACATGCAGATATCTAGTATGACCAGTGAAATTTATTGAATATGCTCTCTTTTTTTTCTAGTATGTATTTTTGCTAATTTAGCAAAAATCAGATGTACATATGTTTGAGGATTTATGTCCACATCTTCAGTTCTAGTCCACTGATCAATATGTTTTTCTGCAAATTACATGCTGTTTTCATTGCTACAGCTCTGAAGTACAATTTGAGTTTGGGTATGATAAAACCTCCAACAGTTTTACCATTCAAGACTTTTTTTTAACCATCCTGAGGTTTGGTGTGTGTGTGTGTGTGTGTGTGTGTGTGTGTGTGTTTCCATATACAAGTTGAATCCATTCCTACATCTCTGGAAAAAAGCCTACCTGATCATGATGAATATTCTTTTTTGTGTGTAATTGGACTTCGTTTGCAAGTGTTTTGTCAAAAATTTTTGCGTCTATGCTCATAAATGAAGTTCTGCAATTCTCTTTGTTTGAGTTTTTATGTGGTTTAGATATCAGATATCAGGGTAAATGTGGCCTTATTTGGCCAAGTTCCTTCTGTTTCTATTTTCTGGAATAATTTGAGGAGTGCTGGTGTTAATTGTTCTTTGAAAATCTACTTGAATTTTGCAATAAAACCATCTGTCCCTGAGCTTTTTTGGTTGGGAGATTTTGATTACTGCTTTTTAAATTTGTTCTATGATATTGATTTAATGTTTGTAAGTGGTATATATATCGAAAAAAAACTTCTTCTTTCTTTTAAAGATTTTCCAATTTGGTCGAGTACAGGTTTTTAATGTCCTAATGGTTCTCTAGATTTCCTTGTTGTCTGTGGTCATATTCCTCCCAAATGTATTCTTTTTAATTTTTTTAAATTTTGATATTTTTCTCCACGTTTTTATTAATGTGGCTAAGGGTTGGTCAATCTTACTGATTTTCTCAAAGAATTAAGTCTTTCTTTCATTTATACTTTGTATTGTTTTTGTCTATTTATATAGTATTAATTAAAATCTGATTTTGATAATTTTTTCATCTGCTCCTTTTTGTGTTATTTCTTTTTTTATTCTAGAGCTTTCTGAAGTATCCTTAAATTACTAATATGAGGCATACCCAATTTTTTATTTAATTTTTTTTTCATTTTACATACCAACCACTGTTCTCCCTTCCTCTTCTCCTGCTGCCTCCTCCCCCATCTTACTCTTACCCACTCCTCATAGGGGGTAAGGCCTCTCTTGGGTACTCAACACAGGCTGCCATACCATGTTGGGGCAGGACCAACCCTCCCCCACCCTCCCCCTCATTAGGGATAAGTAATGCATAGCACCATAGGGAAAGGGCTCGAAAAAGCCAGTTCATGTATCCTGGATAAGTCCAGATCCCACTGCCAGGGGATCCACAAACAGATCAAGACACACAACTGTCCCTCTCATTCAGAGGGCCTAGTGTAGTCCTATGCACACTCCCCAGCTGTCAGACCAGAGTCCAAGAGCTCCCACTAGCTGGATCAGCTGTCTCTGTGATTTTCTCGATCACGATCTTGACCCACCTTGTTCCTATAATCCCCCCTCCCTCTCTTCAGCTGGACTCCGGGAGCTAAACAAATTTTTTAATGAAGGTAAACTTTCCTCTCAGAACCTCCTTCCTTGTGTCCAGCAAATTTGGATATGTTGTGTTTCCATTTCCATCCAACCATAGCCAGAATAATTAGCTAGGTTTAAAATGACAGGCACAAATACATGCTTTTAGTAGGCTTTAAATCCAATTCACAACTTTTGGTAGCCCTCCAAAGCTGTAGATGTCATTCCTATACCTTTGGGGTTAACTTAGCAAACTAATCATTCTTGTGGTCCACACGCTTTACCTTTGCATTACATCTCAGCATATTGTCAGAGCCAGGGAGGAAGCTTCCAGCTCAGTTCCAGTTCAGTTGCTCTATGACCTGTATTGATGTATCTGATATCTTCAAAATAGGACCTTGCCTTCAAGATCAGTAAAGAAATCAAGGACAGTGGCAATCGACTGTATTGTTATAGGATGGTCCCTTTGACTCCCTTTACCAACTTAAAGGGATGTTTCTCATGCCTGATGCTAGGGTTTTGTTAGATATTCTGTGGGTCCTGTGGAGAGCTTTAGCATTCCGAGAGACATAACTTCCAAAAACAATTGTCAGTTTTCAATTCACTGAAAATGCTGAAAGTATCACATTAGCCTTTTAATCATCAAAATTTTAAAGATCCTAATAGATTTGTATAGCTCTCTGCTTGTAACATTATAATTAGATAATTGTTGGAAATGGACTGAAAGTGGACCGTGACCATCCAGAATGCTACAAGAGTCAAGAATATAGATAAAAACAGTGGTTACTAAACATAAGCCCTTTTACAAAGCTATAAATCTATAATTACATTTAATTTTCAGTGGAACATATGCTAATATTCTAATTGTATCACTCATTTTAACACTTTACTAAGGAGAAAATTCTCAAAGTCATATACATTTTCAATATGAAACATTTTCCCTAGGCATGAATAATATAATTATTTTTGTGTTAAATGCAAAATATGTCTTCAAAACTAATAAATAAATGTTGGATTATAAAGCACATAAAATGTATAAGAGTTGTAAAAAGTGCTAAAAGCCTAATTATTGGCTTATAAAATTATTAATACATAATAGCTAAATCTAAAAAAAAGAACACAGCTCTATTATGACTTTTTTCCGTCTGTAAAAGAGCCATGTTATTACTTCCACACCTAGACCAGTTCTCTGTGAAGCTGTCTTCCTTATTCCACGTGTCTGTTCTGTCCTATGCTGGAGCTGTGTCTGCTATTTTGCTGCAATTCTGACTCCTTACTGTAGTCTTAGGTACAAAACAGGAGTACATGTATCACTCACTTCAGCCTTTGAAACATGATGATGTACCCTGTTCCCCAGGCCCTTTATGAACGTAGTGATTGTCCCCTTTGACCTCAACAACTCCAACAGGGACGCCTCCTCTTGTCAAATAAATATTAAATTATTCCACTTAATTTATAATCTCCTATTTTCCTTAGCCTACTTAGTTCTGATATAGCAATTCCGGCCCTTTGCCTCACTCTTTGTATGTCCTCACCCAGTGTCTTTACAATAAAGGTAGTATGGACCAGAATAGAAGAAGACCACATAACTGTGCATTTTTATGTTTTGATGATTATATTGTAGATATATTGAAGAATGTCTTTAGTTATAGCAAGTACACATTAAAGTATCAAAAGAAAAGTATCACATCTATCCAATGTGATAACAAGTAATTCAAGAAAAACAGTGAGTGGAATGCTAACAAGATAAATGCAATAGTACACTGTTAGGATGAAAATGTCATGGAATATTTCACGAAAAACAAGAAAAAATGGTTCTTGAATTTCTAGAAAAAATTTACCTATGACTTACTGTACATAACTTCAGAAGAGTAACTATCTTAGATAAATTTAAGTTTAGAACAATAAATAGGGGCAGAAAGTATAATTTATACATAATTTTTTGTATCCATTTGCATGTCACAACCATCTCTGTTATTCTCCCTTTTTCCTTAGCAAGCACTCAGGAGGACAGAATTTGAGTTTGCAACCTCTAACCCTTTATACTTAGAAATATTACTACTACGGCTTTCACACAATTCTCTATTGTTGTTTTAAATAATAGTGTCATTATATATGTGGTACTGTGGTACTTGCAGATGTTGCAGAGTTCCACTGCTCCTTGTAGTCTTAAAAGATTGAATTCAGTCAAGAGCAGTTTGCGTAGATGTTTACTTACAATTGCAGCAGAAGCAGAGCAAATTCTGCAAGAGACGTCAGAGAGGGCTGACACAAGGCAGGGAGCAGCAGAGTGGTTTTTACACTGTAGACCTTAAAGAAGGTTTTGTGAACCCTTGCAACTTAGGTGTCATATTTACAAGGTAAATTGATTCTTTTTTTATCACCAATCATGTTGGGCTGCATTATTCTTTTAGTGTATTTCTTCCCAAAGTTCTCCCAAAGACCAAGTTCCTCTCAAAGTGGAAGGATACCAAAACACAAGTGATGTAAATAGGTCATGTCTTTTGGGGATACTGTACATTTGTTAGGGTATGTGTGACATGCTCCTAAGAGTATATCCCTTCCTAGCAGTAGTTTTCTTTAGCTAACTCACTGCTGTCAGAGCAGTCAGGGGCCTTTCGGGAACAGGCAAAGACTTTCTTAGGAGCCATAATCAAATTTTAATCTATTTTGCAGTCAAATCTAAAAATATATTTCATTAGATTTAAAAATATGTGAGTGGGCCACAGTGCCTTGCTCTGTTCCTGGGTGGTGAGGGAGGGGTGTTCATGAAAGACAGCTAGAACCTTGATTTTTCCCTCCAGGACCTTTTCTTTACTCTAGATTATCAAAATATAGGAATGATAAATGAGAGAATTGAATCTAGATTAATTCAATATGATTATTTTCTTGTACATCCGTCTTCCTGAAAGTGACATAATCTCAGTATGGCTGAAAATAATCCCATTGTGTGGATATAATTTAATTACTCCTGTTGTTAACAACTATGGATACATCACACTTGGGTTCATATGTCCATAGGACTCTCCTCTGCAGGATTTTAGCTTTTCTGTTAGTCTTTCTAGAAGTTTTAAACCACTGTTTTTCAATAATAGAACTGTGAGGTGAAATTTGACTCTAAATTTTCTTTTAGTTAGGGTCCTCTGTAGTTACCTCATACATACCATAAATGAAAGCTTCATTTTCAAGAAATGAAAATCCCCATTTACTTCATACAAATGGTCTTCCTGACATTTTAATGTAAGACCCCTTTTACGTACCATGCTATTGATCATTGGTTTCTAATACTTTTTCTCCTATGTTGGTTGGAAAGTTATGAGATGAGCCAAATCCAAGTTTATGATATGATACGTTACTGTGTTACCTTTAATGAGCTACTTTGGCAATACTAGCATTGACTACTTTACACTGTTTGACATTAAAATAAAAATTAGTCTACAAATGCAATCTTACTAACATATATGATAAATACAGTATTATTTTCTTTGATAATTTAGTTTACTTACAAAGTTATTATATTTCAACTTGATGCATCTCTCCCCAAATGTTATCATATTTGAAAATAAATAAAAAAGAGCATATCCTGTAGCTAGAGTTTTCCTGCCTTGCCCACAGTCAGGACAAATCTTTGTCATCTGCCAGTCCCACAGCCGCTCAGACCCAACCAAGTAAACACAGAGACTTATATTGCTTACAAACTGTATGGTCGTGGCAGGCTTCTTGCTAACTGTTCTTATCTCTTATATTAATCTATTTCTATAAATCTATACTGTGCCATGTGGCTTGTGGCTTACCGGCATCTTCACATGCTGCTTGTCCTGGCGGTGGCTGGCAGTGGGTCCTTCTGCCTTCCTGTTCTTTCTTTTCTCCTCTCTGTTAGTCCTGCCTATACTTCCTGCCTAGCCACTGGCCAA
The DNA here is from genome assembly GCF_004664715.2 of Peromyscus leucopus. NCBI lineage: Eukaryota > Metazoa > Chordata > Mammalia > Rodentia > Cricetidae > Peromyscus > Peromyscus leucopus. The sequence continues at coordinate 35,803,917 of NC_051073.1, read as the reverse complement.
TCAGTGTTTTATTTATTGACCAATCAGAGCAACACATTTGCCATACAGAACATCCCACAGCAATATCCAGTCATTTTTTATTTCAAATTGAAACTAGAAAATATTTTGATTCAATTATATTTTAAAACATAGTTATGTAAGAAATATAGTATGAGACATACCCATGTACACTTGAATACACTTTACTTATCTTGAATTGAATTTTAGCTGGGGAGGTTCCCTACATAATTTATCAAAGTCACTTTCTCTTTAAGAGGAGGAATATCTGCTGAAAAAAAAATCAAGTTTTGTGAATACAATGTGTGATCCAAAGTCATTACATACAAATTGCATAAAGTAAGATTAATAAACTTGATAGAGATGAACAAGTGGGACTAAAAATAACATTGGGCAGAATGTATATATTATTAAACAAACACACAAAATTCATAATATTGAGCTATTTTCAGATTATTTAATAAAATGTATCAAAACAAAAACTAATTTCAAGGTCCAGTGTGACCTACTAACAAAGGGCCTTGTAGTTGTATTGTGCACACCAATAAACTTATCTGGGGATCAGAGAACAGAGCAGCCACTATATTAAACATAGGTTTAGGCAGTGGTAGCACATGTCTTTAATCCTAGCATTCAGGAGGTTCAAAGCCACATAGGAGACAGCCAGGCATGGTGACATATGCCTTTAATCTCAGGAAGTAATGTCAGGAAGCAGAAAGTTATATAAGGCGTGAGGACCAGGAACTTGAGGTCCCTTTAAGCTCTAAGGCTTCTAGCAGCAGTTCAGCTGAGATCCATTTGGGTGAGGACTCAAAGGCTTACAGTTTGAGGAAACAAGATCAGCTGACGAATTGGAGGGGTGAGGTTGGCTGAATCTTGTTCTGTTTCTCTGATCTTTCAGCATTCACCCGAATAACTGGCTCTGGGTTTGTTTTTAATAATAAGACCCTTTAAGACTCATGTTACAGGGCCTTAGTATACATAAACTAGTGATGGAAAGCAGGAGAATTCTCCTAAGATGTCAGCGTATTAAACATTGGGAGTGCTATTATGAAGCTGTTACATTAGTCAATGTATATTTTAACAGATCTCCTTTTTATTAGCCATGTTCAGTTACAAGGTTGTGATTTTTCATATTTTGGTTATATTATACTTTTAATACATCTTTGTGTATTACATGTAGTTTTTACTAATTCAGTTCTTCATATATACTTCTGGGTTGCCATAGACACATTTTCCGGTTGTTTCATTCACTTTTTAATTTTTAAATCTTCACATGTACATACGCTACAGATTAGTAAGTGAATATTCATTCTGAATTATTGACAAATCTGTAAGCACCTTCCTTTTTCTCCACTTGCACTCACAAACACACACATACAGCTTTTTAAGCCCCATAATTGCATGTTTTGCATAATCTCTTCAGGAAGAAACTACTGTGATAGAAGTTTTTTTAGTATCTTAATGTGTAATAAGTCCTGAATATTGTGATAATTTATTCAAAATTGTTTCATTGGCATCTACTTAGGATAGTAAGAAAATTTCAAAAACTTAGGTTTTTGTTCAGATGAGAAGTTGAATATCACACTTAAGCAACTTGCATAAAACCTTCACAGAGGAAATTAAATTTGAACATGAGTTAATTCAAAATATTTAGACTTGTTCAAAACTGTCTGATCAGGAACTACAGATTCCTAGGGCAAAAATGTAAATTTAACTTAATCTTGCCTAAGAATCGTTCAGAAGTTTTGTACAACTCGAAAACTCATAAAAAACAATACAAGGACATAGCCCAGTCAGTTGAGTGATTGCACCTGTGTTCAGTACCTACACTAAACACACACACACATACACATCAAAATGTTAGTCATGATGTCATGAAACATGTTTACAATCCAAGGGCTAGGGAGACAGTGACAGCTGGCTTGTTAACAAGGCAGCCTAGTGTACATTCATGCTGCACTTAATGCTACTGGAGAGGATCTGAATTCAGTTCCAAGCATCCACATTGTGTAGGGCAGAAGAGCCTGTAACTCCAACTCCAAGGGATCTGATGCCCTTTTCTGGCCTCCACATTTACTACTACCTTGTGTGCATATGCATAGTAACACACACATATACTAGTATAAAATAATCTTTTGACAGAAGACTATAAAATGGTAGATGTCTCCCGAGTAACAACAACCAAGGTTGTCTGCTGGTCTCCACGTTCAAATACACAACATATTCATGTGAGCTTTCATAGACATGTGAACGTGAATATACAAAAAATGCAAACACAGACACAAAGCTCATAAACATATATGCATGTACACACTTAAAGATACAGGGAAATTCTAATTGTGTACAATTATATTAAATTGCACTAATTAGACAACTGTTGAAACTAATCATTCTTTTTGAACTTTTTATTTTGAGATTATATCATATTCATATTTCTCACTTCCCTTCCCCTTCAAACACCTTCAAACATTAATAGTTATTATATGCATACGTGTTTATGCATATACATTTATATTCCCAAATATAACATGCTCCATTTGTATAATGTTACTTGTATGTATGTTTTAAGGAGTGACATTGGTATTGGGTAACTAACTAGTGTGCTCTTCCCTGTGGAAGACTCTTTCTCTCAGTCTCAGCATTCCTTGTTTGCCTGAAGTTTTGTGTAGGGTCACAACCTCATCTCCTTTGGCATGCTCATTGGTTACCCTGTTCAGCTCATGTTTAGGCAGTTACATCAGTGAGATTTTTGAGAGGTGTTAGCTTCTGACATCTCTGGGAGACACAACCTCACAGAAACCTCCTTAGCACTCGGGTTCTTACAATCTTCCTACTCCCTCTTCTTCAAAGTTCCATGAGCTTTTAGGTGTGGGAGTGTTATGGAGATGTATCCATTGCAACTGGGCTCCATAACTCTGCATTTTGATTGGATGTGTTTCTCTAAAATGTCTCCATATGCTGGAAAAATAAGTTTCCTTGATGAAGAGTGGAGACTACGCTTATCTGTGGATGTGAGGACAGCTATACAGACTGTTACATTTTTAATTAAATTGATATCTATTTACCCTTTAATTAGCACAATACAGTATATGATATGCATATGATCTCTAAATTGACATATATTTGCTTCTCAGTAGTAGTCTAGACGAAGGAAAAAGTTGAGTAACTTTTTCAGAAGAGTATTGCACTAGCTCATTCAATTTTCTGTCATGTCCAGAACTCATACATATTTGATAAAATACGTACATTTTTATAGTAGTGATAATAGATAACACATGTGTACAAAGCTTTGAAGAATGGAGACTCAATCTGGTAGTTTAAGGCTCTTAAAATGAAAAACTGGGATTCACTCTCACGCCTCTGACTTTTTAAAGCATGGATTCCGTCTTTACTGCATTGTTCTTCAATTCACTCTCTCTAAGTCTAAGCACTCTCTGGCTTCTTTCAGAATTCGCAGCTGCCAGCTCGGCCTCTCCACAGCATTCTTTGCTGCGTCACACATCAGGATGACTTGCTGTTGTTTGTTGCTTTCTCTTGGCTACAAACATATATAGAGAAGCCAGATGTCAATACCAGATGCCTTCTTCAGTCACTCACCCTCTCACAGGATCTCTCACGTGGACCTACTGCTCACAGATTTGACTACATTAGCTGGACAGCAAGCTCGTGTCATGTCACACCCAGCCTTGTACTCTCAGCTGCTAAGGATCAAACTCAAGTGCTCAGGCTTGCATAGCAAACAAGTTACTAACTGAACAAGCTCTCCATCACCAGTTTCTAATGTCTTATAAAGAAAAGGTGTGATTTTTCAAAGATAAAAAACTCGTGGTGTCCTGATGCCTTCTAGTGTCTTGGCCAATACTCTTAATGACTGAAGGAAATGGAAGAGCAATTTTTGAATTTTTTAAAGTGAAAAAATAAAACTCAATAAGAAATTTAAAGACCAGAAGATGACTATTTTACTGGAAACATCTTGTGCATATGAATATCTAGAAAATTTTAACCATCTTCATATTTCTAAAATGCCTAATTGCCTGTAGCTTTTTATTGAAACATTAAAATAAACTGCTTAAGAATAGGAAAAGTAAGCTATTCCATGATTAGGAGTGAATAGTGAAATTAGCTATATATAGAAAACTACGTGATTAACAAATGTGTAATATGCTTGATAGAATATTTTATATTCACCACTAGATTATTTGACAAAAAAATAGTGTGTCAAATTATGCATTTTACTTTTTATTCTGTTAAATGCATATACATAAAACCTTCTGTATACTTTAATAACATCAGCATATTTAAGTACATAAAATGTACATTTACTGACATATCCAAACATATTTTATTCCTTGTGGTAATTTATAATCATACACTATATAATCTATGAGGGTTTATATATTTTCATGAAATCAGTGCTGTACAAAATTTTCATCAGTACCTCTCAGTAACAGATTTTCTATTATTTTATTTTCATCTATTTCCAGTACTTTCTATGTTTCAATAAGAAATCTGCTTTAGTTTTACATGAGAACATTTCTCTTCATTTCTGAAGGATCTGAGAAAGTGTTTTCAAAGCAATATTCTTAGGGCTGGAGAAATGGCTCAGCAGTTAAGAGTGCTTGCTGCTATTTCAGAGAACTTGAGATTAGTTTTCAGTACCTAAGTTTGATAAGATTGAAGGGTAGCAATCACCTATAACTCATGTTTCAAGAAACCCAATGTTCTTTTCTGGCCTCCACAGATACGTATACACACACACACACACACACACACACACACACACACACACACACCATACAAATACATCTGAATAAAAATTAATCTTCAAAGCAATCTCCTTCTTTCACCATCTGGACTCTCAATATTTATTCAAGTCCTTTTTGGCAAAATCCTTCTGAGGCAGGTCCACTTATTGTATCTCTGATAGAAATGTTCATTGTGGGAGGTTGGTATTATTTTTCTTTGATAGTTCTTTTGATTGTTGGATAACAAAGGAAACAGATTTCTTTAGTTCATGTGACAAAGCTTCCCTAAACATGAGCACAAATAGGAAAAATCCATTTTCAAAGTTATAGGAGTCACTGCTGTTGCTTAAGAGTACTTGGCAGTACAATGGGATGATGAAACACAGCGCAGCTAATTCTACATCTCCAGGGCATTCTGCTTTAACAAAGATCCCCCTTTCTTTTCTATCTTCTTTTCCTGCATGACTTGTTGCTTAGCTCAAAGTTGCCTGTTTTAAGGAAATATATTTCTTTAACAGTTTGCACATTGTGAGAATTTATTTACATTATGTCAGCATCACTATATTGTCATATTCAAGTGTTTTACTATAAATAGTATTCTTGTTCATTTCCTTCATTTTGTAATTAATGGAATCTCACTGTTCACAATCAATTGAAACAATGTTTGATAAAATCAATATGCAACTTTAACTAAAGATTATTTCCCTTTTAATCATATATTTCTATTTGTTGAAATAGAAAGAAAAACATTCATTTGGCATTATCTGTTTCAGAAATTGTAGGCAGGTTCAAAAGATGTTACAGAGGGTAAACCACTTGCTGAACTAGTGTGAGGACTTGTGTTTGAATCCTCAAAACTATATAAAGTACCTGCCTGTAATCTCAAATTAATAAAATTTGGAAAACAATGCAAGATAGCTAATATGACAATACAATAGTGCAGAAATTTAAAACAGAACAACAAACAAAGAACCATGGATGCCTTGAGGGACTTGAGGCCAAAGGAGGCATCCAGGACAGACACCAGGGTTGCATTCCCAACACTGTATTGAAAACACTGTCCCTAGTTGTCCATACTACTGCCTAAGGCACACATATAACTACCAAGGGCATTCCCTAAGATACTCTGGATACAAGTTATTGCACCAGTAACTGGTCCTGCCAGCCCTAAACATGCACCCAGTCTATATTAGTAAGATTGAGGCCCATTCTCCAAGATTTTGCAGTTAGATTCATAAGGCTATTGGACAAAATAACTAATAGTTGTTGGGTTGAAATAAAATAAATAGGAACCACCTCATGTTAACAAACTGGCTTTCTGTGTGGTGTGGCAGTGGAAAAAAAAAAAAAACGGTAGTGTTCCTCATAGCACTGTAAATTACCTGAAGGTTCTTGACTGAGTTCATATATGAAGCACCATTAAAAACAGTTTTATTAGGAATGACTAATGACCAAATTGACCTTTAGGTTGGTATTCTTAAGGCAACAGCACTCTCTCTATTAAGACAGCTTGGGAATAAAGGATAATCATTTATATCAAATATTTTGTAACTGAGAATGTCTCCTGAAGGAATGTTTTCCTCATGTCCTATGAGGATGATCCTTGAACCCATCTACTTCTCAACACAAGAAGTCCCAGCAAAAAGAAATAAAATTAAATTAAAATAGAAGAAAGTCCAAGAGTGTTATTATAAGGGCTACTCAGCACGAATATCACCTCAGATGTCAAATAAGTTCATGAATTGTATAAGAAACATCATGAATAACGTTATGCCCAACATCTACATTGCACAGACCATACATAACAAAGTCTATCTGAGAAGTTTCTAGGCTTTGTGTTGTTACTAGTTTCAGAGACCTTCAATAGCACTTTCCTCTGTGTTGCACACATCTCTAACCACCAGAGGCAGGAGGCTTCCTTAGGACCACAGCAGGAAATGTGCCAAACTTCTGCTTCAAGAAATCTATAGTTCTAAGTGTGATAGCTCAGTCAGCCAAAGTCAAGCTGTGCTGGTCAAGATCCATAGATACTTTGACATTCCCAAACTCTCACCAGGAATCTTCTTTCTGCCTACATGATTGAATTTCTGTAGAATCCAAAGAAATTTTGAATTATGCTTAAAAACTGAAACCGAGTCAAGTAGTGAAGAACTCATTGGTGGAGATTAAGAGCTGACGACATGCATTAATATTGGCTTTCCTAATGACAGCAAGTCCTTCCTTCAATTGATACCATCAGAAATTAAGAATCCAAGGTGAATTGATTAAGCAAAACTGATCAAGGACCAAATGAGCTAAGTATAGATGTCTTCATCTGATCACGTTGGGTTGTCTCATGAGAGGATGATTCTGTGCTGGAAAAGATACACTTAGGGGGATTTTTGCCTGTATGCTTATCCATCAAGCCATTAGCTCCAAGAGTTAAAATACAACACATGAAGAAGATTCATCCATCATCTAGTTGGGGTGCACATATTCCATCTAGATGGAAACTGTGGGTAAGCAAGCAAAAACTATGCAGAGATTCAAGTAGGTTTCAATCCCCTTAACAGTTGGCAACAGTGATGAGCCAGACACAAGCAAATACAAGTGGCACCCTCTAAAGTTAATGGCCTTATGATGGCATCTGGTGTTGAGAACCCTGAGTCCTGTGAACCATAGGCTTTTGTGTAGGGCAGGGAGATTTTATAGCTCAACTCTTTGCCACCACTCCATGGCAATGCTCCTCACGACTGTTGCAGCTTTTCTATCTCTGCTGCTTTTTCTCTGTAGTCATAAAGGCTCGTGTCTTGGGGCAATCACACCTTTGCCTCTAGGTATCACTCCCACAAGTCACCAAGTCACTCTTCTGGACAGTCAAGTGAAGGATTTACCTTTTTGCCTCAGTAGAAATTGTTATTCAATAATGTATAGTCCATTGAGGCTTCTAATAGCAAAGTCTACTACAAACTGTTTAAAAGAACTCTGGCTGAGCTGGAACCTTCAAGAGCTAGAACAATTAAACCTCATCTTTTTGTAGTTGTCTCAAGTCATCAGTGGAGTGTGCAAGATGGCTGGTGCTGCCATAAAGCTAGTCCAGCTGGCTGTTGGGCTGATAGCCATTTTCCTCAAGGCAATTGAGGTAACAACAGAGAGTCAACAGCTGCTAATTAGGGAGTCAAATGGTTCCATTTCTTAACATCATTGCTAGTTTAGAGGAGAATGAACATCAGGAGTACTTAACAAATACAAATATTTCCATTAACACTAGTTATTTTTCAATAGATGTTATAATGTTTTAAGGGTGTTTTAACAGCTGCCTAGTGTGCCCCGGAGAGGTGAGCCTTTAGGATCTAGCTCAGAAGTCTGCTACTATCCTGCACTGATGGTTGTAAAGTCCCAGCTGTCCTTTTTCCTGAGAGGAGCAGAAAGACTGAAAAAGCAGAGCTCCTAATTTCTTTTCAAGTGAATCCACATGTTGAAAAGAAGGAGGAGAAAGTCAAGTAAAATTAGATATTATTTTCTTAAAGTAAATCAGTATGAAACTCAAAATCTAGGCTGAGTTATAAGATAATTTTCAAGAAAAAAAGAAAAACTAGTGAATATATCAACCAAAAAATGTAGACAGAATCAGAGCAAATACCAGACTCTAACCACAGAAAACATTCAAACACCATAATTTATTGGAGTAGATTAGGAGTAATTTGTGCTTTCTTATTTGTTAAGAATCTATTTGAGCCGGGCGGTGGTGGCGCACGCCTTTAATCCCAGCACTCAGGAGGCAGAGTCAGGTGGATCTCCGTGAGTTCGAGGTCAGCCTGGGCTACCAAGTGAGTCCCAGGAAAGGCGCAAAGCTACACAGAGAAACCCTGTCTCGAAAAACCAAAAAAAAAAAAAAAAAAAAAAAGAATCTATTTGATCAATATGTATTTGAGTGGTGAAACTTGGGAGTTAGGTTTAGTCAGAACAACGGAGAAGTGTCATACCAAAAACACTACCATCTTTCGGTGTCATCAGGCAGACTATGCCTCAAGAAAGTGTAACATTAGAGGCTTCATAGAATTTTCAGTATTCAGGGTCTTTTATCTATAGAATTATATGATGTACAAATAATGAAACTTTGACTTCATAGCTTCCTACTTATCTTCCCTTTGTCTTCTTGCCCTTCTCTTACTACTGTATTTGAGACTTCAAGTACTAAACTGAAAAGGAATTTAGAAAGTGGGCATCTTTGATTTATTGCCAATTTTAATGAAATTATTTGTGTTTATTTTCACATAGTATTGTATTGAATATGGCTTTTTGCTAAATCATTGTCCCTATTATGAAGAAGTACATCCCCATATTTCTAGAATCATCAGGATTCTAACATGAAGGGAGGTTGTACTATGTCATAGACCTTTCTGCATTAAATAAAATGATTGTGTAATTTCTCTCTTTCACTCTATTATGTAGTAAATTATATTTACTGATTTACATACTTGAACCATCCTTGCATCTCTCAGTTGAAAGCAAGTTGATCGTGGCCAATAGTCTTTTTTATGTGTTTTGAATTTAGTTTGTGTTTTTTTTTTGATAATTTTACACCTATTTTTGTCAGATAGGTTGATCTATAATTTCCTTTCTTTTCTTTGTTGTGATTTTGTCTAATTTTGGTATCAAGGATTAATACAAAAAAATTGAAAGTGTTTCTTTTTCTAATCTTACAGACAAATTTGAGGTATTTTTGTTACTTCTGCTTTGAAGATTTGATAGAAATCTCTGTGTCTGTAACCCTATATTGGGAGGACAATCTTCTAACTAGGTACCATATGATAGCAATTAAAAGCTCTGCACAAATAATAGGTTACTTCTCATTCAGCTGTTGTTCAATGTGATCTATAGAATGCCAAATATTATAGGATATTGCCAATGTTCTGGCCTATCCCCCAGAACCTGGTGGCAAAATCCTGTTCCTGAAAACATTTTTATACTTCTCATAATACATGGAGAAATCAAGTTAGTATGTACCATGAATCTTCATTCCTACATGCTAGCTTTTTTTTTTGTGCTGGCAGGCACCATATGCACCCTACAAGAGGAGAAATGTAATTATCAGTACCACCCATCTGTGAACTCTGTAAGCTGAAACATTAAGTGGCCTAAGAAGAAAGGCCCACTGGTAGAATATTGTCATGAATATTATGGGAGCAACCAATGACTTTCAAATTTGATCAAAGCACTATTTCATGAGATATAACCAATACCTAGCATTGTTAATGGGGGGAAACCTGTGGCTGGAAAGGTCATAGGCTTTTTGGAAGAACCTAATACTACTCTGCTAAACAGATAATGGGATAACACACAGAAAGTAAGAAACTAAGGAGTGCTCAACTATAAATTTTTGGAAGTAAATAACACACCATTCCCTACAAAGATCAGAGATCTTTGGAAGTCAGACTTCAAGGAAACCATGTTTGCAAATATAACAAGAGATTACACATGAATTTTTAGCTATTTTGACAGCATGCACAATACCTGCACTGATTTAAGCTGGACAAAACCCCACATGGAAGGGGAATGTATAAGCATAAAATACTACCACTAAATGAGTTGGCATTTGCTAACTTCTGAGAAAGTCAGAGCCAGGTTTGTTTGTTTGTTTATTTCTGTTTTATTTTTGTGGCTGCTAGTAGGTCAACCAGATCCTTTACTATCCTCACTCTCAAGAGTGAGATTTCATTGGTTGAAAGAAAGGAAGGAGGGAAGGAAGGAAGGAAAAAAGGAGGGAGGGAGGGAGGGAGGAAGGAAGGAAGGAAGGAAGAGAAAAACAGAAAAAACTAGAAATTTGGTAGATATAGAGGATAGAAAAAGAGGGAATCTGGAAGGAGATGAAGAAGGATGAGAATATTATCAAAATACATTATTTGGAATGATCCATTAATAAAAAATATTATTTAAAAATAAATAATGGTTGAAAGCCTCCTTTCTATATTTTTCTCTCTTAATTGACTAAACAGCATTTCTATGAAATGTTCAGTGTATAGCATAATTTGGGAACCAGAAAATATTGCTACACATTATGTGTTGTATATTTGGCTAATCTTATCACAGAGGAAATGAGGAGTGGTAAATAGCACTATGCATCTAAAGACAAATTCATGAATGTCAAAGCAGTAAACATAACAACAGTAATAAAATGAAATTATTCATAATCGCCAAAAGGTAGACAAAACCCAAATGTCTGCCAATGAATAAGTAAGTAAAGTGTCGTATATATGGGCAGTGGAATATTGTATAGACATAAAATGTAACCAACTGATAGATGATAAAATATGGATGAACTTCAAAAATGTTCCGTTAAATGAAAGAATGATCAAAAGGGGGGAAATAAAGGAGGGAAATATCATTTGATTCCAACTATGAAAAATGGTCATAATATGGGAATCTACAGAGAGTGTGGAGATTCAGTTGCTTAGGGCTGTGTGAATAAAATTGTAAGAGGTATAAATTGACAGGTGATCTTTTCTACATTGCAGTTGTCATTGGAAACCATGTTCTAAAACAGCCCCAAGTCACAATTACCCTTACTTTAGGAATGTACTAAAACAAAGTCAAATTTCACATTTCATCTTCGTAAATTGTAAGTTATGCAAACCATATCACATAGAACTGCTAAAATATATCTTCTTTATTCCCATGAGTCTATTCAGAGCAGTCTACAATATTATTCTAGTATAAAATTGTAATATTTTACTACAACCTTTTTCTAATGATCTTTCTAAACCACACCCAAAGTACTCTTTAAATAAATCATCATGTCAGTGCTTAAAATATTGCAGTGATATTCAGTCATATCAATGATGGTGCACAGCCAAGACTACTTTGGAGCTGAATATTGTTTAACTTTTTCAAATGCTGGAGCACATGCTTCACTAGTTGTACTGAAGTGAATTCCATTCATAGCCTTGAAATCTAAGTGATTTCCTTCCATCCATAGTTTCTAACCCCTTATGTTCATGTGGATTTATTGCTGTTTCTCAGCAATTCTATTACCTCTAAATTCAATCTTCTACTTTATATTTTTATTTTGATATGAAATTAGCCTAGCTTATGAACATACATTTTTCCATTTTTATTTGCCTAAACCATTAACTGATAAAAGTAGGTAATATGGATTTTTTTTTCACATATTCTCTAAAACTATTGATACAGAGATAGAGAAAGGGAGGGAAGAGAGAGGAAGAATTAAGAGGGATTGCAAGCATAAAGTTAAAGACAAGAATTCTACAAATCAGTAATTGTTTTTATAAATTTATGAATAATGGAAGGAAAAGAAATCAGTGCCAGTATATTTCACTACTGGTCTCAATAATTTTTACTGAACATGAACCACTGAATAACAAAAGAAGGGAGAAATGAACTCCACACCCATAATTCCCAAAGCTAGTAGCACCCAAGGGACAGAATACCAGTGTCTATCCTTCAGATGAGGAACATTTAATGAAGTTGGCTTTGGGGCTTCTTTTAGCCTCAATAGCTACAAAGGTTTAAAATTAAAGCAAACATCAACATTAGGACCTCATAGCTGAAGTTCATGTTCAAATAATCTCACTAATTACGTTAATTGGTTTATGTGTGTGCCATTACTGCTTTGATGTGCAATAAAGTTTGCTTTGTATACTCGTGTATTTGCGAAGGAAGATAGAATGAGGACCTGATGCAAACATAAGAAGGAAATAACTGTCTCATCTTGGAGTTTAGTGACATCTCACCAGCTAATAATTGAGAATTCTAAAACATTTGCTTGGAAAGTTGGCTACATAGAGACAGTATTTCTTTTGTTGAGAGATATTTTTAAATAACAGTATTAAAATAGTAGTGAATTGTGCATACGACCTGAGTGCATATGGCCTTTATCCTTTCTCAGCTTAAACCTAAAGTTTTCTGGGACTCTCACCAGAAACCCCATTTATAATAAAAGAGGTCTTAACCCCTTGGGCAACCTTCATAACCCACAGTTTTACTTTGTCATATTGTAATGCCACCTAAGGCAGCACTGGTGCCACTCTATATTAACACTTATCACAAAAAGGGGAATAAAAGAATAATTTCTTTGCAAGTCTTTCAAAGGTAATTTGTCAGCTACAAAAATAATGTACGTAGTTACTTGCTAACACACTTGAGCAAGACTCCATTGAGAGGCATGCATCTAGAATCTAAGAATGTGCCTTATTCTTTGTCTGGGTAGCTCTCCATTTTTAAACCTCTGCCCTAATATCTATATTTAAAATCTTCTTTGAAGTAACTTCACCTCTTATTCATAGTGGGTCATTCTGAAATTCTTTCTTATGGTGGAGACAGGAGTCTGTCTTTTCCTTCCTTGAGGTTTCTAATGGATTAGGAGACTCCTCCTGCTACTGTTCTTAGACCTGAGCTATATTTCCAGCTACAAAGTCATTGAACAGTGATGTGACTATAAACATGTCGCAGTGGTTCCTCATGTAAAGCAAATTATCTCAAAACTCAAAGTCTTAGAACAAATTCCATTATAGCTCAGTGTTATACACCACTGCATGGGATAGTTGGAGAGAGATGCTCTCACTTGGTGCCTGAAGTCCATCCTTTGAAACTTTCCTGATAAACATTCATGCTCCTTTTGGCTTAATATAGCGACAACTTGAATGTCTTCATGTGGCTTTGCAGGCTGAGAACCTCAGAATAGTAAGCTTTCCTTTATGGTAATCTTCAACCATTTCATCCTACCCAAAAGGCTTCTCATATCACTACCTTTTCAGAATTGTACTCCTGGTAAGACTCACTTGGCTGTTTTCCTCCATCTTCAGTTTTACTTTTTTCCAACATTCTGTGGGAAGGGTCATGGTGAGTGCAGTCTCTTTTAGGTAAGCACTGTACCTTTGATTTTTTACCAGGCCTCTTCACTTCACAGCTGAGCATGTCCTATCATTTCCAAGGCCAAAACTAACTATTGAGCATCCCTTGGGGCTTCTTACAAAGGGCATACAATTCTTCATTGAAATAACCAGTAATCTTTGACAGTGTTTTGAATATTTGCCAACATCAACAATAGTAAATTGTGAAGTATATTTTCCTTTGCAGAACATGTATGTTTTTGTAATAGAAATATTGAAGCAGCTTTCAAAATAAGAGTTACTCTTTTGCTTAAGGGAGTACCTCAGACAGGCTCAGCGTTTGGCAAGGAAACATGAAATGGGGAGAGTGCACTTTAGAGTTATTTTGGAATTCTTCAGTTAGTAATTTTCTCATAGTATTTGTTTTCAGAATATCATATTTGCCTAATTTTTAAAAACCATTTATAGTATAAGTTTATAAGTTCATTTACATTTTAATGCATTTCAATGTTACTTGCCAAAGCACAAAGACAGTGAGGGAGGGTTTCTATCACTGCTCACATTGAGTTCTCTGCAGATTTGTTAATGCTTAGCAGTGCATCTCCTGCTGAGTGAGGCAACTAAAGGAAGGAATGGACAAGTTGCTAAGTTCCATTGTGTGGCTAAGTCAGTCAACCCAACATTTCAGGTTGGCATTTTGCACATCTGTGGCTTTAAAGTTGGTGTTTCACAGAGTTGTTTAAAAATTGGATGTCCTCTACAATTTACATTAGACATCCCCAACAGGATACATATGTTATAAAGATTAAACGCATAGTGTTTCAATGTTAACGTGGTACTTGAGTTGGTAACGAAGCTACTCCCTATTTTCAAGATGCCAAGAATAAGACATGGTTCACTAAAAAGCAAAGCAAAACAAAACCATAAAAACACAGCCCACAGGCTTTTACACAGTTAATGCATCCCGATAGTTATTTTAAATAAAAGTCTGTGTTTATCTTAACTCCTTACTTGCAGAATTTATTTTCATTGACTTTTACATGTAACAATCAAACAGTATGACTCATCTTTTTGTATCTCAGCTTAAATTATTTATTTTTCTTTAAAAGGTTAAGCCTTTAAGTGGTTGAGAATCAGACATGCATGTTTACAAATGTCCATCTTTGCAAACACACAAAAAATAAATGGCCGAGTGAAGTGTATACAGTGCTGTTCACGTTCCATAGTGTGAACCTGTGTATGCTGGCTAATTGTGGAAAGGACGGGGGTCTTTAGAAAAATGACAAGTAGTACTTTTCTCTATTTTGTGTAGTGTAATGAAATGAACTATCTAGTGATTGCTACAATGATATATTATAAAGAAATAGAAGGAAAAGGATCTCTCAAATGACAGATATTTTCAACACACACACAAAGTAAATAAATAGCTGATAATATTGGAGCATAATCTTAACATGGAAATAAGCCATTGACTTAAGAGTGTTGTAGAATATTATTTTAAGATGTGCTACATTTGTTTATGCTGTAGAATATTCATTTAATGATGCAAAGATTCACTGCATTCGTCTATGTTGCAGTTGTTTAACTCTCTGAAGCTATATAACTTTTGCCTGTCTAAAATACCTGATGGTCTAATAAAGAGCTGAATGGCCAACAGAAAGGTATGTAAAAGGATAGGCAGAGAAGGTAGGAAAAATAAATAGAAAAAGAAATCTGAGAGGAAAAGAAGAAAGAGCAAGAGAACTAGGAGAGAAGGATGCCAGGGGTCAGCCACCCAGTCACACAGCCTGCCAAGGAGTAAGAGTAAAAGTAAAAGTAAGATATACAGAAGCAAGAAAAGGAAAAAGCCCAGAAGCAAAAGGTAGACGGGGATAAATTAAAGTTAAGAAAAGATTAACTAGAAACAAGCCAAGCTGAGGCCAGGCATTTATCAGTAAGTATAAGACTCCGTGTGTGTGTGTGTGTGTGTGTGTGTGTGTGTGTGTGTGTGTGTGTGTTTTAGGTGGGAGCTGCGTGGCAGGCCCCTCAAAAGTGTAAAGAGCCAAGAAAAGTAAGAGTAAAAACAACCAACAACATAAGATATTTCCTGGTATGCCATGCACCTGACACATTTTTGTTTCCTTTGTTTTGGAAATGAATAAGAATGTATTCATTAAAGTAAATTAACATTAAAATCTCTAGCTGTAAGTGAAATTACTGCACATAAGAGGAAAAAATACATCTTTTCTTTTGGGCATTGCACCTAGATAATCTCTCTCTCTCTCTCTCTCTTCTCTCTCTCTCTCTCTCTCTCTCTCTCTCTCTCTCTCTCTCTCTCTCTCTCTCTCTCTCTCTCTGTCTCCAATATAACTGTTTTCTGTTAGTGACTTAACTGATTGTGATAAGGTAGAATTATATGACTGTAAAACATGTAAACATTTGGTATTGCATAAACAGCAAGGGTGCTCTTGCCCAGGAAATACTGTTTCTCCACTCTCAGCATTCCTCAGCAGCCTATAGTCCTTTGTGGGTGCATGAAGCATCCTGGGCTTTCCCAGCCCTCTTTTGCATGTCTATTTTTACTATCATGTTCAGGTCATGTTTAGTCAGTCATGTTGTCAGCCCTAAAAACATACATAATAGTAACATTACCAGAGTGAACAGCTTGTAGTTTTGTATTTAGGAATATATATTTATGTATATATGTAACAACCTTTAAGGAAATAAAAAAGAGAGCAAGGAAAAGTATATAGGAGTGTTTGGAGGGAGGAAAGGGAAGGGAGAAATTATGTAATTATAATCTAAAATGTAAGAAATACTGGTATGTAACATGTCTCAAATGTCAGTAAAAATTGCATCTACTTATGTTTGAGCATCCAAGAGTAAAAATGACACCAATGGTCATTCCTCTACCATTTGTTTATCCATTCCAATCCCTGTCTTCTGTGTCCAAAATCAAATTGTCTAATTCTGTAAGCAACGATCCTTCTTCCCTTATCATGAAATATTGAAAAATAAGGAACCTAAGAACTTTTTCTCCAAAATAAAATTTTAAATTATTATTCTCAATAATTTCGTACTTTTCTTATTCACAGAAAAAAAGGAAACTATTATAATCAGTCTTGGGCATAATTAAAAGATAACATAGATGTAAAACATATATAGAGATAAGGTAATATCCTGTTGAATTCTTCATGTAATCATATTGTTCCAACTCAAAATTAATGTTTCTCTTTTTCTGTCTTCAGCACTCAGTGAAAAGTGAACACTGAATATATTTGTTATTTCCAAAGAAAAATATTTTAATACGGAAAATATAATGCTGGTGCTAGAGAGATGTCTCAGTGTTTGGATATGCAAATATGAGGGGCTGAGTTAAAATCCCTAAAATTCATCCAGTAGTTGAGCATAATGGCATACCCGACTCTAAGTCTCTTTCTCTCCGGGGGTACACATGGCTGGAACACTGAAACTTGCTGGACACCAGCGCTGCCCACAGCTCAATGAGGCAGCCTGTTCAAGTGAACGAGGTGGAGCATGGTAGAGCTAAATATCAGACATCATATTGCAGTTTGGGGTGTGATTGTGGGCATGGTCACACTCACACATATATGCACATACATGTACATATATAATACATAAACATAATCACACAGTATATACAAATATAATTGTAAAGTAATGTGAACAAAAATATGTCCGATCTCTCATATTGTTAGAGAATTTTGTCTTCAATTTGTCCTCACATTTAAGTATGAGAAGGGAGTATCAATGATGATTTCACATATATTTTGTTTTTCTAGTGATATTGGAAACTCCATTCTATTATCTCAGCCACAATTTTCTCCCTGAAGATTTCTGACTGATTGTTTGACTAAAGTTGCAGCAATCTGATAGGCCTTTTCTAACCAATCTGCTGGGATATTATTGTTTTTGTTTTTGTTTACTTGTCATAAGTGACTTTCACAATTCTAATCTCTTCCTAGTAAATAAGGACTGAATTAGTTTTTTCTTTTTCTTTTTTAGAAACCTTAGACTCTTCACATTGTAAACATATGTTAAAATACAAAGTTTGATTTGATTTGTAAAGTATTCTTCAATTCTTTTACCTTGCTAACTCTTAAGTAATAGAATGAAGTAAATATTACAAAATCATAAACTGCAGTATAACAACTCTAAAATAATATTCATTAGCCATTTATTTTTCTATAAATGTAGAGCTATGTCAAAAAACAAGTGATCTATAAAAACACAGGACATTAAAAGGTATCTAGAGAGATCTGTGGACTCCCTAGAAAGTCTGCCCAAGAACAAAGCAATTGCAGAATTTTCCTTCCCTGGAGAGTAGTTCCTAAAACAGATTGTAGTTTGGTGATGTATCTTTAAATATTTATATACTTACATAGAAAAAAAATAACAGAAAACAAAAAAATCATGCCATTAAAAATGGAAGAGAATCTCCCAGAATTTCTAATTCTTTTAAATTACCACTCCAGCATCTGTATTTGTAACCCACATTTTATTTTCCATGGATGTTATAACAGCAAAAATATTGAGCTGATAGATAATGCTGATGTTGATCCCTGCAAACATGGAGAAGTGGATGCAGTTTTTTTTCCATCATTATCTTCACTTTCCATGCCTCTGCTAAACTGGTTTCTTGCATGTTGTTTATGGATGTATTGCTAGAATAATAAGAAATGATTGTGTGTGTGTGTGTGTGTGTATTTGATTATTGTCTCTGAGTATTAATATGTAGTAACAACAAAAAAATACCATTCGCGATACTTTGGAAAACCAAAAAAGCATTACAGCATCCAACGGAGACTGAACAGGAATGGCTTTAATCTTGATTTCCAATTTGAGTTGCACTTAGAGTAGAGGCTGGTCATTTCAAATGCACTAATTCAATATTTTCTAATAGCCAACTAAAAGTAGATTTCCCAGCTCAGTCTGCTTCCTTGTCCCATCCAAAATAATATACCCTGAAATGTTCAAGTTGAAAAAAAAAACAGTAATAGTAGGTAGTCAGCTCTGCTCCAGTTGATTTTCAACTGCTTGGGTAGCTCTCCTCCTTGCTGTAATTTTCCTTGTTATAGAAACAATTCTCTGTCTCAAACCCCTATTTTTAACTTAACACTTTGAGGAAAGACTCTAGCCATATACCACCACTCTGCTTTTCTGTTTGGAATAGCCACTGATGGGCTCCTAATTCTGTATGGTGACTTTTTGACACCATGTAGATAAGCAAACGGTGTATTTTGCTTAATGTCAAAAACTGCACTTATGTACTTGGTACCATAGTAAATTCCAAGTTTATGTTGGTTCTTCTCTGTGACCCTTTCTCTAAAACTGAATTCAGTATAGAAGTATTTTCTTTATATACTCAATGGTAAATTCTTAAAAATGAAGAAAGGTTGTTTGGGTGACTTACCATCTTTTTGATTTTGCCTCCCATGTCTTGTAAAACACCTAAGAGCTTTGCTTGGCTTAATATGAGAAATTAGCTTTAGAATCAAAGTCCCTGAGGGTTCTTAAAAACAATAGTGCTCCATAGGTTTAAAGTGCCTCTCCCACTGTTCCCTTCTTTGACAGGACTTTGAGAGGATATGCTACAATTCTAGTCTTTGTCTAGAGCTCAAGACCAAGACAATTCATAAAAGGATTTCAGACCAGAATGAAATATAGTACTTGTACAAGGGGTTCAAATTTACTTAGACTTATAATACCAACTGATGAGAGAAACTAAGTATCCATTCGTTCACTTGTTATTTCTTCATCACCATAAATGTTTAGAATTCTTTCTCATATTCATTATTTTTTAAATTGTCACTCTTTTCAAACATTCTCTCTTCCTCAATTCTTTGACAGCTAGATCATAGACTTTTGATTAAAGTCAGTTTCTGCATGATTATTTTCATTATTTTTTTTTGACACAGGGTTTCTTTGTGTAGTTTTGGTGCCAATTCTGGATCTTGATCTGTAGATCAGGCTGACCTCAAACTCACAGAGACTCCCCTGGCTCTGCCTCCTGAGTGCTGGGATTAAAGGCATGCGCCACCACCATCCGGCTATTTTCACATTTTAGTTGACTTATTCACTCATTATTCATCCTTGGCTTCATGTGTAGGTATGTGCACACAGGGCAGTGAAGCTACATCTGCCAATCTTTGTAGGCTTGTCTCCTACAGCGTAAGGACATTACCAGACAGCCTGTCCAAAGAGTGGGAACTCCTCATATCTTGGTGCAATTCCAATCTGCTTCCTCAATATCAAACTGTATTTCACCACATGTAAGATGAAATATGTTATTCAGAAAATTTCCAGAAAAGTTGGGCCAATGAACATTCTTTCCTTTTCTTGTAAGACATAGAGATCTGTGTTTTCTACATATTTCCTCTGCTGAGCTGAGAAAGGGACTATGAAACCATCTGTAGACCAGGTATAGCCCTTCTCTTGCTCTTCACTAGCCCCAAGGTGGCTAGAATGTCCTAGGTCTTTTAGCACTCCAAGACAGGCATGCAGAAGACAGTGTTTTGGACAGACCCTATAACTTTTAATGCCCTGACATCAGAATTAAATTTTATCATATTCTTTGAGTATATTATTTGAGTATACTATACGTGTGTATTTTGAATTATGATCATATATACTTCTTACTCCCCCTACAACTTCCTCATAACTCCAACCATGTCCCTTCCCAGAGACTATTGCACACATTAATTCATAGTAACTATGGTTATATGCAATGAATTCTTGATCCTCTGAGATGTGAGCTGAAATTTCACATTTACTAGCTGCAGGTTAATCCAAAGGAGGCACTGTGGCAGGACAGACTGATGGTACAGTTCTGTCCTCTGCTTATTCTGAAGGTTTCTCCCAATCCAGTGGCCTCTGCTGGGGCAGGGATTTTATTGAAAGGGCATCTTGAATGTCATGATTCAGGTTTATTATTTTTTTCCAGGATAATATTTTTATTAATTTTATTAATTTTTTTCAGAATTTTATTTTATCATTAAGAAATTTTCAATTCATTTTGCATACCAACCACAGATACCCCCTGTTCCCTCTTCCTGCCAACAAGCCTTCTCCTCCAACCTACCCCCCATTCCCACCTCCTCCAAGTCAAGGTCTCCCATGGGGTGTCAGCAGAGCCTCCTACATTCAGTTGAGGCAGGTCTAAGTCCCTCCCAGCTGCACCAAGCCTGCACAAGGTTTCTCATCTTAGGCACTGGGCTCCAAAAAGCTGGCTCATGCACCAAGGACAGATCCTGATTCCCCTGCCTGCCACCCCCAACAAAGAGTTCAAGCTATAACTCACCCAGGATTCACTAGTTTTATAACACTTTATAGTAGAAATGTTGAAATTCTTGTTGAAAAACTTAAAAATTACCATAACATATTTTCATTATCAACTTGAAATCGTGTCTACAAACTGTTATTCATACCAGAATTTAATTTTTTACTTCCTTTCTTTATACTAATTCATGCAGTGTCCAATCTTCCTGACTAAATCGAGGTAGAATATCTATATTTGTGACACACATACTGACTTGGGAAGACACATGGAACAGATTGCTTTATTGAGTTTTTACATCTATTTCTAAAGACAAATAAGTATATTATAAGATACATATGCTAAAAATCCCAAATTCAAGCAAATACTGAGAAAATCATTGGTTTTTGGCAAAAGATCAAAATAAATACAACTTAAGTCTTTCCTACATGAGTTTTCATAATCGTTGCTTTTCATTGAATTTAATTCTTTATTGTCTTAACCAAATATTTTATTTATTTTCCAAAATAGTCAATAACTTTGACTCTGTTCTGCTATTTCCTGCTAATAGTAACAATAAAATTATTAACTAGCTATTCTTTACAAGTTAAATATGAACAATATAAAGAACTACCACTTGTGAGTCATTTATTCTAACTTCCATAAAAAAAAATAAGGTCAAACTCTCAGTGCCCTTAGATTTATACTTTCATTTTTTTTAAGTAGTGAACTTCATTAATCAGGGACCTAAACTTGGTTTCTCTACTGTATAGGATATCATAATATATTTAACTTATTATTGACAAGTTGTGGATTTCTGGTTTAATATCCATTACTTCACTAAAAATTTTCTCTGATGAGGTTTGAGATGCACTAATCTCTTAAAGGATGGAAAATTAAAAACTTAGGAAACAGTTTATTCCTCTGTCAAGTTAGCAGAAAAAAAAGTCCCAGCTTTCAACCCGAAATGTGACCTTTACATGATACCCTCCAACACAAAGTTCCAGCATTACTGAAGAGGCAGAAAATTTAGTAAAAAATTATAGGGAGTAGAAATGACAGTCTCGTTGTATACATGAACATACAGCACCTGGGGCTGCACACATAAGACTTAAAAACAATCCAGCCAAAATGTCAAGTTGGATATGGAAGAGGTTCATGAAAAGTGTGTGTGTGTGTGTGTGTGTATGTGTGTGTGTGTGCGCACATATGCCTGTTTGCATGCATGCATGTTTGCATATGCATAATACACTGGCACACCAACATCATATTTTCTTTTTCTTTTTTTAATAAATAAATTGTTTATTTAGATAGATAAGGATGTACTGTTTCTGAACAAACTGTATTATAGGTTACTAGACATAGGAAGCCAGACCTTGATAATAGACAACAATATCCCTCTGCCTTATTTCTCTCATATATAAAATAGTACCTAAATATAATAGACATGAAAGGATGATTATATTGTTTGCATATATGTGTACATATGCAATTGTGTATTTCTGAATGTTTTTTTTTCATTTTTAAAATTTATTTATTAAATTTAAGTTTACATATCAGCCACAGATTCCCTTGTTCTCCCCCCTCCCAACCACCAACAAACAGTCTACCATGAAAACACAATCATAATTTAAGAAATAACTATAGTGTTCCTCCTGTGAATGAAGTTTTGCTATCTAGTGGTTACTCATGGTCAAGAGAGATATGTAAAAATGGAAAAAATATCCCAGAAATAAATAATCTATTAATTTTAAATTGTTCTCTATTCTAGATAGTATAATGAAGTCTCACATTGACCATATTCATTGACTTGGATGTTAATTAGCTTTCTGTCCAGTGTTTCTACTGTGGACACACCACTTAACCGTTAAGTGCTTGCTATCCTAGTCTCAGTAGTATTGTAATATTTGTGTGTAAAAAACTCCTATTTTACTTATGAGTTGCCAAATGAATACTGATGCTTACAATTCAAATATGTAATTAAGAAGCTGTAAAGTTATTCCTTGAGGATAAAGGCTTATAATAGGCATTGGTTATATGGGGGAAGATTATGATAATAAAATTCAATACTGACTGATACTTTAAGCATCCACTGAAGGTCATAAAATATCTAACTCATGTCAAGGAGAGAGAGGCTATTTTTGATGTTAAAATAACCCTAGCAATACCATCTGTCATAAGCAACCTATTAAATATAAGCTGTTTAGTATACATGAGCTGTATAGAGATAAATTCACTCATTACCTAAAATTATAGCACTGCATAGTTGTTGATTTATACAGCAGAAGTGATATGTGTGTGTCTGTGTGTGTGTTCCATGATAGCAATAAGATACATGTTTATGTGAATTTGGGATTATTTTACATATCCTAAAAAACATAATCATATTTCTATGTCATATACACATATGTTATATATTAATAGTTTAGATATACCAGGCTGTACTTGAACTAACGCTGTAGTTGAGTCTGAGTTTGAACTCGTGCTTCTTCTCCCCCACCTGCCAAGATTTGGTTTTATAAGCATGCCTTACTAGATGCAGAAATCGTTAAATATTTTAAGAATTATTGCCTTTGTAAGTGAGAAAGCTCCAGGGAGTGCATTCATTACATTTATGAACACTGTTTCTTCATTTTCTTCTTTTTCCCCAAGATTATATCCATAGAAATATTAGAAAATCTCACTAGAGAATTCTATTATATTATATTGGCAACTCTTGATGTCATTATACAAAAGTTATTGTGAATTTGCATGAGCAATAAATGCAAATGTGTAGCTCAATGAAATGCTTTCAGTCACATATAAATTATGTTTTGATTCCATGTGTTTCAATTCCTGATTAATGTGTGTGAAATATGCCAAAATATAAATAATAAAAAGTGAAACATATAACATCTGAAAACATTAGGCAAATTAGAATTTTACTATAATATTCTTTCCCATAATAATTTTTGTTAGTGTATTGAAAATATTATAACAGTGCATTTTAAAGATTTTAGAAAGTCTTTATTTACCCTGAAACAAACCAAAGTATTTTATTTTATATGTCAAAATCTACTGATTGAAAATTCAGCAGTATTAGTCTTATAGATTTGGTTTATTATAATAAAATAAATGGAAATTAGTAAATTACTCTTATCAGAATTTATTTTTTATACTAGACATCTTAAGTACATAGAATATTCTTGTTTGTGGTCTGTGCACATCATTGCAATCTCTATTAACTGTCTGTAATACACTCTTTCCTCAAAATTTAAACAGTGATAACTATGTCCTACTTTATTTTGGCATATTAGTTAATTCTCTGGCATCTTCTAATGTATGAAAAATAACTAACAAAATGAGATTTTGTATTCAGTGCTCATGTTGTAGTTCATGGAATCTGAATTTGCAGTGAAAGGTAACGTTATAGAATGAAACTTCAGTTGGCAGCATATAGGCAGACCAAATATAGTGTCCAGATGATGGGAATGAAGGAATTCCAACTTCAAATGATGAAAGAATACTGAATATTCTTTACTAAGACAAGAAAACATAAGGAACTGATACTTAGGTAATGTATAATAGCTTTCCTGAAAAGACCATATATTCACTACACTTGAGAAATTAACCAAAATGAATAGCAGGCTAAGACATATTTTTAGTAAACAAAATTTGGAGGAGAGAGACAAAGAATAGATAAAACAGAATACATTTCCCTTCACATCCATTTAGGGTGCACAATACATACACATCCATTCAGAATGCACAACACACATGCTTATGCCCTTGCACACACATACACACAGATGTGCATATTCTACATCTTATGTGCACTATTTGTGTAATGAGTCTGCTCCTACATTTCTGAATGAAAATATGCTGATGTGGTCTTTCACTCATTATGAAGTTCATTCATTCAGCAAAGCTACACTATGCAGTAGTTACTATTGTAAACACATCAAATATCCCTTCTTTCATGCTAGTAGTCAAAAAATACCTAACAATATAATAAAAATAAACTAATTAAAAATTATTATATGAAATATGGTGGAAGATGAGGGAGAGTTGCAAGTTGGTAGTGAAGAGTAGACATGACTAAGATATATTATATATACATGTATAATATTCAATGCATAAACCAATTTAACAGATATATTCAAGTGTATATCATAACCAAGCTTTGGATTCAGTGCTTTCGCCCAGATGTTGACTAAAAAATCTTCTGAACACACAGGCTAATCTTTCATGTTTGCTTTAGTTTTAGTAAACACATTCTGACTTATCACCGTCTCAGCTTACAATGGGTTATTTTGGGAGAATCCAGTTATAGGTCATGGTGAATCTGAATGTTAAATGCAGATTACTTTATGAATAGGATCTGTCATTTAAGTGTTGCTTCACAGGCCAATTTACATATCTTTTTCTTGGGAATTTTCATGCCAGAATTATTATTATGTACAGAGTAAGTTTTACTAAAATGATTTATTGTTTGTCACAAAGACTTTAAGTCACACCAAGTAAGGCTTACAGTGGTAGGACTGGAAAATCAACCCAGCCACAATACCTTAGAGCTACAATTTGTCTTGCCTCCAATATGTTCTGAGTTAATAGTGGCACAGAACTTGTGGGAGTGGCCAGGCAATGTCTGGTCAAAATTGAGGCCTATGCCAAGAGAGGGAGCCCACCCCTGACTATGGTGATATTTTATTTGTACTGAAATGTGATTTTAATTTTATGTTAATAAATAAAGTCGCCCTGGGGTCAGAGCTATTAGAGCCATAGCAAGAGCGTGGTGGTTAGAAGAGCTAGGTAGATTTCTGTGTGTTCAGGGATACAGCCAGTATTGGAGACATATGCCTTTAAGACCTGGAGGGCAGTACTTACAGGCAGTGACAAGGCAGTCATGTGGTTGGGTTTACAACCAATGAGAAGGCAGAACAGAAAGACTATTTAAAGACAGACAAACAGGAAGGAGCTCTCTCAGGGAAGTTAGGAGCACTGCAGGAGGTAAGATTTTATCTCTGAGCTCTGACCTCTCGGCTTTCTCTTTTACTTTGGCTGTGTTTCTTATTTTAATAAGACAATTGGTTACATCTACATCTGGTGCCCAACGTGACAAGAATCGATTAAAAACTGCTTGGGGCCGGCTCCCTAGCCGGAGCAGCCGGCTCCCTAGCCCCAGCCCAGGTCTGCTTGGCCTCAGGCCGGCAGCTGGCTCCCTAGCTGGAGCAGCTGGCTCCCTAGCCCCAGCCCAGGTCTGCTTGGCCTCAGGCCGGACTGTGAGCTGCTTGCTTAAAGCCAGTGCTACACACAACTCAGGCCTGCCCTGCTAAACAGGGCCACTGCCTGTAAAGCCAAGCCTTGACTCTGCTCAAGAGGGGACAAGTGGCTGGATTTAAGCTTTAGCCGGCTACGCCTTCGCTTTCGCTTTCCCTTTCACTTTCACTGTCGCTTTTGCTTTCTCTCTGTTTCTCTCTCTCTCTTTCTGTCTCTGTCTTTCTCTCTCTCTCTCTCTCTCTCTCTCTCTCTCTCTCTGGATTCACACCTAGGACCCTAGGTGGCTGTTTTGAAATTCGCTCGGATTTCTACTGTTCTACACAGATTTGGTAAGTCATAAAGGAAACTATTTAAAAGACAATTTTTTAACACATTTAAAGAAATGGGTTTCCTGTGTACATTGGAAGAAAATTGGGTTTTGTTTGAAATTTTAGACAGTCTGACAATGGAACAACTAGATGAAAAGATTAGTATTATGGGAATTATGCAGTTTATCACCATGCTTATTCTCATTTTACTATTTAAAAAGATAGTCAATTTAGTGCCAAGATGACAGCTTTAGAAAAACTTGTTAAACCTGTAAAAATTCAGACAGAAGAAACTAACAGTGAAGTTGGTTCAAGTTTGGATCATAAGGTTACAGAAAGAAAGCCTGTTTTCACACAGTCACCCTTAATTTATCCTGTAACCGTACAGCAGATGCCTGATCAAATGGCTACACAAAATATTTGGGCTCCAATTGAACTGATGGATTTTAAAGGTTTAAGGAGGCAATAGTATCTTATGGCATGCATTCCCCATATGTAAAGCAAATGTTAAACTCTTTTCAACATATAATAGGATTGTACCACAGGACTGGCGGGACCTTGCACAAGCTGTTCTGGAACCCAGCCAGAGACTTCAGTTTCTAACATGGTTTAAGGAGGAAGCTAGAAACGTAGAAAAACAATGGAGGGATAAAGGAATACAAGTTTGTCAGGATCAGCTTATTGGAGAAGGCCAATATGCTTCAGTACAAACACAATGTTTATATGATGTCCAAACCCTAATTTTATGTCGAATGGCAGCCTTAAATGCATGGGACAGAGTTGAGGAACCAGGAAAAAAACCTGAGTCATTTACAAAGGTTATGCAAGGCCCAAAAGAATCTTTCACAGATTTTTTACAAAGACTGGCTTCAGCAGTAAACAGAATGGTCTCAGAATTAGAAGCTAGTAAGGCAATAATTGAAGTTTTGGCATTTGAGAATGCGAATGGAGCATGAAAAAGAATAATAAGGCCATTAAAGGCAAGATCTGCACCTTTGGAAGATTGGATTAGAGAAACAATTAATGTTGAGGCTGATGAGCATGATGATACTTGGGTAGGAGAAGTAATTTCAAAAGGTTTGAGGAGTGTTAGATGTTTTGGGTGTGGAGAGCAAGGACATTTTAAAAAGGACTGTAAACATGTCATTCCTAGAAGCAATGTTTCTTCAAGGAACAATGGCAACAGAATGCCCCTTCCTTCTGGAGTATGCAGAAGGTGTGGTAAGGGAAAACACTGGACCAATGAATGTGGATCAACAAAGGACAGACAGGGTAATCCTTTGCCTCAATTTTCGGGAAACTCCCTGAGGGGCCTCATGCAGGCCCCCATAGCAAAACCAGTTCAAACCTTTCCTGCAGCTGTAGAGGAAATCCCTGCTCTGAGCGATTAAATAACCAAATGCCTATTGGAATAAATCATGCTGGTCAGGATGATGAAACAGAGAGAATAGAAAATTCAGGAGAAAACATAAAGAAAATTTTTTGGCAAACTTCTATTAATGAACATAGACCAAAATTAACGATAAAAATAACTGGCGTTTTCTTGTCTGGTCTGGTAGACACAGGTGCGGACGTTACCATAATTGCACCAGAATTTTGGCATCCAGCTTGGCCTCTTCAGGAGGTAAACGTTCAACTGTTAGGAACTGGGACATTATCTCAGGTGAAACAGAGTGCAAGATGACTAGAATGTATAGGTCCAGAAGGACAGAGAGGAAAATTAAAACCATATGTGGCTAACATAGCTATGAACCTGTGGGGTCGAGACTTGTTGCAACAATGGAATACTCAGATTAACATCCCTGCAATCTCAGAAACAAAACATAAAGTAGCACATGTTTCTGAGAGAAATATTAGAAGGCATTTTTTTGAGTGGTCACCAGCCATCCATATTATACAAGAACAGGGCACAACAACTGATAATCTTCCAAAAATACCAACAGCTCTATCTTTAAAATGGTAACAGACAAGCCTGTATGGGTTCAGCAATGGCATTTAACAACAGAGAAACTCCAGGCTTTTGAAGAGCTGGTAGAAGAACAGTTAAATGCTCAGCATATTGAACAGTCAACCAGCCCTTGGAATTCTCCTGTATTTGTTATTAAAAAGAAATCTGATAAATGGAGAATGGTAACAGACCTTAGAGCAATTAACAATGTAATTCAGCCGATGGGCTCTCTACAATCTGGAATTCCTTTGCCTACTCTATTACCAAAAGGATGGCCTCTCATAGTTATTGATTTAAAAGACTGTTTCTTTTCAATACCCTTACAAGAAAAAGACAAAGAAAGATTTGTTTTCACAGTGCCTACTTATAATAATTCTCAACCGGTTAAAAGATTTCAATGGAGGGTCCTCCCACAGGGAATGTTAAATAGCCCAACTCTGTGCCAATATTTTGTACAACAGCCATTGGAAGTGATACGTAAAAAATTTCCTAAATCTATAATTTATCATTATATGGATGATATTTTACTAGCTGACTCAAATGCAGATACTTTAGAAAGAATGTTTGAAGAAGTAAAGAAATTTTGCCTTGCTGGGAAATACAAATTACTCCTGAAAAGATACAAAGAGGAGATTCTGTTAATTATTTAGGATATAAAATAGAGCTACAAAAAAATTAGACCCCAAAAGGTGCAAATTAGGAGAGATAGACTACAGACTCTTAATGACTTTCAATGATTATTTGGAGATATTTCTCATCTACGAACTATTGTTGGGGTAAAAAATGATGAACTGACTAATTTGTTCAAAACCTTAGAAGGTGACAAGGACTTAAAAAGTCCAAGAGAATTATCACCTGAAGCTGAGAAAGAATTGGCCTTGGTAGAAAAGAAAGTACATGAAGGGCACGTGGATCATATTGATCCAAAGCTGGATTGCATTTTGGTTATTTTACCTTCTAGGTATTCCCCTACTGGAATATTAATGCAGAGGGAAGATATTATATTGGAATGGATATTTTTACCAAATAAACCAAATAAAAAATTAAAAAACTTATGGGGAAAAAAATCTCTGACTTGATTTGGAAAGGAAAATTGAGACTTCGTCAATTAGCAGGAATAGACCCAGCAGAAATTGTCGTACCTTTAACTAAGGAGGACATTGAAAAATTATGGACAGAAAGTGAACCTTGGCAAAGAGCTTGCAGTAATTTTTTGGGAGAAATTAACAGCAAATATCCCAGAAGCAACAGAATTGATTTTATAAAGAGAGCTGATTGGATCTTGCCTCGAATTGTACGGCAAAAACCCATATCTGGAGTTCGTACATTTTATACAGATGCCAACAAACAAGGAAAGGCAGGTTACAAATCAGAAAATTTAAGTAAAGTGGTTCAAAGTCCTTATAAAGCCGGGCGTTGGTGGCGCACGCCTTTAATCCCAGCACTCGGGAGGCAGAGGCAGGCGGATCTCTGTGAGTTCGAGGCCAGCCTGGGCTACCAAGTGAGTTCCAGGAAAGGCGCAAAGCTACACAGAGAAACCCTGTCTCGAAAAAACCAAAAAAAAAAAAAAAAAAAAAAAAACAAAGTCCTTATAATTCAGTGCAAAAATCAGAATTGTATGCTATTCTGTTGGTATTAATGGATTTTTCAGAACCTCTCAACATAGTAACTGACTCTCAGTATGCTGAAAGAGTGGTATTACATATTGAGACTGCAGAATTTATCCCTGATGCTTCAGAATTAACTTCACTATTTATTCAATTACAAGATACAATCAGGAAAAGGAGTCATCCTTTATATAAAACTCACATCCGATCTCATACTGGTCTGCCAGGCCCTTTAGCACAAGGCAATGATGAGACTGATAAATTATTGATAGGAAATGTGCTGGAGGCCTCAGACTTTCATAAAAAAACATCATGTCAATAGTAAAGGTTTAAAAAAGGATTTTTCCATAACCTGGCAACAAGCCAAAGAAATAGTAAAGAAATGTCCTACTTGTTCCTTCTATAATCAAATGCCATTGCCAGCAGGATGTAACCCAAAGGGTACTCAGAGGAATGAAATCTGGCAGATGGACGTTTTTCACTTTGCAGAATTTGGAAAATTGAAATATGTACACCACACCATTGATACTTATTCAGGATTTCAATGGGTAACTGCTCTGAGTTCTGAAAAAGCTGATTCTGTAATCACTCATTTGCTAGAAGTTATGGCCATCATGGGTATACCTGCACAAATGAAAACTGACAATGCTCCATCATATGTCTTTGTTAAAATGAAACAGTTTTTTGCTTATTTCAAAATAAAACATATTACAGGTATACCACATAATCCTACAGGTCAAGCAGTTATAGAAAGATCAAACAGAACTATAAATGATATGCTAAATAAACAGAAATGAGTAACAAAACCCCCAGAAATAGACTGCATAATGCTCTATTAACTTTGAATTTTCTTAATGCCAATGAGAAAGGAACAACAGCTGCAGAGAGACATTGGATAATAGAAAAAACTACAGAATTAAATCAGCCTATATACTTTAAGGATGTGCTGACCTCAGAATGGAAACCAGGGTATGTATTACATTGGGGACGAGGTTTTGCTTTTGTTTCTACAGGAGAAGATAAGCTGTGGGTACCATCAAAATTGATAAAGGTTCGATTTGAACAAGAGAGACCTCTTAATTAGAGGAGGTGATAGTTCATCAACCAGCATGAACATCCAATTTAAACTAACTGGTATCAATAACACATGTCTTCTCATTTAATCAGATAATAACTTGCCAAAAGGAACATCCCCAAAATTAGTCTTCGGGAAAGGTTTTTGTTTTTGTCTTTTAGGAGAATGAAGGTTAAGGAATCTGAAGAACAAAGGACAAATGAGACAACTGAAGAAAAGTGACAAATCATCTATCCCAGGAAACAGAGTGAAATGGCATATGGGTATATATTATCTAAAAAATTTTATGTCTTCTTAAATGTTTGTTTCTGCTTTTCTCTAAAGATTTAACACTATTGGTCTTCTAATAGTCCCATTTCAATTAAAATTTAAAGCTGACTTTGGAGTTGGAGAATGGCTCTCTCCTTCTTTAAACTCAAGCACGTTGTTAAAAGAAAAATGCAAACTCCCTGTATCATGCCAGAATAAAAGAGCCATCTTCTGCTATGGGACAGGACAAAAGCCAAATTATTAAGGGACTATTTATTACTAATCTCAACTCTTTGATTCTATTCTGATTCTTTAAACTTTTCTTAAAGTATAAATTTTATATCAAAATTTACAAGATTAATATATATATATATATATACATTTTAAACTTTGTTAAGATATGAATGGTCATATAGAGTACTAACTAATTCTAGAAAAAAAGGCTTCAATTAGCTACATATATATGTCTTTGTGTTTGAGTCTCTTATCAGTTTTCTGCAGGAAATCATGGCCAGGCCTAACATCAACTGAAGTCTCCAGGAAGAAGATGGGGCCCCACAACAACAACAATTCCACGTGGACAATAATAATATCACTAAGCTGACAAACATCATCTACAGATCAGCTTTGAACTACAAGGTGCTCAGAGCAATTTTGGGATGACTAGCTGAGATGATCCAGTCTCAAAAACTACTTGAATAAGGACTTGAGATAAACCCTGAACTTTGGCATTATACACAGACTGGATAATAATGAAGGATATAGTTACCTTTCCTAGAATTTGACAATTAACCTAAATTTTTCTTTCAGGATAAAGATAACTTCACCCATACTCAGCAGGAAGCAATTTTAAGAATATGATGCCCACATTCCCAAAGAGGTGGTGTGGGGTGGGTGGTTTTTTTTTGTTTTGTTTTGTTTTGTTTTGTTTTGTTTTGTTTTGTTTTGTTTTGTTTTGTTTTGTTTTTGGTTCTTTTAATGGGTTTTGGGTCTGGGATAATTTTCATTGTTTAGGGGGGTTGGTTATTCATTGTTGTCAAGGGTTAGGAAAAAGGCTAAGCAAAGGAGACTAGATTTAAGGTTCTTGTTTTTTTTAAAAAAAAAAAAAAGAAAGAAAGAAAAGAAAAGAAAAAGACAATTACTAGTTTTAAATACTTTACATTATTACCAACTATTAGGATATAAAGAAATGAAAGTTAGTAGTTAGACATTACAATAGAAATTGTAGTCATATTAGATATGTTTTAAAAATTGAGCAGATATATTTTAGACAGGTCATCTTCAAACCCTTCAGAGATCTACTGAATATGGCATTTAAAATGTTTCAATAACTTAGAAATTTTTCTTTTTGGAGACATGTCGGCTCCTGGCACTACCAATCTACTTCAGAGAAAATATGGGCATTGAAGAAACTGCATATAGAGTTAACTTTCATTGTGGCAAAAGTTAGCCACTTGACAACAAAGTATCCTCGAATCAACAGGACAAAATGGACAGACAGAACATGAAACAAAGGACTACCGATTCCTGCCAAAACAAGTGTGGTTATGGCTTTATCAGAAGGCATCTTCTGAGGCCAGGTCAATATGGCACCATTCCTGAAGTGGCCTTCACAATCCAGAAAAGGTACAGTGCCCTTTTCTTCAAAGGCAGCTGAACAGGCAGTGGGCCGATGGCTTCTGTTGTGCAATGGAACAGCAACTGAAAGCTCACGCCTCTCGAAAGTAGACTGGCATTTAATAGAGGGATGTGGAGAAGAAGGGGATGCTAACATGAAGCCATATATACACAGCCAAGAAGAATGGACAGCTGAATTCAAAAACTATCAACAATTTCCAGAATTTAAAATCCTGAATCATGAGATGACACTAGTGGAATTCAGGTGTTTCTGGTACATGGACCTGCTCTCACCCAATGTGAGGTTGAACTGTTGACCTTGTGTACAACCTACTTCACAAATGAGTCTGTCAGATACCATAAGCCTATAGGCTGAAGATGATGCCCCAACACTGCGGAGAAACCTCAGGTGACTGTCCAGGCAGCTGGCTGTTTCTGTCAACTCACAAAATTTTTGGAAGTTGCTTTTGTGCACTTCCTGTTTTTATTTTTGTTAGCTAATATTATTTCCTTCTTGGGTCTCTGAGGGAGTTGAAGATTAGTTAGTTATAGTTGAAAATTAATTAGGATAGAAAGTGAATTAGATACATTTTGGACTTACTAAAATAGGATAGATAAGGTAATTATTTTCTCTGATTTGTCAAATACAAATGGACTAGACAACGTTTAGGTATTTTTTACTTGCATATATTGTATATAGTTATTGTACTTTTGTATATAGTTTTTCTTTTGTTAGTTATAACCATTTGCCTTTTTTCTTTTTATTAAAATAGAAAAGGGGAAATATGGTGATATTTTATTTGTACTGAAATGTGATTTTAATTTTATGTTAATAAATAAAGTTGCCCTGGGGTCAGAGCTATTAGAGCCATAGCAAGAGCATGGTGGTTAGAAGAGCTAGGTAGATTTCTGTGTGTTCAGCGATACAGCCAGTATTGGAGACATATGCCTTTAAGACCTGGAGGGCAGTACTTACAGGCAGTCATGTGGTTGGGTTTACAACCAATGAGAAGGCAGAACAGAAAGACTATTTAAAGACAGACAAACAGGAAGGAGCTCTCTCGGGGAAGTTAGGAGCACTGCAGGAGGTAAGATT
Source organism: Peromyscus leucopus (assembly GCF_004664715.2). Taxonomy (NCBI): domain Eukaryota; kingdom Metazoa; phylum Chordata; class Mammalia; order Rodentia; family Cricetidae; genus Peromyscus; species Peromyscus leucopus. Next base: position 35,769,927 of record NC_051073.1, on the reverse strand, counting down.
TTATCTCTGAGCTCTGACCTCTCGGCTTTCTCTTTTACATTGGCTCTGTGTTTCTTATTTTAATAAGACGATTGGTTACATCTACACCTGACACTACCTGGACGGCCACGAACCACAGGCTGGGTAACCAAGAGACCTAGGATAAAAGTAAACATGACTTGCCATAAACCAACAACAACAAAAAGTCAGTGAAATGATTCCTAATTATATCCTGCTCGCCGGGCGGTGGTGGCGCACGCCTTTAATCCCAGCACTCGGGAGGCAGAGGCAGGTGGATCTCTGAGTTCGAGGCCAGCCTGGGCTACCAAGTGAGTTCCAGGAAAGGCGCAAAGCTACACAGAGAAACCCTGTCTCGAAAAACCAAAAAAAAAAAAAAAAAAAAAAAAAAAAAAAAAAAAAAAAAATTCTGCTCTACTCATATGTCGGTGTCCCGCCCAATTGTCATTAGAGAGGCTTCATCCAGCAGTTGATGGGATCAGATGCAGAGACCCACAGCCAAACATTAGGCAGAGCTCAAGGAATCATGCAGAATAGGGGGAGAAGAATGGTAGGAGCCAGAGGGGTCGAGGATGTCAGGGGAAGAGGAGCCACAAAATCAACTAATAGGACTCATAGGGGTCCACAAAGACTGAAGTGACAATCACGGAGCCTACATGCGTCTGTGCTAGATCTTCTGCATATATGTTATGGTTGTGTAGCTTTGTATTGTTAACAGTAGGAGTGGGGATGTCCCTGACTCTATTGCTGTTTTTTTTTGGTTTTTTGAGACAGGGTTTCTCTGTGTACCTTTGTGCCTTTCCTGGAACTCACTTGGTAGCCCAGGCTGGCCTTGAACTCACAGAGATCCACCTGGCTCTACCTCCCGAGTGCTGGGATTAAAGGCATAGGCCACCACCACCCGACTATTGCTGGTCTTGGTAGCCTTTTCTTCCTAGGGGATTGCCACATCCAGCCTCGATATGAAGGTCTGTGCCTTGTCTGATTGTAATTTATTTATGCCATGTTTGGTTGATATCCCTGGGAGGGGCTCCTCTTTTCTGAAGGTAAAAGCAGATGGAGTGGATCTTGGGGAGAGGGGATGTGTGTTGACAGGGGAGGTCTAGGAGGAGTAGAGGGAGGGGAAAATGTGGTCAGGATGTATTGTATGAGAGAATTATAAATTAAAAATATAATATGGGAAAGAAAATATATATTCACATATTTAATGGGAGAAGTAAATCCAATAGAAATTTAGTCCATAATACACCATATCTGTACATAAAGCTTAGCAAACCAATAAACTAAAAGAAACTGAGAACAATCACTGACTTCTAATTCCTGTGCAAAGAAAATTTCATGTCATTAAGCTCTTCATTGGCAAAAGACATTCAATGAAAAAGTAAACTTGAAATACTTTTTAAGGCAAAACGTCAGAGGACATGAAAATGCATAGACATGTTCAAAAACTTCTCTATCCTACCATCTGGGAAATTATAAAGATAATTCTTCACAAGCTCTACCACAGGTGGTTATGCTGAAAACTCTTGGCACTCTTGTTAGTTATGAGCAATGCATGGTGTATTCACAGGACTTAGAAAATATGCAGACATAAAGCAAGCAGTATATTTATAGTCATATCTCTAATTTGCCTTACTTGATATTGTATGAGATCAGATGTTAAAGATAAGTTTCCACTGAAGTGAATGAAAAGTTGTATTGCATATGAAAATAGTGGATTCTTCTTTAAAACTAAGATATCAGAAATGGTAATATATAAAGTTTCTATGAATTTTGTAGTCTTTTAGACATTAAGTGGTTAATATTCATTGACACAGATGTTTTCACCTCTCTTATTGATTTTTTTTCTCTGCACTAAGCCATCTGTTATAAACATAGATTTATTTATAAAACACCTTCCACTTGGTTAGATACAATCAGATTTTAGCCTGTGATGGCATTTCATAAGTCTCTCTGATCCCTGTGGAGAAGGCTGTCTCACACTGACCTTGGTATACCTATTTAAGGAAAGCTATTATTGGACTGCTGTTTTTGATAAGGTGATCTAATTTCACAGGAGTAGTAAAATTGGAGACGAGGGTAATCATATTTGAAAAAGGGTAGGCATATTCATTCAAAAGAAATTAGAAAAGAGCAAAGCAATATTAGTGGTAATGTTCTCATTTAGGACAAGGTGAACAGGTCTTGAAAAGTGACACTGGTTCAAAAATTCTTCATAAACAAAAAAAATTGTATTAATTTATATGTCAACAAAAATCAAGTCCCATAGTTCAGGATAACTGATAACTATTTAAAAAGTAAATAATTTATTCTATGTTTAAGACTTTTGTGGAAATAGATAGGGAATTGACATATATTATTTATTATATTTAAATTATAATATTAAATATTAATAAAGTGAAGCTAATACAAAATAAAATAATGCTGATTAGAGTAGAAATTTCTGCAAATAGCTTTCCTTCCTTAGTTAATACTTAGTGAAATGAATAGGCTTCTGAAATTAGGTAGAAAAAGGGACAATAAGAAAACAATGGCATTATCCTAGAACATAAAGAGATACTAGAGAAACTCTCCAGTATTAAACACTTCAAATTAGAGCTCAAATAGTTAACCCAAAGCAGTCTATTACAGCCTTTAAGAAAGTTTTCCTTACAGGTGTAGTCCATAACCACCTACAAGACACAAGCTGCTACTCTTAATTAACTTTGCTCTTAAACCACTCTTACTCAAGAAATAAAAGCCTTCTGGGTAACAGTTTTGTGGTCAGTTATGTGAAGAAAACAAAAGCAATGTTCATTTCCTTTATTCCATAGAGAAATCCTCTAGAAAACAATCACAAAACAGTAAATGTTTCAGATAGATATGTGCCTAACTTGGTAGGATGCTTATCTAGCATGCCTGAAACCTGGCTTCTACATGATGCTTACATAGAATGCATGAAAGCTATGTTCAGTCCTCAGGACCTCACTAACAGGATAAAGTGGTTCATGCCTGCAATGAAGGGAGGGCAAGGTAAATTAGAAGGTCAAAATTATCCTTACTTACAAAAAGTGACTTTCAAGCTAGCCTCAGCTACATAAGATCCTGCCTTAGAAAATAGATGCAAGAAAATAAAACAAAAATAATAAGTACAACTATAATATACCACATAGAGTTTATGTCAATATAAGAGCAAAGAATGGAAGTAGACCCAAACCAGATTTTGTCTTCTTTTAAGGGCATTTATCAAGTAATTCATTGTTGTAAAATCTTTTAGAAAAATGTGACTGATTTGCTGTGTTTTAGCTGGTATGGTAATAAGTAAGAACTGAAATAATAAAGACACTGATATGAAGCAAACACATATTTACAATACAAATGGGATTGTTATACATCACTTCAATACCAGGGCAGGCAGTTCACAGGTTTGTTTTATGTAAAATCTAATTCAACTTGTCAAAAATAAAAAATAAAAATAAAAAGAATCTCTGTAACAGTCTCCATCTGTCACAAAGGGAATTTTCTTTGAGATGATGTGAAGATACTCCACATATCTGTGAGTATAAAGATAAATATTAGAATTCAGTAGGAAAACGGAAGTGAGAAGCTTTTCTCTACATTCTATGAACAGTCATGAGTAGTTGGGTAGGTTGACAGTGTTCAATATTAATTTCCTCTCATAGAGCAGGCCTTAAATCCAATTAGACAACTCTTGGTTACCCCACAGTGTAAAAATATCTATTACGGGATTCCACTTCTGATAAAAAACAGAGAAATAATGACTTTGGAATGTCTAACCCCCATTAGGTCATTCACGATGCAAACCATGCACCAAAGCCTCCAGGAAAACTCTGAAACAGGGAGGGGAAAATTGTACCAGCAAGAATAATTGGACTTTGGCTATCAGACAGTATCTTTTATACATTCCACAGAATCTGCATCCATGAAATATCAAAAATAGAGTTGTCTAAAATATACCAGTATACATAGCAGTGTAGATGAAGGCAGTTACAAATGGCTAGTGAGAGAGGGAAAATCAATTCTCTCCTGAGATGAGACCCCTCATCGATTATCTAATTCCAGTGATCAGCCCTAAATAAATGTACCTATGAACAACACTAGATGGATTCAGAGTGTGTATGTGCGTGCGTGCGTGTGTGCGTGTGTGTGTGTGTGTGTGTGTGTGTGTGTGTGTAACAAAAATAATCAAAGAATAAGTGTGGGATATTTGATCACATTGTGAAACTCTGAGACTGTGTTAATAAAATTAACTTCGGATCATTGGGCAGAGCCAGTGCCTAGATGACAGGAATTAGCCATAACAAGGATGGAAGAGCCAGGAATACAGATAGAGAGATGCACAGGAAGATGTACAGAAGGATTTAGAGATTTGAGGGATTTTTTTTGGTTTGGGATGAATGAAGATATGCTTTTTTTGCTGGATCCCTGGCCAAAAAGGAAAGAGGTCAGTTTGGTTGCTTCTCAGTTTCTCAGATCTAGCAGGTTTTCACCCCAACATCTGACTCATGAGTTTTTATTGGTATATAGAATGAAAGTGAGTTAAAACTTAACATTTGGCAGACACAGCCAAGGCTGGTGACAGCAGGACCAGAAATATCTCCAGGCTGTGATTTGAGCATAAGCAGTGGTATGCTGACTGTGGGGCTGAGGGGCACAGATGGCAGTTAAAATATCAGTAGATTCAGGTACACCTGATAAGCTGACAAAAAAATAGCATCTGGCATTCCAACATGGAGAACGACATCATGAACTGAGAAGCCATGCCATTCACGGGTACTCCTTGCAGTGACTCCTGTGAGCAGACTTCAGTTGGGAATGTGGAAAGGACCCTCAGCTTGCCACTGACATTGCAGCTTTGGAAAAATTCAAAAGTCAGCAGATTTGGTGAGACTCCTGGGAAATTCTTAAGGAGAGAGATAAATTTAAGAAAAATCTTTCCTGTGTCAAGAATGGAAAATATTGTCTGATGGTAGTGGTGCATGCCTTTAATCCTAGCACTTGGGAGGTATAGGCAGGGAAATCTCTGTGAGTTAGAGGCCAGTGGGGCCTACAAATTAATTGCATTCCAGAACAGCTAGGACTGTTACACAGAGAAACCCTGTCTTGGAACAACAACAACAAAAAAAAAAAAAAAAAAAAAAAAAAAAAAAAAGACTGGAAAATATGCACAGTGCTATGATGGGTAGCTTGAAAATGAAAATAAATAAATAAATAAATGAAGGGATAACCAATTTTGCTGAGATTGATATAATGTCAATGATAATTAATGCCAGTTTGGTAATCTGTTATCCTTGAAAAAGTGGTTGGATTATTGTGCCAAATATGAAAATATGAGTGATAAGATACAAGCTTTAGAAAGACTTACTGTTGATAAGATAGGCCTTAGAAAGACCTATTAATGAAGTTTTAAAAAGAACTCAGACACAGACAGAGGAATTTACACAAAAACCTACTGCACCACTGCTCAACAGAACTGAAGAGAGGTGGCCCAGGGTTATCAGAAAGCCAACCTTAGTTTATTTAGTTACTTTATAAGAATGACCAGCAGATAATAGGCAACCCAAAGGTTATACAGAAGTTAAATGGAATCCTATAAAAATATTATATTTGAGGAGATTTAAGGAAGCAGTTGTTTCATATGGTATGCATTCATCCTATGTGAAACAGTTGTTAAATTCATGGCAACTCTGAATAGAATTATCCCTGAGATTTTTTGATCTTTCCAACAGCAATATTGGAAGCTGGTCCCCATTTACAGTGGAGAACATGGTGGAAAGAGGAAGCTAGGTTCATAGAACAATGAAATGGGGGCTAGAAGTATTGATTTTTCTCAAGACCAGTTTCTTTGTGAAGGCCACTATGCTGAATTGCAAAAACAGTTTGAATTTGATGATCACATCTTGACCCATTGTCATTTAGCAGCTTTGAATGCTTGAGTCAAGGATAAAGAATCTGCAAAGAAGTCTGAGCTGTTTACTAAAGTTATACAAGGCCCAAAAGAAGACTTCACTGATTTTTTTTTCAAAAATTAACTTCAGCTGTAAATAGAATATTATCAGATCCAGAAGCCAAAGAAATATAACTTGAATCTTCTGCTTTTGAAAATGTTCATTCAGAAATGTTCAGAATTGAAACTTCATCTTGGTGGATCTTTCCTCTGATGAGTATTTAATGCCCTTCTTGATCTCTTTTGATTGATTTTAGTTTGAAGTCTATTTTGCTGGATATCAGGATGGCTACACCCGCTTGTTCCTTAAGACCATTTGATTGGAAAGTCTCACCAGGGAGGCTACCTGGAAAACAGGACCCCAAGAAAGACAGGGGGATTGCCCAGTGACTGAGAAATGGATGAGATCTACATGAACAAGCAGCCTGGACATGAGTGGGGGTAATGAAGGGTGAGGGTCGAGGGAAAGAGAGCTTGGGGGAGTGGGAGATCCCAGCTGGATCAAGAACAGAGAGGGTGAACAAGGAATAGGAGACCATGGTAAATAAAGACCACATGAGAATAGGAAGAAGCAAAGTGCTAGAGAGGTCCACAGAAATCCACAAAGATACCCCCACAAAAGACTGCTGTCAATGGTCGAGAGACAGCCGGAACTGACCTACTCTGATGATGGCATGGCCAAACACCCTAATTGTTGTGCTAGAAACCCCATCCAATGACTGAGGAATCTGGATGCAGAGATCCATGGCTAGGCCCTGGGTGGAGCTCCAGGAGTCCAATTAGCTAGAAAGAGGAGGGTTTATATGAGCAAGAATTGTTGAGACCAAGGTTGGATAAAGCACAGGACAAATAACCAAAGGAATGGAAACACATGAACTATGAACCAATGGCTGAGGGGCCCCCAACTGGACCAGGCCCTCTGAATGGGTGAGACAGTTGATTGGCTTGATCTGTTTGGGAGGCATCCAGGCAATGGGACCAGGTCCTGTGCTCATTGCATGAGTTGGCTCTTTGAAACCTGGGGCTTATGCAGGGTCGTTTGGCTCAGTCTGGGAGGAGGGGACTGGACCTGCCTTGACTGAGTCTACCAGGTTGATCTCAGTCCTCAGGGGAGGCTTTGCCCTGGAGGAGATCGGAATGGGGGGTGGGCTTGGGGGAAGGGGAGGGGGACAGGAGGCAGGAGAACAAGGAAATCCATGGCTGATATGTAGAACTGAATGGTATTGTATAATAAAATAAAAGGAAAAAAATGTTTTATTTGACACAGGTGCAGATGTAACAATAATTGCTCCAAATTTTGGCATCTGGATTTTTCTATTCAGATATTAAATATTCAACTTCTTGATATTGGAACTACATCTCAGATAAAACAAAGTAGAATATGGGTTGAGTGTATAGGGCCAAGAGGACAGATAAGAAAATTAAAACCTTATGTGGCTAACATAGTCATAAATTTATGGGGAAATGATTTGTTACAGCAATGGAAAACAAAGGTTAACATTCCTCCAATCTCAGAAACAAACCATAAACTAAAGAATGTTTCTGAGAGAAATATTAAAAGGCATAATCAAGAACAGTCACAGATCATTTGGGTTGTACATAAGGAGGGCACAACAGCTGTTGGACTTTCAAAGGTATCAACAGCCCTGGCTTTAAAATGGCTAACTGACAGACTTGTGTGGGTGGAACAATGACCTTTGACATCAGAAAAATTATCAGTGCTGGAACAGTTGGTATAGGAGCAGTTAAATGCTAAACATAGCAACCCGTCCTTATAATTCTCCTATATTTGTCATTAAAAAGAAATCTAGAAAATGGAGAATGGTAATAGATCTGAGACCTAGCAATAAGGTGATCTAGCCAATGGTCTTTTTACCACCTTGCCTTCTTTATTACCTAAAGGATGGAATATTATCTTATTATTTTGTGGTGATATATTTTTAATCTAAGAAATAAAGCTAGCCTGAAGATCAGAGGACAGAGCCAACCACAGAGTTATCCACAGAGGTCAGGCAGTTGTGGTACCTTTAATCCTAGCCTTTCAGAGGCAGAGGCAGAGATCCCTCTGGATTTCTGTGAATTTAAAGCCACACTAGGCTACATGAGCTTAATCCATTCTAAAAGAGAAACAACCAGGCAGTGGTGGCACACACCTTTAATCCCAGTACTAGGAAGGTTGAGACAGGAAGTGATATGGCAGGGCAGAGAAAGGAATATAACATGGGAGGAGACAGGAATTCAGTCTCTTGCAGAAGCCGTCAGGCTGAGGAGTTGGTGAGGTAAGAGGTGGTGGCTATGGCTTCTGCTTCTCTGCTTCTCTGATCTTTCAGCTTTCACCCTGATGTCTGCCCACACCACCACATGTTAGACGAGGGGGACAGGACCTGCTCTCTCACTTTCACAGCCTCAGTGCCAGCTAGTCCACATCCCTGCCAACAGAGTCAGCTCTGTCATGCTGCCTCGGTGAGATACTGAGAACCTGTCTCTCTAGACCTGCAGCTGGTGGTGGGCTGGGTGGTAGGACCAGTTCTCCGTAGTGCTGCAGCCAGTAGGGGTGGGTCCAACTCTATGCAGTCCTATCTTCTTGGCCTTCAGGGCTAACAGGAGCCACAGATATCAACACAGACCACAGCTGCAGCAGGGCCACAGGCGCAGACATGGCAGCAGCTCAGACCCAGATGTCACTGTGGCCCTGGGTGGCAAACAGGACACCCACCACAACCTGCTCCTCACTGCCTTCACCTCTTTGAAGGTGAAGAATCTGCATTTCTCCAAGGGATATGAACCATTCTGTCTCTTTCTCTCTTTCATACCCCACCTTGTATTTGTTCACCATAATAGAGTCCCTGTTTTCTCCTCTATGCCCTGGGAGGAGAACCCTGGACTTGCATGTGGATCTTTGTCTCCAGCTCAGTCTTACAGGCACTGGGTATAAACATTACAATTTGGATGGACAGGTATCATGGCTGTTGGGAGCCAAGCAATACCACAAAGTCACATGACCCAACAAACCTCACACAACAGATATATTGGGAGGGAAAAAACCTGAAGGGTGGCTGCCTCTGCTCAGGCAAGAAACAGTGGGGAACTGAGCAAAAGGCAGTATGTATATAGAGTTTCTTGTGGGGGGCAGGAATGTTTCAGGGTGAAGCTTCCCAGGGTACAGATTGGTGGGAATTCTAGTCTAGAACGTGGGCTTTTTATTCTGTAGAGTAAGGGCTGGATTCAGCTATTAGGGCAGTAAACCATGTTCTGTGAGTGGAATCTGTCAGTTGGAGATCCTCAGGGAAGGGGCCTAGCCACTAGTGTGGCTCAAAAGGTTTAAATTATGGGCAGGTTCCCATTTCATCTTCCACATCCAGAGCAGAAAATCCAGGACTGACATATAGATCTTTATTTTCCCTCATTGAGCACTCTTAGCCTAGTATATTTTGCTTTCTCTATGTGCTCATTTAAATCATATTTAATTTGTATCAGTATTTTGCCCTGCTGACTGTTGTTGGTTGTTTTCATTCTCTTTTGGCTCTTTCCTCTTTTAGGACCCCACCACTCAGCTCCCAAATCAATTATTCTTATATATAAATGCCAGGCCTTAACTTGGCTTGTTTCTTGTCAGCCTTTCTTAACTTTTAATTATCCCATCTACCTTATGCTTCTGAGCTTTTCCCTTTTCTTAATTCTGTAGATCTTACTTTCACTCTTACTCCATGGCTGGCTGTATGGCTGGCCCCTGGTGTCCTCCTCTCCTTGTTCTCCTGCTCATTCTTCCTCTCCTCCTAGATTTGTCTTACTTATTCTCTTTGCCTGCCATCCTACCTATTCTTTTTCCTGCCTTGTTACCGGTAGTTCAGCTCTTTGATATTAGACCATCAGGTGTTTTAGATAGACATAGTAACATAGCTTCACAGAGTCCTATTCTTTTTCCTGCCTTGTTACTGGTTGTTCAGCTCTTTGATATTAGACCATCAGGTGTTTTAGATAGGCATAGTAACATAGCTTCACAGAGTTAAATAAATGCATCATAAACAAAAGCAACACACCTTAAAATAATATTCTACAACAGCTGACTCCATCTCTAACAAGATAGTACTAACAAGTTAAATGTGTGTGTATATTTACATCAAGATGATAATTTTAATAATGAAAAATGTCTTACCATATGTTGAGATGAATCAAGGAACTATGACATCTGACCATATTTTCAATGAGCCCAATGCCTATTCATTGATGTTTGTTTGATTAAAATTGCCTACAATTAGCTCTTTCGAGTAGATAACTTGCAATATTTTCAGCACCTTAGTGCAGCTCCAACACAGCTTCCTATAAGTAGGAATGCATGGCTGAAAGTAAGGGCCATATTTCAATTGTTCTGAATCAATTACATAAGCATGTGTTGTAGTGTGTACCATTTGTGCAGTTATCACACATATGCATGTGTGTGAAACCGTAACTGCAATGAAGAGGACAAGCACAACATCACCCTCCATTATTCTACAGTGTTTGATACTACCTGAGCAGTGTCTGTCCTGCAGTTAGCTGTTCTTCATTACCAAGGCAAAAGTCTGTTTGATTTTAAATTTATTTTCTATCTACTTAAGAATAAGGCAAAATAGTTCAGTGACCTGCTTGACCATAGTTGTTCTTCAAGTTAACATATCAGCTGAACATCTTTTATATTTTTCAAATGATGTTGAATCAATTAACAAAGAAATTATAAGGTGCTCAGAAAGAGAAATGATGACAGGCAATGATGTCAGAGAACCATAATTTAGATGTTTACCATACACAGTTAATATATTTTAAAATGGACATACATTAATATTTTGTACAATCTGTAGGCTGCTCTATTTGTTGGGTAATGGCAGAGGAGAAATTAATGAAATACTATTATAATTAGGAAATAAATATAAAGAAAATATGAAATAGAAAGATAAAAATCAAATGATGTCATTTTCATTTTAGTGTGAAATTCAAGTAAAGTTATAAGCCTGCAGCTGTTTTTGTAGGTCTGAGTTAGAAAGAGAATATTTCAGCTTACAGATATTATTAAATTCAGAATAATAAAGTTGGTGAAACATCTCAGCAGTTATTGTGTTCTTACAGAAGAATCAAATTTAGCTACTAGCACCCACTTCAGGATGCTCACAACTGCTTGTAACTCAGGTTCAGGGTATCAGACAATTTATTCTGGCCTCTGCTGGAACCCACACAAACCAATACATGGACACACAGATGCATCAACACAATTAAAATAAGTGTACACATTTATCATGGAATGAAACAAGGTCTATTATGAAGGAACTATAGAACTCACAGGTAGTGAACAACAGCAACTGTGAATATTTCAAATGGTACAGATTTGTTTGCTGTGTTATTAAATGAACTATCTGTCTTTATGATTTCATGGGAAGAAAATTGTTACTCACACTTTATTTTCTAGCATTGCTTTAGATTGGTGAACAGTCTATCTAGAGACATCCTCCCAAAAGACACTTGCTTTTAGAACTAATGCTTCATGCACAGAGGACACAACTTTTTGCCATGGCCTGCTTGGGATGCTGTAACAAACCGCCATAGAATGGCAATGGCTTCAGCTACAAACATTTATTTCTCACAGTCCTAAAGTATAGAAGTGACAAGATTAAGATGCCAGCAGATCTTTTTTTCTGATAAAGACCCTTGCTATTGTTGGCAAGTAACATCTTTTTAACATTCTCAAATGGAAAAGAGGATGCAGGAGAGCTCTCTGAAGTCTGCATGCTAAGGGCACAAATCACATTTATGAAAGACTTATTCTCATTACTTAATTATTTCCCAGAGCCCTCACCTCCTCTTATCTGTTGCATTGATCATTAGAAGTTCATTGTATGGATTGAATTTTAGAAAGAAACAGATGTTCATTCCTCAACACAAACCTATTTTCTAATTTCTAGTAATCTTTTCCAACCAAAGAACTTCTAATTATAAGTACAGTGAGCATAGTCGGTGTAGGAGTAGATCCCAATTTAAAAAACAATAAAGTTGAGAATATCATACCTTTCTCTCTTTTTCATTGTTTTTTGTTTGTTTGTATGTGATAGGATTTCCCATAGTCCAAGCTGACTATAGACTTGCTGTATAACTGAAGTTGTCTTTGAACTCAATATTGTCCTGCATTCACCTCCCAAGTGATGGGATTATCGTTGTGTACCATCAAGCCCAGGCAGTCAATATTTTCTATTGATAAACATAGAATGTGTGTAAGAATCCAAATGCAATATTTGGTTTTTGCCCTTAGGACATGAGTCAATTCACTCAGTGTAGTATGAAATCGTTGGATTGGTGTATTTGAGTAACTGTACATAAAATCCAGGAAACTAGAATTGGAACATTGGAGGGAACCAGGAAGAAAGTTATTAAGAGAAGAAGACAGTAGAACACATGTGACATGCAATGGAATAGAGGAATAAGGGGAAAAATGTTTAAAGGGGAGATGGGGGTATTCCAAAGATAGATTGGTGGAGAGGTAACTTACACTGTTTGAGAAAACCATATGGAAACCTACTATTTTATAAGGTTCCTAAACTGGAGTTACCCTTGACATGATAATGCTCCACCCCCCAGAAGTATTAGGTTGCCCAGTTTGCTAAATAAAAAGCCCAGTACATGGTATGGAATATCACCCCTTTAGTTCTTGATCACTGGTATTTTAATAATCACCCAAGCAATACAGGTTCTTGCCATTGCTCTTGGTTTCCCATGAGAACCTGATGGTAACACCCTATTTCCAAAGGCAACAGACTCTTTGCACACAGAGCATGGAGAAGTTGAGTTAGTACTAACCAGGAAACTTCTCTGTTGGCTTATTTTCATTTTAGAGATTATAATTATAGAACTCCTTCCCTCTATCCAAACTGTCCCAAGTAATTCCCTTGCCCACTTACAAATTAATGAACTCTTTTTTCTTTAAATACTGTAACATTTATTTATATACTTATATGTATTTCTAAATTCATAAGTGCTGCCTAATCAGTCTGTATAGTATTACTTGAATGTATATGTTTTCAGGACTGACATTTGGTGTTAGGTAAACAAATGGTGTGTTCTTCCCTGAAAGACTATTTTTCTTACTTAGCATTTTTTGAGGGTTCTCTTGTGTCTAAATTTTCTTCTGTAAAATCTAGATCCTTCCTTATTTTAGTGACTGAAACAGAAAGGATGTTCATCAGAGAGTGAGCTATGTTCATCTTGCCTAAGCAAAATAGCACTGGGTTTATAAATATCTAAATACTGCTCTTGGAATTGAAATCCCAATTGCTGATGCATCTGCCATGAAAACTACTTACAGCCATATCTAACTTGCAAAAATTATATTTTCTTTTTCCATTAGTGTTTTAAACACTCCTCAAAGAATGTCATAGCTAATTTTTCTAAATAGACATCCAACTCCCAGTTATGAAAAATTCATATGGAGCCATCAGTATGACTGAGTAGCTAAAAGGGAAACAGTATCACCATGCTGTGTTGGACTCAGGAATATTCATCAAGAATTTGTGCAGAGGCTTCACAGGCCATGTAGAAACCCAGCCTTGTAGGCATGAGTTTATCACAAAATTCTCCAAATCCTTCCTTTTCACTATACTGTCTCCATTTTAGCAGTGTGTTCTGTTCTGTTGTTCTCTATTTTCACTCTGGTGTGGATGTCTGTCAACAAAGCCAAAATATGATAGTTAATTCTGATCTCAGTATTTTAGATATTCTTCACTAGCATGAGCCATCCCTTTGAAGACCAAATAACAAAGTGAAAATTGTCTTTTGAATAGGCTATAAAAACCACCGTCTTGAACATTTTTTATAGTTTAAAACATATGGCTTATAGATGAAGAGTGATAGGTAATATATGCCAATGAGTTCATTCTTTAACAAGCACACTTGAAATCTTGAGAGCCCAATTCTGAAAACAATTGCCCTTTATCAAATTTTACAGAGATGCTGTCTAAAACCTGATTATTATTTATGTTTCATTTAGTGACCCTACAGACAGACCCTAGAATATTTCCTAAACAGGCTTCACAAGAAAATCAGGTGACAGCATCCAACTTTTGGAAAACATTTAATAGTGTCTCACATGTTGGAAATATTCCTTGTTACAATGATACATATTGTTTCTCAAATTTTTACATAGTAGGGTAAAGCCTTGGCATTTAGCATTGTACATCAACTAGCTTTCTTTGCTTGTCATTTCCCAGACAGTTGGCTCCATTCTTTAATGTGTCCTGTAATCTATTCCGTGAGAGGCATCATTGTACTACACTCATTCATCCTAAATTGTTTTCAGCACCACATACATATGCTATTAGCTTAAGTCTGTATTGCTGAATTCAAATAATGTGAGAAATGACAAGAAGGCTGTAATTCATGTAGTCATACCCATAATGCACTTTACTGGACTGATATTTTATATATTGTTCCTACATATTCAGCTTCCATTTATTTGCTATATGTTGATGAAAATATTTTTCTCATTTTCATTAAAATTTATGATTTTCAAAGTACAATATATATGACATCCTCTAGCTCATGTCACATTGAGCAGTTAAGCCAAATATGTACTCTATTAATCAACCAACCAAGCCAGGGGTGGAGTTGGAAGCTGATCTCAGCAAGATCCCCTTTTCAGTCAAGCCTCATTTACTGTAAATAGGAGTTGGCTATAAATGCGCAGCACACTGAGCATGCAGAAAAGGCTGTCCCACTGTGCTTTTGTCTGACTTCTCTTGCAGAGGCTTAAAAAAGTGGTCCCCTCTACATTATAATATAGCATTCATTATTTGTCACTGTGTAGCCTTTAAGATTCCTGAATAAGAAATGAATATTTCTTTAAAAACAGAACATAAAAATTGCCTCTCAATTTTGTCAGATGTGGAAAATGAGATTATTGGCTTAAAAATGGATAAGAATGTTTCCAAAATAATCACCACTCTATGACTATGAAATTAGCACAAACATTAGTTTTAAATACTAATTATATTCAAGTGAAACTTTCACTGTGATATGCTAATACAAAATTAACTTCATAGGAGTGTAATATGTACAGAATAATTATGGCTTTATAAAAGACTAAGGACAATACCTCTTTAGGCTTTTCTTCCACACATTTCTCAAAATAAACTACTGAAATATACTCATTTCAAAGCTAATTGTAGCAGTCTTAAAGAAAAGAAAGAATGATAGAGAATGTGAGCAATTCTGAAAGAGAGCGGGAGAAAGGGAAAGAAAGGAAGAGAAAGAGAATATGAAACAAACAATAACATGTAAATGAATTTGTGTTTAAAAATCAAATCATGCCGGGCGGTGGTGGCACACGCCTTTAATCCCAGCACTCGGGAGGCAGAGCCAGGTGGATCTCTGTGAGTTCGAGGCCAGCCTGGGCTACCAAGTGAGTCCCAGGAAAGGCGCAAAGCTACACAGAGAAACCCTGTCTCGAAAAAACCAAAAAAAAAAAAAAAAAAAAAAAAAAAAATGTTACCATTTCAAAAACATATGTATACATCAGATGTATAAATTATACCCTTTAATCTTGAGTACCCCAAAACAAATAATTTTTATAAGCTCATTTCAAAAGAAGAGCACCACACCCAGTTTGTGCAGTACTGGCAATTGAACACATGGACTTGTGGATATAGAACAAGGATTCTATCACCTGTGCTATATCCCTCGATCTCTGTACCTTAATTATAATTTTTAAGTGGTATACAAGTGTGCTTTTGTATCAAGTTGACAAGTGCTACATCATGATAACTAGTTTTTAATTGTCAACTTGCCACATCCTAAAATGACCAGAGAAGAAAGAGAGCCTCAACTGGAGAATTATCCAGATTGGTCTGGACTGTGTTCACGCCTATGAAAGACTGTGTTGATGGTTAATTGATGTAGGAAGAACCACTCTAATTTGTTGGAAATACTTCATGGTCTTGTTCATGAACTACATATGAGTGAAGAACGCAGTCAAGCAAACAAGCAGGCAAGGGCCCTGGCTGTTTTGACTCTTGACTGGATGTAACATAGCCATCTGCTTAAGTTCATGTTTTCCTGACCTCAATGTAAGAGGGAATTGTAATATAAATGAGTGCTTTCCTATCCTAAGTTTATTGTTCGGGATATCTGGTACAGCAGCAGAGTTGAGACCAAAGCAGAGATACTTTTGAATGGTGCTGTTCTTTGACCAGACATTAATGAAAACATAGATGGATTTAATAGCACCACTTCCCAGCTCTGTCACAAAACATTGTTAATGATTCTCCTCACTCTACATCATGCATAAGGTTTCAAATATTTCTATATTTCTGATCTTTATTAGAACATAAGAAGCTTTGGGGGCATATACATCACTTTAGACCAGTGTTCTCAACCTGTGGGTTAGCCATTTTTAGGACCTTTTCACAGGAGGTCACATTATCAGATATCCTGTATATCAAATATTTACATTGATAAATTAAAGTTATGAAGTAACAATGAAATAATTTTATAGATGGGGCTCAGCACAACATGAGGAAATGCACTAAAGGGTCCCAGCATTAGGAAGATGGAGAACCAACGCTTTTGACTCATCATCATCAGTCTAAAATTTGGTGCCTTGGGAGCTTAAACATCAACGTTTTCCTATTATAACACAAATGAGTTTAATTATAGAAAAGGTAAAATTTTTCTCCCTGTGGTTTTTTCCTTTGAAAAAATCTTTTAATTTTTTTATTCAAAATTGTTTTTGTACAATATATTTTGATCATATTGCTCCTCCCCTGCAACTGCTTCTAGATTTTTCCATCTCTTTGCCTGCCCAACTTCATGTTCTCTATCTCTCTCTCAAAAAAACCCCAAAATAAAACAAAAAATGAAAACCAAAACAAATTAATAAAATCAATAAGACAAAAAACATAGCCCAAAAAAACAACATAAAACACATAACTACTCCTGTGCGTGGGGCCTGGCCTGAAGTGTGTTGTTATACCCAGTGACACTTCCTTGCAGAAAACTGATTGGAAGATTTCATTTGTAAATAGTTTCCTGGTTAAGGGTTTATTGTATACATTTGTGTGTCCTCTCCGGAGTATCTTAATTTTTTTGTTTGACATTTATTTATTATTTATTTAGCTTGTTCTCTCACTTTCAAAAACTTTTGTGGGGTATTCGATGCCAAAACAGATACACATACACATACACATACACATATACATATACATATATATATATATATTATTATATATATATATATATATATATATATATATATAGAGAGAGAGAGAGAGAGAGAGAGAGAGAGAGAGAGAGAGAGAGAGACAGACAGGCAGACAGACAGAGACAGAGAGAGAGAAACTGAGAGAGATTTCTACATTTATTCTTTTATTTTACATCCTGATCACCATTTTCCCTTGCTCCTCTCTTCCCATTCCATTCTCCCAATGACCTTTCATTCACTTCTCTGTTTCTGTTCAGAAAGGGGCAGGCCTCCCATGGTGTCAACGAAGCATGACATATCCAGTTTAGGTAGGACTAAGCTCCTCCCCTTGTGTTAACCTGGGCAAGGCAACCCAGAATGAAGAATAGATACCTGGAAGCCAGCAAAAGGGTTGGGGACAGGCCCTTCTCCCACCACTAGAAGTCTCACAAGTAGACGAAATTACACAACTGTCACACATATGTAGAGAGCCTAGGTCAGTCCTATGCAGGCTCCCTTGCTGTAGGTTTAGAGTCTGCGAGCTCCTATGAGCCCAGGTTAGTTGTCTCTGTGGGTTCAATTGTGATGACCTTGACCCCCTGGCTCATACAATCCTTCCTCCCTCTCTTCAATAAGATTCCCTGAGCTTGGCCCAGTGCTTGCCTGTGAGAATTAAATGGCAAATCTAAATTTTAGGAACAGTATCAAACATTTATATTCTTTGCCTCCTATGTCCTTGTTTCTTACATTTGTCCTTTGATTGAGAATATTCTTTTCTCATACAGTATATCCAGATAATAGTCTCCCCTCCCTCCACTTTTTCCACTTCCTTAACACTTCCCCTCCCTTCCAGATCCATTCACTTTCCATCTCTCATTAGAGAAAAAAAAAAAAAAGGCTTCTAAGAGATAACCATACATGGCAAAATAAAACACAGTATGAAGCAAAACCTCTCATTAAAAAGTTGGACATAGCAATCCAACAGGAGGAAGAGTCCCTAGAGCTGACACCCACTCATTCTCACAGTCAAGAGTACCATAAAAATACTAAGCTAACAGCTATAATATATATGCCGAAGACCTAGTGTAGACCCATGTACTCCCTGCGTTTGTTGCTTCATCTGTGTGAGCTAATATGCACCTTTCTTAGTTGATTCAGGGCACCTTATTTTCCTGGTATCCTCTCTGGCTCTTCCATTCTTTCCACCTCCTCTTATACAGGATTCCCTGAGCTCTGAGGGGAAAGATGTTGATGACGAACTCTACTTTAGTCTCTCTCTCCACATAATGTCTAGCTATGGGTCTCTGTATCTGTTCCTATCTGCTGCTGCTGCTGAAGGAAGCCTCTCTGATGATGACTGAACCAGGCACTGAACTACTGTGTGAGCCGCCAACCAATGTCTGATTTGATGGAAGGTCCACTTCACAGAAAAGAACCCATACCAACACTGTTTAGATAAAAAATATCTAGAGACTAGATAGCCCAGAGACCTAGGGTAAAACAAGATACTACTTGTCAAAAAAATCTATAAAATGATTCCTATATCCTATATTTTAACTCTTACTAACTCTTTGAATGGCATATACATATGAACCATAGTTACTGTAACAAAATATTTTCAAGATTGTTTCTTCTAAAGACTTAAAATAAGCAGATTTCCCTGTTTTGATCTGATTTTCTAAATATCTTTATTGTTATAATTGTCTTTATACCTTCTAATTTGGTAATAGTTGGTGGTGGAATGTTCTACACAATAGCTTCTGAGAAAAGTTTATTTAGGAATTCACAAAAAGCAGAGCATGGATTCTTAGATGGTGATAATGTGCTATGAATCAAACTGGGAGTTTTAAAGTTATTAATAGAAAAGTGAAATGGAAACTAAAGGTCTATTTGGTTTGGTAAAAGTGACAAAATGAAGGCTGTCAAGCATAAAATGAATCAGGTACAGAATGGAAACAATTGCTTTTCTACTCCACTGCATGCGCACACACACAAAGAATGAACAAATACTGAAGCAAGAATTTGGTTAGTCAAAATAGATTATCCATGATATAAACTTCAAATACTAAGACTAATCACACAAAATCTAGGATCTTTAATTCCTAAAGAACTTTAAAGGCAACACAGGAAAACTTTCTAGCTAGTAGATGAAATTCAGCTTATACAGATAGAAGAAAAAATAGTCATAATAATTTCATCTTTCTACTCTACCAAAGAGATCTTTCTGGATTTTTACCTTTCATCTGTTAATGTAATACCCATTTACCTTAAACTTCAGTTTAATATGAACTTGTACAAAATTCTTACCTTTGAAAAGTTAAGGCTATTTAGTGACACTTGCAAAAAAAATGTTGATTTTTTTTCATTTTTAAAATGTTTTAATCAAATCAAACAATTATGAAAGCTTAATTCATGAATTAATGGTTGCTTACATTCCATTGATATCAGCATAATTTTTTAACATCTCTGACTATACTAGCTCATTTGTAAGTTCCAAACTTCTGATTCCTGTATATTTTTGATTGCCTAATTACACCTAAGTGACCTGGCTTGTCACCTCTGTTTCTTGCCTGGTACAGCGATGAGCTAGCTTTAAAACCTGCTCCATCACATCTGATCTTGAACAGCAAAGAGCCTTGCTGATGGCTGTTGCTGTTTCCCTCCACTTTCCATGTATCTGAACCCAAAATATCCGTTTCACCTCAAACTAACAAGATGTACTTCTTTTTTCATTAATTGAAAACATTATTATATGGCAGTAAGTCAAGTATATCTTCTCACATATACTAGTGCTTACATTTTGAGGTCTTTGGGTACCTCCAACCTCACTGAAAAGTATTCAGCAAAACTCTAAGGAAAATACAGAGAAAACATTTGTTAATCCAACAGTGCACTGACAAAGGTATTCACTGGCAGTCTGAGGAATATTAGGCACACAGGTCTGAGATTCTACCATTTCACCTATTTCGCTCATAATGGCCTATATCATTTTCTCCTGGCCTCTTGATTGATGGGTTTAAAATACGTTTATTTGCCCCTAGGTTCACTTAGAATTGACAAGCTAATAGTTGTTTCCCCATTCTATAATTATTCAAGGTCTCACAATTGACCTCATGACTACCTGTTAGTTATGGCATCCTGTTGCTCCAACATTAATAAATTTCATTATTTTTAAATTAAAACATAATCATAAACCCTGCAGTCAAGATTTTACAATTGTTTGACAGGTTACACAAACAGGAACAGGACTTGGGCTATAAGAACACCTAGTCGCAGCTAAATCTCTGGTGTCTTTTACCAAACCCTTAAAACAATAACTAGCAAAAAGTAGATTCTTAATAAATATTCTTTAATAAATGAATGAAAAACTGGGTGGAATAAGAAATGAGTATCAAATGTAAGATCAGTTTATATTTTTTTTTGTTCTATCTTCTGTGATGTCCTCTGAACTTTGAATGGGTAACATAAATATCCTGCTTTTGGCTCTTCAGTGAACCATATCTTATTCTCAGCATCTTCAGCTGACAGGTGTCTTCCTACACTACAATTAATTACACATAAAAATTTCTCTGCTACAGAAATATAATTATGACATGTTTTATTTAAATATAATATATAAAATAATGCATATATATATGTTCTATTCCATAATAATACTGCTAATATATGGATAATGATAATCAAAAATTATAATAATTAATATAATTCTATTTCTTATAGTGAATAAACAGCTTTAAAATTTTAGCATCTAGGTTAAGGTAGTGATATAACTGAACCACTATTTTGTTCCATTCCTATTTATTAAAATGTAAAGAAAAAACAAGATCATATCTTGCTACATTGTATACTTTAAATGAGTAAGGGGAGATATATTAATACAAAAATGGTATAATGATCACTACTTTAAGTATAAACAGATGGAGAATACTGTCCAAGTGTTCTTAAAAGAAAGTTACCTTTGTTGAAGTAGAAGATGTCATCTACAATGTAATATTGTTTTTGGAAGAGGGTAAAGTTACAAATTTTCACTGAAGGGTATTTCTACAGTGCTGATTTTATATAGAGAAAACTGGAAATCAGAAAGTTGAAGAAGTAAGATTTATAATTTAGGATTAATCTTCCAAATTCTTCTATATTTTACATAAAGTCATCTCAATTAGGTTTTAGAGGAATTAAAATTAGTGTCCTGAAGATATGCTTACTCAACAAATGCTTGCTATGCAAGGAAAAGGACCTGAATTCATATTCTCAGAACCCACAGAAAAGCTGAGCACAAGAACCCATGCCTGTCATACCATGCTGGGGATGCAGGGTAAGGGAGATCCATTAGGGATTTAGTGCCAGTCAGACTGGAAGAATTGATGAGTTTCAAGTTCAATATGAGACCTTGCCTAAATATGAGGTGGAGAGGTGATTGAAAAAAACAACTGATGTGAATGTCTGTTCCCTACACACTCATACACATGCACTGAACACACACACACACACACACACACACACACACACACACACACACACACACATGAATTAAAGCTTTGTAAGTGTTGATTGTCTTAACTAGGCTAGTGAGGCTTTTGGTTAGTTGTAGCACTCATCTCCTTTACTTTCCTGATTAAATCTTTACTTTAATTAACATCAAGTAAAATTTACTTTTCACATAAATGTAAAAAGTGACTGGTATAAAGACAATATGAAGCAACAGTGTAGTGTGTATGAAGACATAAAATAATAATGATCTGTGGCCTTGGAAGAATAATGGTAAGTAACAATTTTCAGCCTTCATGTAGCTGCTCATCTTTTCAAAATCTGTGTGTGCAATGAAACTCCCTGAAGTCATACATCCTAAGTAAATCTTCAGCCTTCTGTCTCATAATTACAATTATGATTGAGAATGTGTTGTACTGTGGAAAGGAAAGCAGTTAGGGAAGCAAGGCCTCCATTCTCTTTGAATATCACTGCATATTTATCAATCCCATTTCTGCCACCCACTATCAAACCTCCAGTAAGTCACAGCATGTTATTATCTCCTTCTCCCCTCAGACACCCCTTGCACAGGCATCTTTGAGCAATATATTGATGAATGAAAGGATTGGAACTGGGTGGTTAACTTTATTTCATTCTCTTGAATTTTCTGGGATTCTCTTATGGTGGAGATGGTGAATTTGGTAACAAAGATAAATGATTTTGACACTAATAAAGATAAAGCATTTTATATCCCCATCCCCACTGCCTTTCAACTTGAACAGTTCCAGTACTGGTTACATTTTTAAAGTTTTATTAGAAGAAGTTTCCCTTGGAAGAAACATGTAAGCCTTTGGATTAGGTCTTTGCAAAAAATATAACCTACTTCTAGAAAAGAGCTACATTTCTTTGATTACATTTTCTTTTCAAACTGCTTTTAACTTTCAAATTCAACAAAATATGTGTATATTTGAATAACTAGTGTGATGTCAGATAGACAGATAGATGATAGATAATAGATAGATAGATAGATAGATAGGTAGGTAGGTAGAATGTATTATATATATAAATTTTACTTTTTGTCATTACAGAAGAAAACACTATACATCATCATAAAACTTATTTCTTATCTGAGGATCACAGTTTAATCCTGGAAAATCAGTGCAGAATGGCCTATTTAAATAAATGTTCTAGCAAAAATCAGACATAGAGTTGTTTGCTGGGTACCAAAAGGTTATGTGGCTTTTTATTTCCTATTTTTCACATAGGACAAAAAACTTTCATTGAAAAGTTTCACCATCAGTAGGTCTGAGAAAATTGAAACAGATTTAAATTTATTTTTCAGAGGTTTGTTAAAAAAATAAAATGTAGCTAGGCATATCTGCAGAACAAATCTATTTAAACTCAATAGGGCACTTATCTCTTTCTTTCCCTTAGGCAATACTGCCTGTCAGATACTGAATAGAATAGCATATAGCAATTACAGTCATATTAAAATGACAAAATTTAGCTTCTAAAAGGGTTAGAGGACTATGAAATGAGAGAGAAGAGGATTAGAAAACACAGATGTGCAAGAAGCAAAGCCATTAACAATTCATCCCCAAGCACAGGAGAATTTGAAGGTGCATTAAAGGGGCTGGAATGCGGCTTCACCATCATTTATATCAGGTGTACAGGGGATGCCAAGCTTTTGATCTCAATTTAACCTAGGCATGAACAATAGTACTTTTCAAATTCTATATCTGAAATACAATTATTTAATAAAACCATAAAATACTTTATTTTCTATAGATTCAGCAATATAGATGTCACAGTTGAAATATGTATGTCCCTCTCACACATATGAGTTGACTTTTAAACTATAAGTGGCTACTACCATGAGAGTGAACCTTTGGGGGTCACTAGATGGTGACGTTGGAACTCTGAGTAATAGAGTTGGTTCCCTTATAAAAACAGCCCAAGAAGCTAATTCATTCTCTCCTTCTCAGTGTGAGTTCGTTTACAGCGAAGAGATGGTCGTGGAGGAAATGGAGCCTCTATGAAAATGAAACTCAGTTGCGCTCCAATTTCAGATATGTATGCTCAGAAACTCTGGAGACAAGATCTCTTTTGTTGTAAGCCATCTGACTTGTTACTGCAGTCAGAGGGGACTGAGGCCCAGGAGAATGAGAATGCAGCACACAGAATCTGAGTGTACCCATCTCTATTCAGAGGTGCTTTATCCCCCGTGGAGTTTCTGAACTGCAGGCAGTGTGTGCAGGAGTTGGACTATTAGAGGTGTGGGGACTAATGGAAAGCACACTGGAGCCTCCGGTTTCAGAAAGGCTTAATGCAGAGTAACCGTCAGAACTCCACTTAATTCTTGGAGAGTGTTAACAACAGCAGGGCTTGGCTCTGTCTTCCTGTGGCTATCTGACTTGGGATGAGGTCACTCCCTCTCACGGACACACCTACCCTCTGTGATCCTCCTCATCTGAGCATACATATCTGAAATTGGAGCGCAACTGAGTTTCATTTTCATAGAGGCTCCATTTCCTCCACGACCATCTCTTCGCTGTAAACGAACTCACACTGAGAAGGAGAGAATGAATTAGCTTCTTGGGCTGTTTTTATAAGGGAACAAACTCTTTTACTCAGAGTTCCAGTAGGAAGAGCTGGGAAGAAGTAGGCTAGACAAACTCATGATGTCTTCAGCAAGCATAGTGATGACAGCATCATGTCCTTCAACCTCCAGAATATTGAGCTCTGGCTTACTTTCTCTACTTAACAAAGCTACCCAGCCTCACTCATGTCGTTAAGACAATGAACAATTCAAAAATATAAATGTTTGGTATTGAGAAGGGGCCATCGCTATAAGTTTATCTAAAAACTTGTACGTGGTTTTGGAACTGTATCACAGGAAGAAGTAGGAAGAGCTGGGAAGAAGTAGGCTAGACAAACTCATGATGCTGTCAGCAGAGTACATTGGGTGATTCTGAGCATGACTCAAGATTAGGAGGGAAAGAAACAAGACATCTTCTGCAAGATAGTCTATTTCAAAAAAGAAGCAAGAGTAGAAGCAAGAAGAAGGCAATGAATGTTGATCATGAAATGATGGGCCATTTCTTTTGATTTACCTATACTACCCCTTTCTCTCTTTTGTAACACTAACATTGTCTCACGCCTGATACACTATTATGTTTTGGAAGCATGTAACTTCTTATTTTTATTTTGCTTTCTTGTTTGTTGTTTATTTGTTTGTTTTGCTTTTCAATGCTAGGGGTCAACCGTGGACTTCACAGGTGATAGAAAGAAGTCTGACATAAGCCCGAGCCCCAGTACCATAACTG
This sequence comes from Peromyscus leucopus, assembly GCF_004664715.2. Lineage (NCBI taxonomy): Eukaryota > Metazoa > Chordata > Mammalia > Rodentia > Cricetidae > Peromyscus > Peromyscus leucopus. The sequence continues at coordinate 35,744,999 of NC_051073.1, read as the reverse complement.
CTTTTATGAGGTTACAAGGATTTAGATGATTCTTAGAGAATTATGAGATCCTTCTCAAGAGATGGTGATTATGTAAGAACTCACGCTGGTCCTCCACTCACCCTGTTCTAATATCTACCAGAGTGACCCAGCACTCCTGTACTTTCTCCCACCATGGTGCTAACAAGGACCAAGTTGACATGGGTGTCATGTCCCAGCACAATGAACTAAATAAACTCATTTTTAAATAAATTTACAGAGCCTCAAATATTTTATTATAATGAAAAAATACTCTGCCCTCATGTGGCCTTTGTTGATAAACTTTTATTACTATTTTAAGTTTCTTGCAACTAATGATTAAATATCGATTGTGAACATTAATCTCAATTATCAACTTATTGGAAATTAACATTACCATGAAAACACACCTCTTTGTACATTTATAAAGCCATTTCCAGAAAAATTTAACTAAGAATGAAAGACTCAGATGACATATGGGTGGCACCATCTCATGACCTGGGAGCCCAGACTAAGAGAAAAGAAAAAAAACAAAACAAAAATAAAAACACTGAGTACCAGCAAGGCACAATGAAACCTGATACCACAGACTCTTGCTGTCATGACTCCTTACCATAATATGCTCTCCCCTCAGTCTGTGAACCAAGTAAACTCCTCCTCCCTCATTTATTTTTCCAGTATTTGATCACACCAGTGAGGAGGGTAACTACTGAAATAATGCATCCCTATTAATTACAATAATTTCCTCAGAAAGTATTTTTCTGCTTTATACTCCTCTATGATATTCACTGTCATGCCCAGGCGCTTTAAGTCTTCTTTGCTGGGCGTTGGTGGTGCACGCCTTTAATCCCAGCACTCGGGAGGCAGAGCCAGGCAGGTCTCTGTGAGTTCAAGGCCAGCCTGGTCTACAGAGAGAGTTTCAGGAAAAGCTCCAAAGCTACACAGAGAAACCCTGTCTCGAAAAACAACAACAATAACAGCAAAAATGTCTTCTTCTTTATGTCAGTTTCTCAGACTTAATTCTTATATAATTTTGCATGTTGACTTCTATTGGGAGTTTACTTCATTAGAATGGAATTGTAGTTTATTTGGTAGAATTCTGGAGCTATAAAATATGATTTTTTTATATAATATGAAAGTCTGTAGTATCAACTTGATGATTTACTGTTCATAATCACCAAAATACAGGAACATTTCTCAGGTTTCTTGAAAGTAATCACTCATTCATCTCAGAATTTATACAATACACTTTAGAAAGAAGTTGGTATCCTCAGCTCTGAATTAAAGAGTAAGAGTAGCTAAAAAATAGAGGACGGTGCTTAAACCAAGCTTAATCCCAGCACTTGGGAGGCAGAGGCAAGTGGATCTCTCTGAGTTTATGGCCAGCCTGGTCTACAAACTGAGTTCCACGACAGCCAGAACTGTTACACAGAGAAACTCTGTCTCGAAAAACATATAAAAATAAATAAATAAGAGTAAGCACGTATGACTGGCCTCTTTCAGTGTAGAATGGATATGTGCATGTGTGTTTGTGTGTATGTGTGAGTCTGTGTGTGTACATGTATGTATGTTTGTGTGTAAACACATAGATGCATTTCAAATGAATACATATGTATATAATTCTACAAAATAAGTTTGCCTCATTCATATCTACCTCCATCAGTGAGAATTAATAGATTCTTGTTTAATTCTTTGCATTCATACTATAATTAATGGCTAAAATTTATTTCAATTTTGGACTGTGGCAGACCCATTTGGTTTGTATCTTCCTTTGAAATAATCTCTTTAGTTCTGTTTTCTTTTTTTTTTCAATTTTCTTTTTAATGAACATCTCCTTACTTTCTAATACTCTGAGAGACTCCATTCTCTTCTGTAGTTCTCAACCAAGTCCAAGCAGCATACATTTTTCCAAGAGCTCTAGTTTCTTTTATTACACAGTATTACTAGACACAAGGATTTACACCTTTGTTTTCTTCACTTTTACTAGAGTTTTGGTGTTTCCATTCTAGAAACAACTTCTGATCCATGCAGAATGGCACATAAGGACATAAGCCAATGTATTCTAACTTGTGTATTTATAAGTATAGATATTTGACATCTGAACATTGCACTGTTATTTTTCTGAGCCATACTGTATCCCACTCTATTGTGTCACTACTTCAATTATCACCCCTTCTCTTCCTTATTGGTGACCTCTTCTCACACTGTAAGAAACATGGCTCCCAACATCAGTCATCCATCTACACAATTACTTGATTCCATTATTCATATGCTGCAATATCAGTTATATTCACTTAAGGCAATTTCTCCAAATATAGTGTTGTTATTATGCAGATTTCTTTGCATTCAATCTAAGGAATTCTACCCCATCATAGCCATGACATACTACTCAGCAATATTTATCCTGGTAATTTCTACCTATTATGAATTAATCAGTTAACTGCTACCTACTGCAAAAAGAAGCTTCTCAGACTAAAGTTGAAAGCAACAGAATTATGGCATAAGCATGCGTTCTTAGGCCACAGTAGGAGAGCATGACCATTGAGCAAAGCAATAGTAGATTCTGCCACAGGTCCATAGCTCCCCAGCTGTGGACTTTTGACCAGGTTTACCACACTGATCTCTATACCAAACTGTAGCTGAAAACAGAGCTTCAAACCTATCTTTAGTTTTAATTTAGAGTGTCTCTTTATAGTCTAAGATACTTGCTGATCTCCTTCCAAAGTCATTGTGCAATCTTCCACCAACTTTTCCTCCCACTCCCCTGAAGCCAGAAGTCTCACCAAACATCAGCAATGTGTTTTCAGTATAACGTGTCCTAATTTATATACTCAAGCTCAGTTTTTGGACCTGTGCCTCAGATTCCCAGTCCCTAAATAAAAGGAAATTTGGAACCATTACACCTTTTGTAAATTTTCTTCTACCTGGGTGTGTTGTTTCATGCTTGTGTTATTGTAGCTGGGGACACTATGGTATGCAGATGTGAATTCAATACTAGCCTGAGCTACATAGGAAGCTCCAGGTCACCCTGGGCTATAGAAAGATTACATTTAAAAACAAGGATGACATGACGAGAACAAAGCAATATTTTTAATTTGGAATCTTAGCTCAAACCTTACAAGACAATGCTGTTCAAAGTACCTTCTCTGGCCTAGTACTAGCAACATTATATGAGAACACTAGAAATGCAAGCAGTTAGACCAGAACTATAAGGAGTACAGTCTGCCTTATCAACTCTGCTAGTGGCTCTGATATAACTTATGTCTCAGAATCTCTGCTATATGGAGTGTGCTCTTTTACATAATTATGCACCAACTATATATACAGATTTTCCTATATACTGTTTCAGACAATGCTTCTGTGCTTATGAATAACTATGAGCATTTGTATTGTCTAGCTATCTGGAACTGTAGACAAAAGAATCATTCAGTATTCCTTTACATTCTGATGGAAGCTAATATAAATATGAATGGAAGTAGGTTGACAACGTTACAAGGCTTCCCTTTTTTAATGAATTTGAAGCAGGCGCTTGGAATTTAAATTTACATGCTGATTGACACCTGTAAATATAAACAGGATCAAGTCACCTGTTTTAACTCTTTCATGCCGCTAAATTCTATAGAGGTAAACATAACTGAAATGCTTTCTCCAAATCAATTTTAATATTGTGGGATTGTGCAAACATTTAGATGCTACTTGTTTTTAAAGCATATATTCAAATAATATCACATTTTCTCTTTTATCTCTACCTCCATGGCTGCAATAGACACACTATGAAACTCAGGTCAACATTTATCCCCAAGTTTACATGTTTTCTCAGATGATGAATCTTTAAAAGGATATTATTGGTTGCTTTAGAGCCCCTGGCTAGATGGCTCCACAGAACAGGCACTTACCACCATACTGAGAACAGGAGTTCCAATTTCAGGACTCACATGGAGAAAAGTGCTAACCAATCCCCTGACTTCCATTCACACATGAACACACATACCTACAAACACAGATGTAGACACAGACACACACAGACATAGATACACACTCACACACATACACACATACACATAGGCACAGACATGCATGGACACACCCACACCCACACAGGCATACAACATGAGCAGACACAAACACACAGGCATACACAATATTACTACTACTACTACTACTACTACTACTACTAATAATAATAATAATAATAATAACAATAATAATAAATTAGTAGATTTTAAAACAAAATTACGTATACTTTTGGTAGAGACAAACTATGTCAGTTCAATATAAGAGCAATGATAATCTATGAAGAAATAACCTTTAAAATATCTTAAAAGTTCTTTATAAACAAAGTCAATTTGGGGTGTCAAAATTTTCCATAGTGTGTCCTACTAGGAATCTTGTATAAAGCAATCATTTGTGAATGACATATGACATATCAAAAGGTTAGTTTCTGGAATCAAATTATTGGCTGGCTCTAAAACTGGAGACACTAGGTTCTTATTTTAAACAAACTTATTCACAAAATCATTTTACAACATTCATTTGTCCTATTTCTATTTGGGGAAAGAACATTTTCTTTGTGCATTCATATCAATTGACATATGTTGTTAATATCACTACGTTGATGACCAAATAGACATTTTACACTGTGTCCATGAGACAGAATTTTAAAATGTTGATCTACTACATTATTAGCATTCAAAGCATTTGAATGTTATTGATTTTTAAATTTACTTATTTACTTCTTAAAGACATAATATGCTGAGGAATGTGGACATTGTATTCCTATTAAAATATATTTTAATATAATAGTAAATTAAGCAGTTTAGACCATCAAAAAGCAATAAGCTTACATTGGGGTGCGATGCCCTAGAAAAAAAGAACATTGCAGCTTTTCATCTTTACTATTTCTTGGCTTTGTGTTCTGAGGGAAACTAAAGTGTATTTAAAGCAGAGTTCCTCAATGACCTTTTCAATTTTGTGCTTCCAGTGTGGTTTTATGTGGCAACGGTGAAGGACTCAGAGCCATTGTATTCCTTCACAAAACCTACTTTTCCATATCTGCATCATCCTACACAGAGACCCAGCAATAATTTGTTAACAAAGAGGCCCTGCTAAAATTTGCAGGGAAAAATGTTGGCCTGAAAAGATGTTTGTATCAATACTTAAAAAAGAAATTGAAATCTAGTAGAAGTTCAGTATAAATTGTTAAATGAAAAAAATGTAAATGTTCACATATCTAAAGATATATATTGTGCCAGATCAACAATGTAAGCAAATGAAATTTATAATAGCCATGCTTAATGACACACTCCTCTACTCGTACAAATTTGGAGGCTGAGGCTGAGATGTCCAGAATTGAGGAGTCTATGCTACATAGTAAGTTCTAGGCCAGCCTGGGCTAAAATGTAAGACCCTATCTCAAAAACAATATTGACAATAATAAAAGAAAGGAATTAAAATAAATGAAAACGTTAGTTTATAACCATTTCTTAATCAAATGAGTAAACAATATTGTCTATAATTCATAGGTTTCAGTCTAAGCTTTAACAAGAAACCTCATCAGATTTTTATTCTACAAAGGAAACCAGAAACTTATATTTATTATCTTGACCATCTGATATGACCTTATCTTTGGGAGATGTCTAAATCTTTGATTTATTATCAATTTTTCAGTGTATCTGTCAAGGTTTCTGTCCTGCCATATCATAACGTTAGTATCAGTCCTCTCGATGCCCACTCTTGCTGTCCCAGGACAGGCAGAATAACTGATTCATTAGAATGAAACTGTTCGCCGGGCGTTTGTGGCGCATGCCTTTAATCCCAGCACTCGGGAGGCAGAGCCAAGCAGATCTCTGTGAGTTCAAGGCCAGCCTGGGCTTCCAAGTGAGTTCCAGGAAAGGCGCAAAGCTACACAGAGAAACCCTGTCTCGAAAAACAAAAAAAAAAAAAAAAAAAAGAATGAAACTGTTCTCCTGAAACCCCATTTTTTACCCACAGATACCCACAGAGAGGGAACTTGTTTCTTTATTTCTGAGGTGTAGCCTTAGAAAGACAACCCAAGCTCATTTGTCAATTGTGTGATGGAAAATATAGACAACTGTACTGTGCATTGAAAATATAGCTTCCCAGAAATGGATGTCAATCAATTCTCAGTGACTGTATTTCACCTCATTTTGCAAACAACTTCTTGTTCAGTGGGCTAATTTAATCTTCAGTTGTTTATTGTCTCTGCCTTTTATGTGAAATGCCATATGAATAAATGTAAAAGTATATTAAAAATCCACATAAAATATGGGAGGGATGTTTAGCAGAAGAGAAGTCTTCTCTAATTACAATGAAGTGAGATATAAAACAGTGTTCCGTTGCAGAAACCTGTCTTTGTCCCTTTTTTTCTATATACTGCCAGCTCTATACAGTCTTATTTTGTGCAAATTATTTCTTCACTACTATTCTCTTCTTCTGTAACTGACAATCACAGAGATATGAATAATCAAGGTAAAGCCTTTGAATATACATTTTTATTTTACTCTATTTTGGTGACATTAACTTACACATTTCCTCCTAAAATTCTTGAAAATGTTCTTTTCAAGTTGTTGGAGATAAATACAAAATGAGCTGATTGAATTTTGAATATATTCACATGCAGAAGTCTTGTAACCACTCTTTAATGAATTCCAACCTCTCTTTGCAGATTCTCAGCTTTCCTTTGTTTTAAACAATATAAATAAATTGATGGTTTACTGGCATTTTCTAGCTAGATGTGTTTCCTTGTCTTATCTCACAGAACCAGCTTAGTCATTCAGAACCAGTAAAAAATGGTTCAATTCTTCAAGGGCAAGATTTTAAATGTTTCATAATTCCGAGTAATGAGTGTTTTAGATTTTGAAGATATTTTAAAATTCATGTACTGTTCCATTTTAGAGTTTGCTAGACATTCAATGAGTAGATGTGGACATTTTCATACCCTTTATGTGTATTGGATTAGCATGTTTTTCTTCATTAAATATAAGTCTTATTATAAGTACTTGAATTATCTAACACTAAACCAAACTTAGACATCTAAGTGAAAACCTAAAAAATAGATCAAGTACCCTTGGATATGTTAATATATTGACCTTATTGTATCTGGTAGTGTGTTTGTATATTTTTACATCTGTGTTCACTGAAATGAAAAATCAAGATTTTGCTTTCTGTACTATTTCTCTAAGTCATTGCTGTTAAAATGTTAATGCTTCAACCAATGGAACAGAAAATTTGTCTCCTTTAGGATGCTTCAGAAAAGCTAATGTTGATTTTATTTTCTTAAATGTCCATTACTATTAGAACTTACTGACTACTATCATTTGATACAAACAAACAACACACACACACACACACACACACACACACACACAAAACTGAACAATAGACTCATTCTATTGGCAGAAATTAAATAGATACAACCATTAGGAACATCAGAATAGAGATTCCTAGAAATATTTAAAATAGAACTACAGTGTGACTTGCCAATATTCTTCTGGGTATGCATCAAAGGAAATGGACTCATCACTCACACACATACCTGCATTACATGAGAACTTTTTCCTTCTACATGCTCACCAAAAATTCACTTTGCAACTTTTGAAAAATATTTTTTTCATTTTATTGAAAATAGACTTTTTTCATACAATAGACCCTGATTGTGCTTTTCCTTCTCTCTGTTCCTCCCAGTTTCTCTCCATCTCCCCTGCAAAATGATCCAATCCTTTTCTGTTTCTTATTAGAAAACAAACAGGCTTCTAATAGATAATAATAAAGTAAAAAAAAAAAACTAGCACAAAAGAATTGGACAAAACAAACAGATGGAAAAGAACCCAAGAAAAGGCACAAGAAACAGAGACCCACTTACTGACACACTCAGGAATCCCACAAAAACACTGAACTGGAAGCTGTAATATATACACAAAGGATCTGGTGCAGACTCCTGTAAGCCCTGTGTGTGGCACCTCAACTCTCTGTGTATTCATATGAGCTTTGCTCATGTTGGTTTAGAGAGCTTGTTTTCTCAGTGTCCACCATCCCCTTAATAGACTTCCTGATCTCTGTGAGTTGAGGTCACATGGCTTGTATTTTCACTTATCTCTTGAGTAGTGATGTTCAAAGATTTTTATATACCCATTGACCATGCCCATGCATTCCTCAGAAAAATGTCTTAAGTGTTTTCTCCTTTTAAAAACGTATTATTTCTACATCTGGGTCCCTCAGTCATTGGATGAGATTTCTAGCATGACAATTAGGGTGTTTGGCCATCTTATCACCAGAGTAAGTCTGTCCAGTAGTCTATTGTGGAGGTATCTTTGTGGATTTCTGTGGACCTCTCTAACACTGTTTCTTCCTATTCTAATGTGGTCTTCACTTATCATGGTCTCTTATTTCTTGTTCCCCCTCTCTGTTCTTGATCCAGCTGGGCTTTCCCACTCCCCTAAGCTCTCATTCCCTTGAACATTGCCCTTCATTACCACTACTCACATCCAGGTTGTTCCTGTAGATCTTATCCAATTCTCTGTCATTGGGCGACCCCTGTGTCTTTCTTGGGGTCCTGTTTTCTAGGTAGCCTCACTGGAGTTGTGAGTAGCAGTCTAGTCATCCTTTGTTTTACATCTAGTATCCTCCTATGAGTGAGTACATACCATGATGGTCTTTATGAGTCTGGGTTACCTCACTCAGGATGATTTTTTCTAGATCCATCCATTTGCCTGCAAACCTCATGATGTCATTGTTTTTCTCTGCTGAGTAGTATTCCATTGTGTATATGCACCACATTTTCTTTATCCATTCTTCAGTTGAAGGGCATCTAGGTTGTTTCCAGGTTCTGGCTATGACAAACAATGCTAACATGAACATAGCTGAGCAGGTGACCTTGTGGTATGATTGAACATTCCTTGGGTATATGCCCAAGAGTAGTATAGCTGGGTCTTGGGGGAGACCCAGGAGTCCAGTTGGTGAGAAAGAGAAGGGTTTGTATGAGCAAGAAATGTTGAGACCAAGATTGGAAAAATCACTGGGACAAATAGCCAAACAAATGGAAACACATGAACTATGAACCAATAGCTGAGGAGCCCCCAACTGGTTCAGGCCCTCTGGATAAGTGAGACAGTTGATTAGCATGAACTGTTTGGGAGGCATCCAGATAGTGGGACCAGGACTTGTCCTAGTACATGAGCTGGCTGTTTGGAACCTTGAGCTTATGCAGGGACACTTTGGTCAGCCTGGGAGGAGGGGAATAGACCTAACTGAACTGAATCTACCAGGTTGAACTCAGTCCCCAGGGGAGTCTTTGCCATAGAGGAGATGGGAATGGGGTGTGGGCTGGGGGGAAGGGGCAGGGGAGGAGAGGGGGGAGACGAAGAAATTCATGGCTGATATATAAAATTAAATTAAATTATAAAATAAAATTTTTAAAAAAAGTATTATTTGATTTTGGTCCTTTAAGTTCCTTGTTAGATTTTGAGGGGTTTTTTGTTTGTTTGTTTGTTTGTTTTATTGGTTTCATTTTTGTTTTTGTTTTCTTTTATTCTATAGGGTTACTTTTCACTTCACTGGTTATTTCCTTCATGTTCAAGTGTTATTCTTGAATGATCATTTCATTAACTATCCGTATATAGTCAATTTTTTTTTTACAGATATTGTCTCTACTTTCTAGTATTTCTTAGTTTGTCATTCTTTTGTGAGAAATCTTTTTATTCAAATTGCATTAAATATACAATGTTCTCCATTTTATATCATACATATATGGGTTTTCTTTAATTTTAATTTGTTGTTCACTGTGATATCTAAATACAAAATTTCATTCTACTGAATTTGGAAAAACCTCACTATATATTCTACACTTCTCTCTCATTTTCTCTCTCTTACTCTCTAGAACTTCAGTTATATGCACATTAGATTTTTATTATGTTCCATATAGTAATTTTTAAAAATTATTATTTTTACACAAGTTTATAAAATATAATAAATTTATATCATATTGAACTATTTCCTTGGTTGTGTATAAATAATAGACTAACTCTATAATTCTAAGAAACATGTTTGATTAGTTCTTTACTTTGAAGTCTAGGCACTGCACAAATGTTTTTCAAATTTGAAGAAAAATATCTATAATACTTAACATGAATTTCATATGATATTTATAAAACCTTAAACTGTAATGTCTAATACTAGGTAATTTTAAAATTAAATTTTGTCCCTAAATCAACTTTTTCATGTGATGGTGACTTTGTGTCAGCTTTGAAACTGAAAAGCATAGAATATCTATTAATAACTCAATTACCCTAGCTCAAGGAATCTGATAACCGAAAGAAAAATCATACTAGATTTTCAAGAAAGCATAGGTTCATATTATAAACATAGATTTCACCATTAAACCAAAAATATATGGAAATCTTAATTGTTCATTATGCCATATCATTTACTTTTTGTTATATGAATTAATATTTTAACAAAACATAAAACAACATAATTGTTGGTTTTAAAAATAATAAATGTAAGTATATATGATAATATCTTGCAATTTTTCTTTCATGTCTTTGAGCAAACCTGAATTGTTTAACTCTTTTCTGTATATTGTTTTTAACCTACATGATTTTTATTCCTATGCAAACATACATATATACATACTATGAATATACCCCCATATATTTGTGTGTGTTCTTTAAAAATATATAAATAACATGAATTACTAAGCAGATCTAATCTATAATTCATTTATAATAGCATACTTGCTTCCATCAAGTACATTTTTTACTCTACTCTTTCAAAGATACTTCTATGAACTGTTTGTGGACAACAGATCAATCTTTTATTGTACTTTATTGTATATTTGCTGCTGTCAGTATCATTTGTTCGGGTTTTGTTTGCTGCTTGTTGTATTTCCATACTTTGCTACATGTGATTGGAGCACATAGCAAGTGACTGCCTTTCAGATCTGCTCTTGTAAGTCATATGACATTGATTCTTAGCTTACATGCAAAGCAATATTAGTTAATGACATCCTCACTATAAATATTTAAACACAGCACCTGAGATTTTAATAAATAAGAGCTAGATGTTTTCAGATTTGTAGGAATGAGTTTCTAGCTCTCAAAGGAAGGTGTATCTACTTACATCTGCAGGCCAGTTCTGCAGATCAGTGGTTTGTCAATCACATCCTTTGCTCCTAAAAATTCAACGAACAGAGTATTCATGTGTAAAACATCCATCATCTCTAAATACTCTGAAGCATATTGGATGTCATAACTTAAACATTTCATCTCAGAGAAAAAGGTCTGAGAGCACAGAGATAAATTTAACTTGTGAAATTCGAGTTTAATTCCAAATGAGTAATAGGACTTAGTAAATAAAGTGAGAAAAACACTTAAATCTGTTCATGAAATTTTATTTTGAGTTCTAAAGTAGCAGTATTTTGAAAAGTGAGTCATATTGCTCACTAATGAGCTTTTGTCAAAACAGAAATAACAGAAAAACTCAGCTTTAACTAATCCAAACTCTTCTAGATCCTTGGTTTCTCAAAATGCCAGATCACCTTGCATCAAAAGCATTGAAAAAAATGGGGGTGGATCCAATGTGGCCAAAACTTTTTTTTTATGTCAATCTAACTGAGAAATATGATATTCAAAATCTTAGCTCAGTTGTCATAAGATAAATTGTGGCTTAGAAACACATAAATTTACATCAGAGAGAAGTGAAAACTGTAATATAACTTGGAGATCAACTAGAATCAAGACTTAGGTAAGTGGGAAACAAATATGACCACATAAAAACACACAAAAGAAAAATATTATATAAAGTTACACAAAACATGACATATCTACCTATCTTGAAAAGTAGGGATCCATATTAATAAAAGAAATGTAAAAAAATAACTTTAAAGAAAATTTGGACAGGACTTGATTATAGCCATACGTATTCACATTTTCTACTAATATTCTAGTCATATTAATAAGCACCTAAAATGTCAGTTTTTATGTCAAAATTATGTAGAATCTTGGTTCTTGGCTATAGAAATTTTTTCAGGTTTACATTGTCAGCAAATGAAAACGTGTTTCCAATCATCTTCAGAGTTTACAAATGCACTGTTACTAAATCAATCATTTCTGGTTCCTTTAAATTTCATATTGTTCAGAACTTAGTATTTGGATCATATTTCTGTACTCACACAATTATGAACATGTGTGCTTGAATAAGTATATCAACTTATGTTAGAAGGGCACAAGACAGAAGACAAAGGAAAAGAATAGTAGAAATTGCTTTGGATCCTAACATTAATCTAAGTTAACTACCATCTTAAAGCAGAACTCATGGACCATAGAAATTTGGAGTTGCTATCTCGATGTACATTACACTGTCTCATAATATTTTTGCCAAGTGTCTGGCATATTTTAACTCTGATTGTCTCAGATAACATAATTGTTTTTCAGAATAAAACCATTTGAAAGTCTTAAATATTTAGCTGGAATCATTTCACATGTAATTAAAACCCACCAACAAGTGCATCCACCATTTATTGTGCTTCATAATTTCTTGAAATTACTCTACTCAATAGTTCATCAATTTTATATATTGATATTACCCAACCGATCTGATATAGATCTAATTTTTCTCTAATTTAGGATACTAAAAATATTTGTCTTATGCTATCTACTGATAAAAAGTCTCAGTTTTACAGATTCTTTTAAACTTTTCCCAGATATGTTGACTACTCTAGTAGTGGCTAATAACAAGAATCAATGTCTTCCAAATGCTGTGATTACCTGAATAGAGTACCAAGTCAGTGTCAAATGCTCCAGAGATCAAGCCACTCTTCTCAGGTAACTAGAACTCACACAGAGACCCACTCTTTCTCTTATTGATGTTTTTTTCTTCCTGATCTCTGGACATCAGTGTATAGATGTATGCAGATGGTTCCTGAGTTTTCTCTGAGTTTTAAAAAGTCCTTTGTAATTGATCTTTTTAACTTAAATGTGCTCCAATATGTCAGAAATTTAATTTTGCCATGACTATTGAGGTCAGGTAATGTCACAAATTAGTAAAGAAGGTAAATCTGAAAAGTTTTATACTGCTCTCTGTTCTTTGGATTTTCTATGCACCAATAAGTAGATTTGTCATCCTAAGAAACCAGTGAATTTCCTTGCCAGCTATCCAGGCTTTCTTGCCAAGTGCTCCATTAGAACGTATAAGATACAGGAGAGACTTTGGATATGTAAGAACATAGAAGTGGACTCTAGATCATCATCAAAACGCATTCTATGTTCTTAAAACACTTTATGTCAGCTAATAGCTTTATTGTAGCACTAAGGTAAATTTTAAAGATCAGATGGAGCAATTTATTACCCTTTTGCCTACATCCTCTCAGTTAGGTACCACATCAGAGTGATTGTCCCAACCCTGGAAGTGCCCTTTCACAGTTAGGCTTTCACTATTTCTTATGGATAGCTTTTACTACTTTCTATTGCTTAATGCCAGGAAATCAACATTTCCATCGTTATTTTATTTTTATTTTATTATTATTTTTATTTTTGGTTTTTGAGACAGAATTTCTCTGTGTACATTTGGAGCCTGTCCTGGAACTCTCTCTTTAAATCAGGCTCGTCTCAAACTCACAGAGATTCACTTGTCTCTGCCTCCTGAGTGTGGGGACTAAAGGCATGCACCACTACTGCCTGTATTATTTTATTCTTAAGTCAGGTTTTATTTATTTTTTCTAATTGGCATATCAATTTGACTTATTTTCTAAAAAAGTGCTATATATTATGAATTATATTATATATAAGTGTCACAAATATACAATATGCTACATTAATATATATACCATCCATGTACTCTATATACCGGTATGTGTAAACACATACACAGGCACATAATTATATGTTAGCTTTCAGTTTGCTATCTACAAAATAAAATACAGAAAGTCTCTGGCTTGCAATAGTCCTACTTAAAAGCTTTAGTATTTACTGTAGTGTAAAAACAGTATAACTCTGGAAAAGATGCTTCATGTCTTGAGTTTTAATATTTACCTGTGTTGGGGATGCAGAGATCCTTGTATTCACAGAGAAGCACTAAGAGAACCAGGAATGTTATTAACACAGGGGTATCACCTCAATGGAGGAAATAAAAATCAAATACCTTCATTCCATCCAGAAAGCAGAGAGTGGAGTTTGTTAATGACCTGATGACATTTTGCTGTCTATGGAGGCTGACCTCATCCAAATTTCTGAGAAGGATTATCCAGACTCTATTTTCCCTAGACCATTGCCCATCTTTAGGAAAGATGTCACATGTACTTTGTAGCCTGTTAACCTCTATGTTAACTAGATTTTAGGCCTTTAGGCTATAATACCCACTTTTAGGGTCACATGTACTTTGTAAGTGAGTTTCTATGTTATTACACCTTAAGCTTTATTTTATACCTGGAATTGGACTGATTGGACTGATTGTTGCTGGAAACCTTTTCCTAAATTTACTGTATTTTAAATATGCTGAAAATAAGCCACTTGGTATTAGATTCCCAGAAGTCTTACCCAGGTTGTGAAGTCAATCTGTACCAGGTTTTCATTTTTTTCTCTGTTCACGTGGTTTGATTTCATGCATATATATCTGTATGTACCTTGTCATATCTGTGTAGAATATTACTTGAAGATGTGTTACATTTATTTATGCTGTGAAATATTTATTTAATGATGCAAAGATGTATGGCATACTTTTATTTTTAGTTGTGAGCATAGCCTTTAATGGCTGAGCCATCTCTCCAGCCCATGGCGAACTTTTATGCTGCATTTGTTTAACTTTGTAAAGCTATGTTACTTTGCCTGTCTAAAACACCTGATTGGTCTAATAAAGATCTGAATGGCCAATAGCAGGGCAGGAGAAAGGATAGGTGGGACTGGCAAGCAGAGAGAATAAATAGGAGGAGAAATCTGGGAAGACAGATAAGTGAGTGAAAGAAGAAGAGGTCAGCCATCCAGCCACCCAATCAGCTATGAATAAAAAGGAAAGAAAAGATACACAGAAATAGAGAAAGGTAAAAGCCAAGAGGAAAAGGTAGATGGGATATTTTAAGTTGAGAAAAGCTGGGTAGAAATAAGCCAAACTAATGCTGGACATTCATAAGTAGGAATAAGCATTGTCTGTTTATTTGGGAGTTGGTGACAGTCACAAAAAGAACAAAGAGTAAAGAATAAAAAAAGAACTACATTTTGGCAAATGAACCTGAGGCTCGGAGGCATGAATATCCCTAGGTCTGAAAAAGCTGACACAAACAAAAAAAACTAACAACAAAATAAAAATAAAAACAAAACAAAAAAATGAATATGGCTCCTTTAAGAAACTTTGCCTTACAGCAGATCACTTAAACAGCCTTTTTCATGCTAAATAGAAACAAACAAATACACACACACACACACACAAAAAAAAAACCCAACTAAGTAAAGACCACCTGTCACAGTGCAAGGGCAATGGCATTTCAGAGTTGGGGAGTTGAATGTACTTTCTGGTCAAACATTCCTCAAACTGGGCTGTGAGCTTTAGGCTTGGCTCTCCTGAACCTAGAAGCTAAATGAACCAGATGATGGAACTGTACAGAGGACCCTGCTAAAACTTAGCAGTTTAAAGTTTGCTCACATGTTCAAAAAAGACTATAGATAATCAGTAAAAGAGGTTCATATTGGAAGAAAAAACTCTAAGCAGGTTCCAGTGTATTTTGCAATGTACATAGGCTTAGGAAAGAAAGAAAAAGGGTATGGAGAGTCATATAGTTTTACTATGTTAAAGTTAAAACCTGTAAATTGTATTTAGACAAAAAGGGGGAAATGTTATAGAATTTTAGTTGAAGATTTGTTTATGCTGTGAGATATTTGTTTAATGATGCAAAGATGTGTCCCATTCTTTTATGTTATATTTGTTCAACTCTGTGAAGCTATGTTACTTTGCCTGTCTTAAAGGTAAAATCCCAGAGGCAAAAGGCAGATGAGATAATTTAGGTAAAGCTGGCTAGAAATAAGCCAAGCTATAGCTAAACACTCATAAGTAAAAATAAGACTCTGTATAATTATTTGGTATCTGAGTGGCAAGCCCCCGAAAAGAACAAAGAGTAAAAGAGTAAGTAAAACAACTAACTACACATAGCTGAGTGAAAGTTTACAGATTCCTACATTCTGGTGATGCTTGCTATGGAGATCAACCAGTCACAGCTACTTGTCACATATCTAATCATGATAGAGAACAACGAATATTTCTGTAAAGCAGATGCTGACAAACCTCTGTTGTATTAGGTGCAGTTTTGCTGTAGGATTTTCAAAATTTTCAAATTTGCATCACTTTTCATAAGCAAACAAAATTTGACTTCTGACTCCTGGTACTGCCCACTGATCAAATTCATTGCTATTTTCATGTTTCTCCTCTTTCATGTCTTGATAGCCCAACTTTTGATTCCCTATAACATTCCTGTTCCTCAGGTTCTTTAATGCCTCTTAGAATACCTCTAGGAATAACTGTATAAGCTAGTCTAGGTCCTGATAATTCTTAAAAAGCTGGATTAAATATTAATCTCTAAAAAATTGGTCCTCTCCTTTGTATATTGCAATGTTTTACATATATCATATATTAATAATGTGGCACTGCCATAATTTTCACTATATCACTCATTGATTATATAACACACCCATGATTCATGTGATAGATATAATAATATGTGTGTGTGATTTGTTTAATTATTCTTGCAGTTCATTGAAAGTTCTGATTCTAAACATTGTACACCCCCTCATAGTGATGCATTTACTAATATTTCAAATATCCTAATGTTTAACCTGTGAAAATGTTTAGTCAATAGAACTGTGTTCATCTCAGAGCTAACATTCAAATGCCAAAGCTTATGATTCAGGGAGTAGACAAAGCTCAGGAAGTCCAAAGGTTCCACATATGCTTTCACGTGTTTTCCCAACACGACTAATTTAAATGCAATAAAAACGCCTCCTCGGTTGTTTACAAGTGACTGGGGGCTTGAGTTCTTTCAGCCAGAACCACTAGAGACTTTAGACAAAGTACTAGAATAAACAATTTAATGAATAAATAATTAACATGCAATTAAAAAGTTATTAAAACAGACTGGCATTAGCTATATGTGTACTGAAGGTCTCATAGGTTTCCTGTAGATTTGCACTTAATACTTTTATCTCTAGAATTAATATTGGTTAATGGTCTTTTTAGTCTTAAGTAAGAGACTTTTTACATCATTTATTCTCAGAACAAAAGTATATACTGTCATATTACTTAAGTTCCTCAATTTTGAGTATATATTCTTAAAGCATTATAGTTGAATTATTTTGCATTTTAACTTAAAATTCTTTTTGAGATAATATGTAACCAGTAATTGCACTCATTGTAAATCTAGTGTCCCCATAAAACCTTCTGATATTGACCCCTTAGCTGTAAGAAAGTGTTTTACCAGAAATCATCAAAGAGAAAGCAAATTAGCTGACTTCAAATCCTAAACAGTAATTTTTAAGTTACTTTCTATTCAAATTGTTTATAGGTCCTTCTCTATTAACCATGCTTCTTTGTGATAGTAATAAACCTAGAGCTAATCCAAGTACACACCCATATTACATCTCTCTGTTTTTAACATTAATAGAACATTCTGGGAACTGAGTCTATGGCTCAATGTGTGAGATATTTATTATATGAGCCTGAGGAGTAGAGCTCAGGTCACCAGCACACACATAAAAATGATTTGTATGGTGATTTCTGCCTTTAGCCCAGTGCTGGAGAGGTACAGTACCCCTGGAGCTCACTGGCAAGACAATCCAGCCAATCTGAAAGTTCTAGATTCAGTGAGAGACCTTGTCTCAAAAGCAGAATATAGAGAGCAATCAAATATGGTATCTAATGTTGACTTCTGGCCAACATAGGCACATATATCTGCATATATGAATATATGCCCTCCACAGACCCATATATATATATATATATATACACTCACACACAAAGACAACATTCTGTGGGGCTAATTGTACACACCTGTAATGCAACACTCATAGGGCAATAGAATGGCAAGTCACAGCTACCAATAGTAACTATAAAATACCCACTCTTACAGTATCTTGGTTGATTCATTAAAATTTCTCATAAAAATTATAAAACATTTCTCTTTCAGTTCCATGGCTTCACTCATTCACTTTGAAGGCAGTGCCCAATGAGCACAGGAGTAGTTCTGAAATGGTTTCTTCATCTCAAAGACAAAAGGAATTAGTACATTCTTTTCTTACACAAAATGTCATGGCTATTCTTGGTTGTCAGCTTGACTAAGTCTGGAATTTACTAAAACTCAAGCAGTTGGGTATACCTGTGAGGGATGTATTTTATTTTTGTTATTTGTTTGCTTGTTTTTTAACTAAACTATTCAAAGTGAGAAAAAAAGCCCACTTTTAATCTGAACCTTCACAAGTGGGAAGATACACCTTTAATTTGGCCACACATTCTGCTTGAAGCTTATATAAAGGACATGGAAAAGGGATGCTTGCTCTCTTTGCCTGTTTTCTCTTTATCATTCTCTGGCAAATCCATTCCTTCACTGGCATTAGAACCTGCTTCTTTGGGATCTGGCTCATACTGAAGGCCAGTTGGGATATACAGCCTTGTAAACTAAACAACTACTGTTTTTTTGTACCTTCCATTGGTAGACAACCATTGTTTGCCTAGCTGCACCATAGCCATATTCATATGTACATATATATGAATGTATATGTGTATATATGTGTGGTGGTATTGTGTTCCCCAAAATATTGTGTACTCTAATAAATTTATCTGGGGTCAGAGAACAGACAGCCACTAAATACAAAGGCTAGAAAATGGTGGCACTCCCACCTTTAATCCTAGCATTCCAGAGATAGAAATCCCTCTGGATCTCTGTGAGTTCAAGGCCACATTGGAAATAGCCAAGCATGGTGACACACACCTTTAATCCCAGAAAGCCAGCCTTTAATCCCAGGGAGTGGTGGTAGAAAGAGAAAGATATATAAGGCGTGAGGAACAGAAACTAGAGGCATTTGGCTGGTTCAGTTCAGCTGAGATTTATTACGGATGAGGACTCAGAGGCCTCCAGTCTGAGGAGACAAGACCAGCTGAGGATCCGGCGAGGTGAGATAGCTGTGGCTTGTTCTGTCTCTCTGATCTACCAGCATGGACCCCAATAACTCACCTCAGGTTTGATTTTATTAATAAGAACTTTTAAGATTCATGCTACATATATGTGTATATATATACACATATATATACATGATCAGTATGTATATTTGTGTGTGAATATATTCATTCTATCATTTCTGTACTTCTCAACTTTCCTAATGATTCAGTCCTTTAATACAGTTCCTCACGTTGTGGTGACCCCCAACCATAAAATTATTTTGGTTACTACTTCATAACTGCAATTTTTCTACTGTTATGAATTGAAATGTAAATATCTGTGTTTTCTGATGCTCTTAGGTAAGGGTCATTCAACCCCCAAGGAGGTCGTGACTCACAGGTTGAGAACTGTTGCTCTAGAAAACCCTGACTAAGATATAAAATCATTCTAATTTCCAATCCTTGGGATATATATATATATATATATATATATATATATATATGAAAAATTTTAAATGAAGTAAATTTTGAGATCAATTAAGAAAATGTTTAACATCGATTAAGAAACTGGCATTAAAGAAAGAAAGACATAATTTAGGAAGAATATAGATCCAAGACATAGGTGTGACTATAAAACAGACATAGTCATTTTTCATTGCCTTTATTAAAGGTATGTCATAGTTTTAAGGGGTACAACATTGTTATAGAATGCATGAAAATCGTACCCAATAAACTTTAGGTTTAGAACACTGTTTCTAGATAGTGTCTCCTTTTTATGATTAGATCTATAGCTGTGTCAGAAAACAAAACTGATACAAACAATTGTGACACTGTCTTTGCTCCACTAATTTCACTAAATAACAAAGCAAAAATACAGATGCTGTTTCAAACTAGCTATGCTCTATAAAATATTGGCATAATTTTATGGTTTTCCAACATGCTTAAGCAAATGTGACAAATCTTTAATCAATCACGTTTGTCACCTGACACTGGTTTGGTGTAGGGCTGACAAAATACAATGGCTTATTTAGGTTCAACAGCAGGGGTCACATGTCAGGGGGTGGAAGGTAGCTAGACCCAAAGGGCAGACACCTAAAAATCGGCTATGATATCCTAATGATTTCAATTTTAGATCATGTTTTGCTTTAAAACAAAGAGACATGATATAGCATATTGAAACAATCAATACACAGTGAGTCATAATTTATGAATGTTGAACTGATATCTAGTCTAGAACTATGCCAATGAGGTATATAAATAACACATGAAAAAAGTGAACTAAGAAACAGATTCATTTGCTTCTGTGTAGAAAAAAAACTTTATAGTCTTACATAGAGTAAAATCTAGATATCAAACAATAAAATTTACATTATTGAACAATCATTACAATTTTATTGAGCTGGAAATTATATCCATGAACAGAAAGAAGAAACCTCAGTAAAAATTGAAACCAGAACTGATAATAATCAAACAAATCCTAAGATAGCTATGAAAAATATAAAATGAAATTTAAATGAAAAATATCATATAGTGAAAAACACAGAACACGTAAAATTCATGAATTTGTAAGCTAGAACTATATTAATCTATGATGAAAAATTAGTACATAAGCATAATAGCTGATTAAATATAATAAATGAAAAAAGCTATAACTTGGATCAAGTAACAACTATTCTAAAAAACACTTAACTGGGAAGACTCTAAAGAGAATTTTTCATAGATCTGAGGTAAACAGTTTAATATGTGTGTAGATTCTGCAATGAGATGAGAAAGAAAAACCTTTGAAAGCACGAGCATATATATTATAATTTTAAGAGAAATACAAACCTACTATTCAAAAGTTATTAAAAATAAAAGTATATGGCTGGAGGCCAGATCAGGATTGCTTTTGTCTCACCAGGATGTAGATCTGAGTTTGGATCTATAGCATCCAAATAAAGAACGAGACAGATGGCATGCACTGAGGTGCAAGTGGATCCTTGGGCTCATTAACAAGCAAGCTAATATCAATTATTGAGCTCCACGTTCAATAAGATAATCTGTATTTTAAAAAATGTGGAATTCCATTAGAAAAGACAGCCAGTGTTGACCTCTGGCTTTCACACACATGTGCACATGTCGCTGCAAGCATTAGTACACACTTTTAACTCATACACACACACACACACACACACCACGACACACATACTCACACATGTACACAGACACACACACTCATACACACACATTAAAATCAAAGTATGAGAAAATTAAAAACTTAATATCAAGATATATTGAAACTCTGGAAATCATTGATCTAAGAAAATATTATATACACAAAGGAATGGAAGCAAATACAAAATAAATGGAAATTTTCATTAAAATTATACAAATCAAGAGGCAAACAATAAAACATGTACATCTATTATGTACAGTAATATGTACAAAATATGTTTGTATTAAATAAAGGTATATAATATTTTCAGAGAAAATGTGAGACCATTACCAAGAGAAATAGGAACAACATAGAAGTAAAAGGAATATGATTCAGGTAATATGGAAATATTTACAAGTAGTTAAAGGGATTAATAATTAAAATAATGTGGTAAATGGAAATGATTTTTGAGCCTTAGCATCATAAAAATGTAAAACAGATTTCTTCAAATCACATTTCACCTTTAGGTAAAAAATTGTACAGGTGCATAGTGAGATTTATAACACAGGTGGAAATAAATCATATAACCATAAAAGCACAGAGAACAAGGGGAGAGAGAAATATATCTAAAAGTATCTTTATGTTTTAAGTGAAGTGTGGTGTAATTTGAATGTGCTGTTTGATAAACTAAAGATACATAGTGTAAGCCCAGAAGAAACCTAAACAAATAAAATAGAAATGCCTAAATAGAGCTACTGCAAGAAATTAAACAGAAAAACGAAACTAAATACTAAAAGTGTGTGTGTGTGTGTGTGTGTGTGTGTGTGTGTGTGTGTATGTAAAATAAGAAAAGAAAATGGAAACTTAAAATCAAAGAGTAACTCTTAATATTTTGCTTTTAGTAATTAACAAGGCAAGCAAAGTAGAAATTTTCCTGAAAACCTGGAGTGGGGGACCAATAAGAATAGAGGAAAAGCCATCCCCACAAAAGGCATTAGAAGGACAATATTAATATATAATTTCAAGTTATACTATGAAACTGTATTAATCCTAGTCATCGTAGGGTGGCTATCTCATCTCCAGTGGTCAGTGTTCTTTTTCCTATATTCTCTGCATACACTAAAGAAAGTAAAAAGACACACTGATGTCACAGGTGGAAGTAAATTTTCAGCCAGATGATGTATGGTTATCTTGATGATATTGATGGGCTCAGTGTGATCAGAAGAGTCCTTTTTATTGAAATGAAGACAGAAAATCAGAACAGCACATCTCAGGATTGACAAAATCCAAAATTTCTTCATGATAAATTCTCTAGATATTATGGATACCAGGGACACACCTCAACATAGTAAAAGAAATTTTTAGAAGACCACACCCAAAACAAACCTAAGTGGAGAGAAACTCAAAGCGTTTCCACTAAAATAAGGAACAAGACAAGCTTGTCCACTCTCTCCATATCTAATCAATATAGTACTTGAAGTCTTCACTAGAGAAATGAGACAACTGAAGGACTTCAAGGGAATAAAAACAGGAAAGAAGGAAGTCAAATATCTTTATTTGTAGATGATATGACTATATGAATAAGACATCTAAAAATTCCACCAGGAAACTCATATAACTGATAAACACTTACAGCAAGATAAAAATACTAAAAATTCAATGTCTTTCTATATTACAAATGACAAACAAATTTTGAAGGAACTCAAGGAACCAGTACGTTTAACATTCCAGCCAGCCACATAATCTCTGACCTACAGTTTGCCATACTTACAAGATATGCTGGAACACAGCTGGCATAGAAATTATGGGAAAGGCCAACCAATGATTGGTCCAGCTTGACACCCATACTAAAAGAGGAAGACCATCCTTGACTGTGCCTGGGGGGACAGCACCCAGAGGCTGGACATCCCAGAGACATAGATATAGAACCAAACATGACTGGAAAAAAAAGCAAAAAAAAAAAAAAAAAATGTCAACGAAATAATTCCTAATGATAATCTGCTGTACTTGTAGATCATTGAGATCATTGTCTAGACCAATTGTCATCAGAGAGGCTTCACCAAAAAACTGATGAAAAAAGATGCAGAGACTCGCAAACTTTAGGTGGAGCTCAGGGAATCTAGTAGAAGGGGGAGAAGAGAGATTATGGGAGCCAGAGGGGCCTAGGACACAATGGGAAAACACATAGAGTCAACTGACCTGGCTCATGGAGACTGAACTCAAGGAGACTGAAGTGCCATCTAGAGAACTTGCATGGGACTGATGTGGGCCCTCTGTAACTGTGTTGCAGCTCTATGGCTTGGTCTTCTTGTGGGACTCCAGGCAGAGGGAGCAGGGGCTGTCTCAGACTCTGTTTCCTTCTTTTCGGGCTCTTTCCTCCTACTGGGCTGTCTCCTCCAGCCTCAATAGGAGAGGGGGTGCCTAGTCTCACTGCAACTTGATATACCTTGGCTGGTTGAAATAAATGGGAGGCCTGCCCTTTTCCGAAGAGAAGGGAGAGTGAG
The DNA here is from genome assembly GCF_004664715.2 of Peromyscus leucopus. Taxonomy (NCBI): domain Eukaryota; kingdom Metazoa; phylum Chordata; class Mammalia; order Rodentia; family Cricetidae; genus Peromyscus; species Peromyscus leucopus. The sequence goes on along the minus strand of NC_051073.1, from coordinate 35,721,218 downwards.
TAGAGGGGAGCAGTTGGAGGGAGGGGCAGGACTTGGAGAAGAGGAGGATTGTAGGGGAAACTGATCAGGCAGAAAAAAATTACTTGCTATATTAATTAAAAAAAATAGCCTCAAAAAGTATTTCAGGTAGCTCTAACCAAGCAAGTGAAAACTATGAATAATAACAACCTTAAAACACTGAGAAAAGAAATTGAAGAAAATATCAGAAGAAAGATCTCCCAGTCTTGGTCAGATTAATGTAGCATAAAGAGCGACCCTGGTTTGTCAGATATTGCACAATCACCTCCACTCTATCAAAAATGGCAATCAATTCATTCTTTGCAGTTCTCATCAAGTTCCTAACACAATTCACCACAGAACTTGGAAGGACAGCTTTCAGCTTCCAGTGGAAACACACACACACATACACACACACAAACAAAAAAACAGGAAAGTTAAAACAAATCTTAATAATAAAAGAACTGCTGAAGGTATCTCTAGCTCAGACTTCAAACTGCATTACAGAGCTATAGTAAGCAAACCAGCATGGTGTTGCCACAAAAAGCAGACACACCCATCAAGGGAATTGAAAACGTAGACACTAATCAACACATTTATGGACACCTGAGTTTCTATAAAGAAGACATAAATACATATGGAAGAAAAGACAACATCCTCAATAAATGGTACTGGTCAAATTGGGTGGCTGCATGTAGAAGATTCCAAAATAGATCCATACTTTTCACCCTGCACAAAACTCAACTCCAAATAGATCAAAGACTTCAAAATAAAACCAGATACATCTGAACCTGATAGAAGAGAAAGTGGGAAATAGCCTTGATATTTGTTAAGTGAATGGTGTGGTACATTCAATAAGCAGATGCTAAAAAAGGTTTTGAGAAGGAACATGCAACAACCATAACTCCTGGTCTGTCATACTCACTATCTCTAATACCTAGAAGGAGTCAGTTGCAGAATCTTTGTTGTGTGAATCAATTATTAGAACAAATGGGAATGACAGAAATTCCTAGTATTCATGAGTTTCCTACCTTGCATTTTTAATAAACTTCACTTCTTTTTCTTTAAAGCCAAATACATAAATTTAATGATAAAAAAACAAGGATAGGTTAGCAACTCTTATGAAAAATTTTATTTTATTAGGATTTTGACTGAGATTATGAATCATCAAATTCATTTATTTTGCATGAATAATCAGTAAACGTAATTTATTATAACTTTTTGTCCATTTACTTTCTAATTCCTCATGTAGAATTAATTAAGAACTCAATGTTATTCTCTGAATTCCATAACAAATAATAGAATGTTTTGTTATTATTAATCATTTCATATTATTTTAATTATCCAATACAGATGAAAATTAACCAGAAAATAACACTGTTATCATGACAATAATGTCAAACACTTATTGCTTCAGTAAGAATTGTATGAAACAAAAAGAAGCTTTTGATTATTTTCTAATTAAACCCAGGCCCTTTGTTATGTAATGTAGGTTGTAATGTAATGTGACAATATTTTCTCACAAGTTACTAAAAGAATGGAATATATTTCAAATGTTCAAGTAAGAAAAGTATTATATTTTAAAAATTATACAACTTATTTGCTCTTGATATAAATTTTTATTTCCACTCAATGTAAATACTACTCTAATTTTGAAATACATGGGAAAAATAGATATTTTAAAGATGAAGTATTGAATAAAACTACTCTCAATATATAGATCTATTTCCAGGCATGTTTCTGTATTTGATAATAAGCTTTGAAGTTAAATACACATGTTCCTAGTTGACAGTTTATTTGAAGAGAGCTAAATATGAGGTGTTTTTTCACCAGAATAAAATAAACTGATATGTGTATTATTCTAAGTATTATAAATAACATTTCAGTTTTAGTTTCCAGAAAAAAACTTCATTTTAGGAAAATGATTTTCAAACCAGTACATCAAAACTCATAAGTAATTTCAATATATACCTTTTAATTGTTCATACTTTATTAAGTATTCTTGGATAAACGTATATTCTTTTTTAAATGCTTTTAATTAAAATGGAGCTACATCACATCCATCAACTGTCTTCTCTCCAGCTCTTCCCTACTAAGTTCCCTGAAACCTTTCCCATGCACCCAACTCTCTCAAGTTAATAGCCTCTTTTTCTATTACATTTGTTATATGTGTGTGTGTGTGTGTGTGAGAGATAGAGAGAGAAAGAGAGAGAGAGAGATAGAGAGAGAAAGAGAGAGAGAGAGAGAGAGAGAGAGAGAGAGGGAGAGAGAGAGAGACCCTGTCTGTATGTGTATGTTTCAGTTAACTATTATGGCTACAACTGAAAACGATACATACACATTTGTGCGATCTTATTGTGATCACAATGAGTCACGTTACTACTCCAAAGTCCTTTGGCTATGCCCCCAATTGTAAAATTTGTCATAAAAAATCATTTAAGTATTTATACTTGTGAAAAATATCAAAAATAGATCAGTTGAGCAAAGATAAAAAGAACTCACCGAGATGGAAGCAGCAAGCACAGCTCTGCATGGGTCTGCACCAGGTCTTCTGTGTATGCGTTATGCTCTTAGTTTAGTGTTTTTTATAGTGCTCCTGAGTGAGTGATCAAGTGGGTCTCTGATTTTTGTGCCTTCTCTTGGGCTCTTTTCCTTCTCTTGGTTTGCCTTATCCAAATTTGATGCAATGGTTTTTGCTTTATCTCATTATAGTTTATGGTTTTCATTTAAAAAAAAAAAATTTGTTTTCAGTGTGAGACAACCTGAAAACAATTAAAATATCTTGCTAAAGTAATCATTACAAATAATTTTCAGCTACTGGGAATGAACTTGTTTTTAGTAAACCAGGACACTGGAGTATGGAGAAGGGGCACTTCAGCCTCCTATAGACAAATACAAACATGTATTCAAAGCAGATGTGTAATATGGCTTATGGTGTAGAAAGGAAATGGCCAGGAGCATCAGTCATGAAGTAAGACAGAAACTGAGATCAATGTCCAAATTGCTTATATACAGAGTCTAAATCTGAATTAAAAAATGCTGATCACAGAGTCAAGTTCTCTTTTCACTCTTCAGGTGGGAAAAGCAAGAATTCTTTCCTTTAAACATTGAGAGAAAGAGAGAAAGAATAGACTACCCTTGAGAAACTAGTATCCTTATTGATGTACTCAAACAAATGAAGCCATTTGGAAAAGAAGAAGCTTAGATATTAAATAAACTTCATTTCTCCTTCTACACATAATCCTGTTAGTCCTCCTGCTCTCATTTCCACTTGGAAAGCATAGGCAAGCTAACGCCTTGGTTTGACCCTGTAGATCAGCCTAGCAAAGTGCCACCCCTTATAGACCAAAACTCTGATCCAGTTTTATCTCAGGCCTACCCCAGAGTGTGGTTTACACTGCCTGATAAATGTCAACCCAAAGTCCTTCTTTAAATATATTCTAACCCCCCTTTCCATTTCTCATCCGTGTTTTGAAAGTGACAGATGAGTAGCTGAACCCTCCATTGGAATGAGGATGGGAGGTTGAAGCTCATGCCATTTTTTGTTTTATTTTCTACTTGTTGCTGCATATTGAAGCAAGTATTCAGCTACTGACAGTGACTTAACCTGGTGTTTGTGAGGTAGGCAGCATATCCATTCTAGCACACTTTACAGCGATTGCTGACGTTTGATAAGTAACTCCATATGGACTAGGACTGAAGCACTAAATCAATGTGTCTTCTTCGTGCCAAGCCCTGATACATTGCAGTGTCTAATGCTGCAACTCATTGCTATTGGATTTTAGAAAATATACTTGTTTTCCTCAATCACAACAAATCCTTCACTTTATTCTTTTTCTTACTGAGGTAAGAAATACCGGCCTTGGTATTTTAGCATTGCCAAGTTAAAGGAGAACTGTTTTTAATCAGGTATCTACTTACGACCATAACAGAGTTTGAAGAGACTTTAAAGGTCACATAATCTCACTTTTCACTACATTCACACCATCCCCAAATGATAGCCATATATCTGGATTCTGCTTGAATAGTTCCAATGACAAGAAGCTGACTATTTGAGATGCAGCCTTTTCTATGCTTGGCTAGCTTTCATTGCTAGAAGTCCTTCCTTATGTTGAGTGAAAATTTATTAACTCTATTTTCCACATCTTGGTTCTAGTTCTACCATCTAGACAATAATTTTGATTTTATGTCCTTTTATTAACCCTTACTTCTCCAATATTTTAATAATGCACATAGAGTTTTAGGTTTATACTTCATTATACACACATCAATTTCTTGTGTTATTTACTGTATGAGGCAGGTGGTTATTTTAGACTGAAATTCCATATAGAAATCAAAGTTTAAAATGAAACTATAATTTTTAAATCTTAAAATCAAAGATCTGTTAGAAGGCCAGCATCCTGAGTCTCCAGAACAGAAGCAGTTTCCAAGTAGAAATTTCTGAAAAAAAAATTTCTTTATGCATATGTGGCATTATTTCTGCAGAGTTGTAATCTCAACACTTAAACTAAAGTTTGAAATATAAAATAAGAGGGAAATGAAATTTATTTTAGTAGGCATTGCTTTCATTTTCTTTCTACATTTGAAAGGGAGAAAAATTGAGTACAGTATAAAAGACAACAAAACAGCATAGCAATTGTGTATTGATTACTTGCTAAACACTTAATTTCTGAACACAGACGTTCACAGTGTAGCCTACAGCAAGAGAACTGCCTATTCTGGCACACCAACCTCCATGTTCCCTCACACACAATTAACTTTCCTGCCTCTAGTTCATCTCTTCGCCCAAGCTTTTCTCAGATATAACTACCATTAGACACACATGTGTATATCTGACTAACTATTTCTAACATTGATTTAAGGATTTGTTTCTTCACCACTAAACATATACTCTAATAGCAAGAGTTGTAATTTTTAAAAAGGTCCAGATTTCAATCTGCACTATGGAAATACTTCAGCCTTGAAGTTGTTATACTGCCTACATGCATCTTTTTTGAAATGGTTATATCTTATGTGTGTTTTCTACTAGTTCACCCTTTTCTAATGCTATCTTCTTACGTTATTCAACTGAATTTCTGCAGACATTTAGATTTTAGAAATGGATCTGATGTGTGCACTTGAACGCAAATGGAATTAGATTTACTGTCAAAAATATATCTTCAAGTCTTTTAGAATATTTAATAACCCTTTAACATTTCACATATATTATTCAGTTACAAATACTGTTAATAGTATTTTTCTGATAAATGGTCTAATGGACTACTCAAATTCATAGACTATCAAGCAAAAATTACCAATTACTTCATGTAAATCTCTAAGAAAACATTGGTGTTATATGAATCACATATAATCAAATGGTTTACTGTTATAGATTTTGTGTAATAGTAAGAGAGTACAGGAAAATATACTTAAATAATCATATTTAAAGATGATAGGACTTACTGATCTTCACAACAATTACATTCAACTTTTATTCATTAGCATCTAGATTTAGGGCTTCCTGATAAAAATATCAAAAAGCATAGAGCAGTAATATTCATAAAGGTCAAATAATATGGTAAATTATTCATGATAAGGAACTCTTACCGTACATACAATGCTTGCAGAACACTTTTTAGGGAGACCAATGTTTAACTTAACTTGGAGTTCTTTTCCTCAACTATGAGATCATTAAATGAATGTTCTTTCCTCTACAATCTCTCCAGCAACAATGTAAAGTGAAGTTTTGGATAGTGGGTGAAATTTCTCCCTTGGAACAGAGCAGTTGTTTACCCTAGGTGATGTCAATATATTTATAGAGCTATTACATCATTGTCCAAGGTACTCTGTGTGCTGCATCTTGCATATGAGGTGCAAAAAGCAGCATATTATTTATGTGAAACCATGACTTTGAAAGTGTCACCAAAATCCTTTTAAAGTTATTAATTTGGAACACAAAGGCAGATTGTGTTTTACTTTTCTGCTAGTCACACATTTTGTTATTCCTGTAAAAGGAGAGATGATATCCATTCTACTCGAAATATTGCTTAAATTATTTGCTTAATTTTGTAACATACAAGAACAGCAAAAGAACAGTATAAGCATGTTTCACTACGTTCAGACTAATAGATCATCATATTTCAAGACATTTTAAAATTGTATAGGATAATTTCTATCAAAAACTAAATCGAGTAGTGCACGCCTTTAATACCAGCATTTGGAAGGCAGAGCCAGACAGATCTCTGTGAGTTCAAGGCCAGCCTGGGCTGCCAAGTGAGTTCCAGAAAGGCACAAAGCTATACAGAAAAACCCTGTCTCAAAACAAAAGAAAAAAAGAACTAAATTGAGGCCTAGGGAGATGACATAATAGTAAAGTTCTTACTGTACAAATGTGCATGCCAGAATTCAAATCCCTAGCAATTACGTTTCAAAAGCTGGGTGTGAAGACTTGCCTATTTTCCCAGGGAAGAAAGGTTAGAAGAAGGTGGATCAAGCATTTTCTGGATAGCCAGTTTAGCCAAAATCATGACCTTCTGATTCCGTGAAAGAGCTGTCTTAAAATACAATGGATCAGAATAAAAGATACCTTAATTTGACATCTGTGGAGACAGGGGCATGCCCAGGAAGCACTTACATAAACACAAACACACAAGTACAACAGAGAGAGAAAGAGAGAGAGAGAGAGAGAGAGAGAGAGAGAGAGAGAGAGAGAATATATAACAGGCATTATTGAGGGGTTAAAATGGAACAAGCATTCAGAGCCCTGACTGTGATATATTCTTAATGGAGACCTTCTGGGAATCTGGCAAAAAAAAGTAAGTGTGTCGCTGTGGTCATTGTCAATCAACTCTCACAAAAGTAAAATGGTTAGACTTTTCCTATGTCTGTATACCATGCACTTCAGTGTTAACCTCTTGATGGGACAACAGTGTCCCAGGGTAATAAATAACATCCCAACCTCTACTAATCAGCACTGGATGCCAGTGTATGGAAGCTCACACTTTAGAAGCAACAATGACATTTCCTTGTATCCCAGTGAACCGCACTCTACCCTACTTTTTGTCAGTGCTCCTGGCATGACGACCAAACACAAGTGGGTTGGGGTCGAATGGACCTAGCATTTTTTCCACAGCTAATTAGGACTGAGCTACTTGATTTTCAGTTCTGTTCCTGCCATCAATGCTCTGTAGTCTGCACCAGGGTTTCCCTCTGCAGAGCTGAGAAGATTGCAGTTAGGATTCCTTGCTGATCTTTTTTCCAACCTTGTTTCCATCTTCTACTGTCAAGCTGAGGAAATATGACTTTTATTACTAATTTCTCCTACTCTTATTTTGAAAGTGGAAGCTATCTCTCAAACAACATAAAAGATTGTCTTTTTTTACTTGCTTCTTTTTTTTTCTTTTTGGGAAACTCAAAATCTAAAGGGGCTCTAAGTGTCGTTTTGACTTCTTCCTTTGAAGGGGCAGGTGACAGAGACTGGATCTTTGTCTTCTTAATCTCACAACTTAATCCTGGTTCCATCTTCCAAAAAAATAATAATAAGAGTTGTCATTATGCCACAAAGGGTGATGCTGGAAAGACTTGTAAAGCCGGGTTCTCATGAGAACAAATCTGTTTTTCAGTATTCTGTAGATTTGGCAGAGTCAGGAACTTACCTGTATATGAAACTTGAAGTTGCAAAATAAGCATTCATCAAATGATTTAGATGATTAAAACTGACCCTTGCCCAATAGTGTTGTTTGTTAATTCAGATACAGTGATAGCAAGACATGACTCTGAGTCTGTTTAGCCTCCATATAATGGACTTCACAGTCTAACTCATGTCTGAGAAGAACAGCAATGGTGACAGGTCATCTGTGATTTTCACTATTTTTTCATATTTGTGAGAGTTTAAAACTAGTAAACTTTGTATTTTAAGTGTTCCATATACTATAGCCAATATATAAAAACACAAGCATACTTTGATTTAAACTTTTTGTAACTATGGAAGTGTAATTTTCTAAGGTCATGGTTTTTCAAGGTCATAGCTTAATTTTGACAAATATATTCATAAATATATCTACTCAAATCTCCAAAATCTAAAATAGTTCTTTTTTATTATTTTCTTTTATCAAAAATAGAATTTTTTTGCATGTAATATATGTCCAGATTGCACTTTCCTCTCACTTTATTCCTCCCAGTTCCAACATCTGCTCCCATCCAGATCCACTCCTTTTCTGTTCCTCAGAGGTCTAGTGATATAATACAATAGGATAAAACCAACTCACCAGAATGATAGAAATTTAAAAACAAAACAGGAGGAAGAGAGACCAAGAAAACAAACAGATATAGATACAAAGATCTACTCGATTTCACACTGAGGAATCCCATTAAAACACAAGACCAGAAGCCATAATGTATAAACAAAGGAACTGTGGGTTTAAAAGGGGGGAAAAATAAAGTAAAAATAAAAAAGATACCTTCTCACATCCTTCTTAATGGCATTATCTCATTGAATTTAATGTGAGAATTACACAAAAGACCTCTGAAAGGGGTGAACAGCAAAAGGAGTCAGTAGTGTTCAAAATTTAATTTGATCTGTCTTTGGCACATCACACAGTATTTCAAAATATTAATGTGAAATGAACTATAGGTGTGCATGTTTATCCCATAGCATGATATCTTTATCACGTAACAGAGCAGAATATGTTTATCATATAGCAAATTGATAAAAATTGACACCTAAAAGATGTATTTATAAGTTAAATTATTCCCTCAGAGTGTATAATTTTTGTTATTCAGAATATCAGAAAGAGGAATTAGCTGTAACAACTATTAATTGGTAAAGGATAAATGAGTTATTTACATACCACAGATTAATATTTAGCTTAAAAATGCTGACATTCTACCATACATAAAATTAATTCCAGAGCATTATAATAGAAGTATAAGCTATAGAGAAAAATGAACAAACTACATGTATCCATTTGTATAAAATTTCGGCAACTCAACTAATTTAGTATCTTGGGCAGGTTCACAATGAGTGCTGACAGAATACGAGATCAAAGTGGTTACACTGTACCGAGAAGAGTTTTATTTTGTTGGTGTTTGAAGAAAGGCACTTGGAAAGTAGTCAGAAATGGGACAAGAGTGCCACGCAGATGAAGGAATAGCAGATTTCTAGACACAGGGAACAGCACTGACAGGAGTTAAGTGGTAATGAGTGAGTCCTGTAGGAAGTCATGCAAAGTCCAGAAAACGAAAGGAAGAGTTTTTTTCCTCAGGTGCACTTTTTTTTTGCATGACATGCAAAGGCATTTTTAATGTTAGTGAGTAAGTGAAGGGTTTAATATGTTATACATAAATACAGCAAACTTTACAGCTGTTTTAAAACAATAATTTAAAGGCATACATGTTGATTTCCAGAAATGTTCATAAATTATTTTTGAATTAGAAAAACAAAATGCAGAAAAAGTAGGTAACATGATTTCGAGTTTAAAAGTAACCAATGCAATCTACACAGTCCATAATTCCTCATTCATTTATAGCTCTGATAATTTGCCCTCCTGATCATATTGACTGAGTTTTGGTACCCAGCTCTATGGTTTACCATTCTACACTGATGTCCTAAATCTGCAAGACCTTCAGGTGCTGCTGTTGCCAACCCACACTATATATGCAATGAATGCCTCAAATTCTTCATAGCAGTAACTATCTGTACTCCAAATTCTGTTATCTCAACCTATTGACAGAGTTATCATTTCCCTGTATTATGACAATCAGCTTCTTTACTCAGATGCCAAGAGCTGAGTCATCACCCTGGAGTATGCTCCCTTTCCTGCTGCTTGGCCTCCTAACCAATTTAGTAATTTATCAACTGTTACTAATTCTCTATTTAAATTCTTTCAGAACTAATCCATCCTTTCCTGTTAATACAAACTACATTCGCAGCACAGAACTCAGCTATCTCTGTGTTGTTACAAAAATAACATAATCAGACTCCCAGCCTGTGTTTGTTTACTACAAAAATTCTTCATTATCTATAAACTTCAAATTAGACACACTATTGCATTAATATCACATTTGATATATTGGGGAAATACAATTGATATAATGTATTATACAGGAAAATAGAATTCATAAAATATACAATATTCTTTACTGAAACCATTTTATTTCTTTTTTGTAACTTTGTTAGTTTTCATTACATTCTAAAATTCCCACATATAAATAAATGCACACACACACACACACACACACACAAACAAACATTGGCTCACATACATAGCTATAGTCATGACTCTTGATCAAATCCTAAATCATTTTTTTCTTCTGAAAGTTATCATTTTAGTATCATTTCTGTACTCTGCACCACACGTTTACACTTTTCAGGATTCTCCTTTAAATCCCTGAGGGACAAAAGAGATAGCAATGTGTTCTTACCTGACTCTGGGCATGTTTCTCAAAATGAGGAAGCACTCCTCATCAATCACAATTACACAACTTTATTAAACATTTTGTTTTTAACTGATGTTTTAACATGCATGTGTTCGCTCAGTTGTGAACATAAACCTCATGCATTTAAAAAAAATCCCAGAGTATTTGGAACTCAAGAAACAACTCCGGAAATAATTATAATAAAACATCATCATGTTTAGATGGATGGCAACTACTATAAAGAAATAAATGAAAACAAACCAAAATATGACATCAATAAGTTAACCAGACTTCTACAATATTTCAGAATATGAAGTGGTTCCTATATGTCAGTCTACTTTTTAATATGCACCACCAATAAAGAATAGCTAAACAATTTCAGACTTGTACTTAGGATGAAAATCTAAAGCCTTTGGATAGCAATAAACAGTTAACTGAGTGATCAAAATATACTGAGTTATTTTGCAGTGGGACACCAGCTGTAAAAAATAACTATCGAGTCACTGTTGAGGCAGCAAATATAATGTAACATCAGAGACAAGATGACAGTTTGATGTAAAAAGAAAAAATCCATCAACCCACAAGGTATGTGTGACATTGATTCTATGGAGTGACTCTAACCCATCCATCTAGTAGAAATTTTATGAACTCAGACAACCCATTCTTTCAGTTTTATAGGTAGAATGGTACAGATGAGAAGTACAGTTTGTATTTATTCAGTGATATATCAATTTTAGACTTCTGTGATTTATTAATGTAACAAGAAGTGCAATATAATACCAATTATGTCCCTACTGTTCTGAGATTTAAAAAAATCAGCTTTATTGGTTCTTCAAAGTAACATTGGGGCCACAATATGAGACAAATATAGAAATCATTTCACGTAAAAGCACCAGTTTTAAAAGAAGTCTACTATGTTTATTTCTCTATATTTCAAATTGCTACAAAGAATTTTCATTTAAAGTTTCACTCAGTTAATTAAAAATACCTGTGGTATTGTTTGCTAAACAATGTGTGCCATATTAATGGTGAAAAATGAACGCAAGAAAGAGATGTAATTGTAGTTTCATGAGCCAGCTGCTCATTGTATTTGAAACATGGAAAGTGTGATTACTTCTGATATGGAGACTCCTGATACTAATTCTAACAAACAGAACCATAAAGGAAGAATGCTCCGTAGAGACTAAAAAGCCTTCAAAAAGAAAAGTTTCTCGTTAATATGTGTATATACTTTCTTACACAAATATAAATTAGAAGAAAATAGTAACTGGATTTTAGTGTATTAGGAAGATTAAGTAAGGGGCTGAAATGATGGCTCAAATGATTAAGAGTATTTGGTACTCTTTCAAAAGACCCAGAAGCACTTAATAGTAACCACATAGTGGTTTACAGACATTTATAGCTTCAGTTGCAGAGATTCAATCATCTCTTTTGAACTCCACAGTTACCAGACATATATCCAATGCACTCATGCATGTACAATAAAAAAATAAATATTTTTGAAAACAAATAAATGAGCATTTGTAAATGTCTACATGTAGAGCCCAGGGCATATGGGTATTTTCAATAATTGCTATACATGGTTAATATGCCTTTGTAAACAATCAATGCTAGTTCAAAATGGGAGATCTGAGAATGTGAGTGTAGGGTTGCCTGACTTTCTTTAGAGAAAAAATAATTTGAAAATAGTGTCTGGAGAAATAGTTTCTTCTGGAAATTTGAATATTGAGAAACATTTGCCTAGAATGATAGGTGAGTCACCATTTCAGCAGTAGGGTTGGAGAACATGAAAAAAATTAGGGAAGGGAAGGTTTCTATACAATAAATATTCACTTAAGGGAATCTGTGTAGTTTTCTTATTTGGAATATAACTATCACTAAGATAAGAACTCACAAGATTCTATGCAATAATGACAAGGTGAACCATACATACAACACATAAACATGCATATAACATATAAACACATATTTCTCTATATATTTTAATTATTCCCTCAAAATATGACTTTTATTAATCATTTTATTCTACGTACAATTGCTATAGTCATTATACCATTAATTTAAATATCACACAATTCTACAGAGTGAGTTCAAAATAAGTAGGTATTATCATAAATGATTTATAAGTATCTTGCAATGGTGTGACACTTAAAATATTACTATCAAAATAGGTGTAAGAAACCACAGTGATATCGAGGAGTTAATCATTACCATGGATGTATCTTAAAAAAAAAGAATCCTCAGAAATTCTATTCCTTGTATAAACTTGAGTAGCAAAATCAAGATTGCAATGATATTTTTAGAACTAATAACAAAATGAAACATTATTAATAAGAGAAAAACAGCCCTATAGCAAATGTCTGACAACTGAATATCTATCTCTAAAGTTTGTTAGTGCAATGTTGATATACCTAAGCATGAGCATGACTCAATGATCAATGTACAAGAATTTTTAGTGTAACCTGGTTTAATTAGATTTAATGATATGAACTGTGACTATTTCAAATTGGTTCAAATTAAAAAGAGGTGCAACCTAGGTCAGAAAATAAAATGCCATCCATGTTTTTCTGAAAATCCTAACCAGAACTTCATAAGTATAGTAATCCACAATTTATAACAAGGTTAATTACACATACTATTAGTGATTGACAAAATTATTTGCCAGTAACCAACTGACTAAGAGGCAGTATTAGAGTTTCTGAAGTAAAACATATCTTTTTGGCTCATAGGACCCCATGAGCCTTAGACTGTCCTGTGATCCTACACATTCCCAAAATTCAAATTCTCCACAGCCTGCTGAGTGAATTGATTCATATTATCTGGAGTTAGGCAATTGTGTCTACATTTCCCCATTGTCTTGTTAGAATGCTTCCAGTAAGGCATGCTGTAGGATAGCAACTTATATCACCAGCTACTGAAAATTCCTTCAATATGTATCAAGTATATTTCCCTAAAAAATTCTCAGCTATTTTTGGTTGTGAGCCTAGCTTAAATGAAGACCACATGAGAAAAGGAAAAAACAAAGTGCTAGAGAGTCCCACAGAAATCCACAAAGATACCCCCACAATAGACTGCTGGCAATGGTTGAGAGACAGCTCAAACTGACCTGCTCTGGTGATGGGATGGCCAAACACCCTAATAGTTGTGCAGAAAACCCATCCAAGGAATGAGGAATCTGGATGCAGAGATCCATGGCTAGGCCCCTGGTGGAGCTCCAGGAGTCTAATTAGCGAAAAAGAGGAGGGTTTATATGAGCGAGAATTGTTGAAACCAAGGTTGGATAAAGCACAAGGACAAATAGCCAAGCGAATGGAAACATATGAACTATGAACCAAAGGCTGAGGGGCCCCCAACTGGATCAGGCCCTCTGAATGGGTGAGACAGTTGATTGGCTTGATCTGTTTGGGAGGCATCTAGGCAGTGGGACTGGGTCCTGTGCTCATTGCATGAGCTGGCTGTTTGAAACCTGGGGCTTAGGCAGGGAAGCTTGGCTCAGTCTGGAGGAGGGGACTGGACCTGCCTGGACTGAGTCTACCAGGTTGATCTCAGTCCTTAGGGGAGGCTTTGCCCTGGAGGAGTTGGGAAAGGAGGGTGGGCTGGGGGGAAGGGGAGGGGTGCAGGAGCGGGGAGAACAAGGGAATCTGTGGCTTATTTGTAGAACTGAATGGTATTATAAAATAAAATAAAAGGGAAGGGTGTGTGTGTGTGTGTGTGTGTGTGTGTGTGTGTGTGTGTATTCACATTAATGCAGATGCATATGCACATGAACAAATGCTTGGGAAGGCTAAACTTCAATGTTGGGTGTCTTACATAAAATGTTACTGACTGTTCTTTGAGACAATGTCCCTCAGTTTTCTAGAACTCTTCTAGTAGGCTATGGCTGGCTGTCCAATGGGCACAAGTGATGCATTCTTTCTTTCTCTCTAGAATTGGTATTACCCACACCAGCACAATGGGTTTTGTTCTTGGGCCTGAACTCAGTTCTTTCTAATTTCAAGGTAAGAAGTTTAATGACTGAACTACCTCCACAGCTTCTCATTTTATTGATATGAGGACTCTAGGGTGGATTTCACATGACAATATTTGACTAGATAATTTTCATTATTTATTGAAATTGAAAATTAGTATATTAAATTAACCAAGGTGTCATATCTTTAAAATTATTTATTTAATGGCTTAAGGGATGTTTTATTTAACATTTTATGTAAGAAAAGTATGATTTCTTTTATTATTAATGGATAGTGTCTGAAATACATGAATGAAAAATTTTAATCGGTTCCCCATGGGTCACATTGTCATTCTATGTTCTGTAGGATCTTTGAAATCTCAAAAGGAAATAGTAAATATTTTTTCATCAATATTTTATCCTGACTTTACTTTCATTCATTTAGTTTTGTTTTTTAAATAAAATAGTAATAAAACTTCATAAATAATATTTTAGATTAAAATTTATTGAAATAGTCACTTTAAGGAAATTTTTTCAAGTATATAGACTTGATTGTGAAATTTTTGTGGATTTCTGTTCTTTTGTTATATCCTCCATGGCTTCTGTTCTTTCTTAGATATGAAAATTGCTTAACAAGTTCTTATATATTTGTTTAATATCTCCAATACTTCCTCTTTGACTAGGAATATCCCCTTTAGTGATGTTGTACTATCCTTGAATTAACAATATCAACAACTTAGATTTATAGGTGACATCAATGAAAGTTCTAGGACCTCAACCAATTCTTTTCCTATTAAAGATTAAAGAATGATTCATCTGATACAACTTGAATTTATCTCAATGCATTTACTTTTTAAGTTGCTTGAGTGATTCAGAAGAAAACTGACAAATCAGCATCATTCTTAAAGAAGCAGAGCTCCAAACTTCCAGTCAACTTACCATGTTGGCTTAATAATGTCTTTTTAAAAGCTGTTATTGCAATCAATGTTTACAAAGGATACAATGGTCAAGTGAAAAGATGTAAGCATTTTCCCCTTTGACAGAAATTCTTTGTAAGTTATCTAATAAAAAGAAATCCAGTAAATACAAGGTATATCTCAAGTCTGTATTTAAAAAAAAATTAAACTACTGTACTTAGAAACATCATTTTAAAGAGATCAGCAATATTTAAGAACAGATTTAAAGGGAACCTACTACATTGGTGCTGAAACAGTGATTTAAGAGCTGTAAAATACTCTCCTGTGAATACATGAAAGAATTAGAATTCTCCACTCTGTTTTGGGACAAAAAAAAATGGTAACCCAAATGCAATGTGATGGTCCACTCGGTTCAGATCCATAAGGCAGGGGTACTGCCCTAGTGACTGGATTTAAGAAATATTTTTGTGTTATCTCTTCGTATGATATATCTCAAGAAAAGAATATTCACTAGTTTTAAAAAATCTGAATAATAGGAAAATTGTGTTACTTTGTTCATTATATGGGAGTTCTACTTAAGTTTCTGGCTTCATAAATTCCTATTTGTCTTATTTACTCCCTGCCTCAGAAAATCATTTTTTTAGAATTACAGTTAGATGTCAGAAACACTCTGGTATCCTTTCATTAAAATCTGTGATACCCAAAACATAAAACTGTATTCAAATTAAGTCATACTTCCTCTGTTTCCCAAATATCATTACTTGAATTAGACATCCTCAGTATGTTTTGGAGAATGTAGTACATGTGTAACTTATTCTTCATATCAGTATTTATTATCTGTTAATCTCTGTGGTCCTATATCACCCAAGTCCATCACTCAAACTCTTTTACAAGGAGCTAAGGAAGACCAGTGAGTAAAGCCTTGAATTAATGTGTATTTTGACATGGGGAAACTTCTTGAGGGCTCTAAGACCAGTTGGCCTATGGTAAATTAACAAAGGTACAATACTTAGGGACTAGGCTCAAAGAGGGTGGCAAAGCTTTCCTTAAGAAAGTCTGGGTGTACATGTAAATAAAAACTGGCAGCTGTGGTTTCATTTACCTGTTGTTCCACTCAGATGACTATAGCCTGACATTGCTCACCTATAGACATCTCAATTCTGAGTCTAGCTAACTCTTCTCCCTGTACTGTACCTGGCATATATGCTAAGTATCCAGATTGCAGTGATGGTAGCAGAACCCTATCTGATTCCAATTCAAGTGTACATGATCTGTCCTTTCTTCATTTTCTCCATACCCAGGTCCTAAACCAAATAATTAATGGCAGTTCTGCCTCTAAAATCAAAGATACCAGTCAGCAACATCGAGAAGAAGTGCTTATGGCTTCATGCCAAAATATCAAGATTTAACATAAAAGTATATCAATCAAGAAAGCATAGTATTTGTAAAATAAATAAATAAGTAAGCAAATAAATACATACATACATATATCAAAGAATTAGAATATAGAACCTAATAGTATTCCTTGAAAAATAGTTAAATGCTTTAGGCAAAGGCTTCAAATCAATTTAATAGTGATAGGATAATCTTTTCAGAAAATAGCATTTGGGCATTTAGATAGCTGTTTGTCTGTCTATCAATCTGTCTATCCACTTATGAAGAAATGTAAAGTACATTTTTTCATATTCCAAAATGGATAATATATAGAGTAAAACATAAAGCTAAGCCAGGCAGTGGTGGCGCACGCCTTTAGTCCCAGCACTCGGGAAGCAGAGGCAGGAGGATCTCTTGTGAGTTCGAGGCCAGCCTGGTCTATCAAGTGAGTTCCAGGAAAGGCGCAAAAACTGCACAGAGAAACTCTGTCTCAAAAAAAAAAAAAAAAACCATAAAGCTAAAAATATACTAAAACAATATATGAAAAGTGTGGATGGTCTTGAACTTACATTTTTTTAATTTAACAGTTAAAAACAAAATGCACTAAAACAATTGACATTGAGTTTTATGAAAATTAGAAACTTCTGTGATAAATACATTTAATATACAAATGATTCTTAACTAACAATTTTGTAACTCACCCTGAAGGAAAATATTTGTTTAAAATGGAATAAATACATGAAAATTCATCAAATAATATTTATCACTAGTGTGACATTAATAAAACAATAATGAGACACCAGTACAATCTATGATAACATTTAAGATTTGCAAAGATCAGAGGTATGAAAAGTGATATGAAAAAAATCAGCCACTTCTGGTGGCAATGTAACATTCTAAGCCTGTTTTGTTGATAATTTTTGTAGACAGTGCTATAAGATGAAAGGTTTCCACAGCATATAATCCTCCTGAGTATTTCCTGAACTGACAGACAATATGTGCTTTCACAGTTACCTATGATTGAAGCTACTATAAAAAACTGTTAAGCAATTAAGATGATATTCAACACTTCAGGATTGGTTCATAAACTAAGCAAAGGAAAAATGTTATTTCATGAAAAATAGAAATAAACTACTGAGTCTTGAAAGTACACAGATGGATATCTAAGTAATTTCGGTAATCAAATGAAGTCGCCCTGGAAAATACATGACTTTTTATACAAAACATACATGAATTGCTTTATGTACCATCAATATGTTATCATAAATTGTCACTTCACTCTGTGATCTTTCTTCCCCAAACCCACAAACACAGTCATCAAAGAAAAATAAATTCTAAGGAATTAAAACAACAAAGTTAAACCTAAGAGGATCCAATGATTAAACATGACATTTGTCTTGGTATCTTGGAGGGAATGCATGAAGAGAACAAAATATTTGAAGTACAACCTAAAGAAATCTGAATGAAACATACAATTTAGCATATGCTAAAAATGTAACACCTAATTTTTAGCAGGGATCAGTACACTGAATTGAATCAGGAAGTTGATGGAGCTGATGAAACTCCAACTAGGTTGGAGTTTAAGAAAAAGTCGTCAAACTGCCTATAAACCTAGAACTGATCAAAAATAATTTTTTATAATGGACAAATATTTCACAAACTGAGAAATATTGTTAATAATCTCTATGCTCTAATTTCATATAAAAGAATAAATAATAAATATTAGTTTATAATTTATACCAAATACATATAACAGCTCATTTATAATTTATACCAAGTACATATAACACTCTGCCTCTCTGCACTGTGTTTGGGAATAAATACATTGCTGACAAGAAGAATTTTCTCTTTATTGAATGATTCTAGCTTCTCACTAAAGCAGAAGACAGGAAATTACATTGGGAATCACACCAATGTTTAATTAGCAAATTTCAGGAAATAAAGCAAGTATAAGAACCAATATTAAATAAAAATATGAAATGCATATGATATATAAACACATAAAATATAGCAAATAAATTAAAAACAAATTAAAATATGATCATAAAATAAAATTTCAGAACAGGAGTTGATGGAAAATATGAATAAGACATCATACATATTTTCAACATAATATCTAAAATGAAAGTCTTACCAACATTGAATTCATGCATGAGAGACATTTTAGAGCCAACATCAATCTATTAAAATGCTTAAATTTTATATTATGGTTGAAACAATCAATTAATCACATAAAATTTAAAATTTTAAATAGCTGATTAATAGATTAAAAGTCCTATTATACATTTATGAATTTTGAACACTGACTAGGTATTGGTTGACATTAGGTAGAGCAATAGGTAAACTGATCTGGGATTTGTGAGGCTTGATGTCAAATATCTAAGTAATGTTTTAATTGATGTTGCAAACATCAACTTTCCAGAAGCAAGGGTGTTATGGCAGCTGACTTAAAACAAATAAAATCCACATAAACATCTCTTCTAGTGTATAATATTAAAGGTAAATCATTTAGCAATAATTCCTGAGATTTGGTGTAACCTAGAGTCAATTTTTTTATTTTAATTATCTATAAATACTCAATTATTTAAAAATTAATGAAAAATAGATGATTCCTACTAACATTCTTAACAATGCATGCTTTATTATTTAATAGTTCTTAGTGCCACTGCAGAATAATTGTACCTGATCATAATAGAAAATAGCTACTATATACATTGATTAGCAGAAATAGTTTGGATTCAAACTTCAGTCTCAGTCATATAACACTGTCTACAAAATTGTTTCACAAGTATGTTTTACACACAGACCTACTTGTGCTCAAATAATTTGGACATAAGAAGACTTTATCTAATTTCCATTTTAGAAATTAAAGAAATTCTAGAAAAATCATATGATCAGTGTGGAATAAAATGTCTATACTTGAATGACATCTACATGTTTGCCTGTTTTGAGTGTGTGTGAGTGTGTGTGTGTGTGTGTGTGTGTGTGTGTGTGATTTTCCTCCCTGTCATTGCATATGTGTCTTTTGACTTACTTGAACATTTTTTTCGTTTTTTTTTTATTAAGAAATTTTCTATTCACTTTATATATCAACCACAGATCCTCCCTCTTCCCACCCCCCATCCCCACAAGTCAAGGTTTTCCCATGGGAAGTCAGCAGAGCCTGGCACACTCAGCTGAGGCAGGTCCAAACCCCTCTCCCCTGCACCAAGGCTGTGCAAGGTGTCACACCCTAGGCACTGGGCTAAAACAAGCCTGCTCATGCACCAGGGACAGATCCTGATCCCCCTGCCTGGGTAACCCCAAATAGTTCGTGCTAAACAACTGTCTCCCGTATCCAGAGGGCCTAATCTAGTCCAATGGGGGCTCCATAGCTATTAGTCCACAGTTCATGGGTTTCCCCTAGTGTGGCTGGTCATCTCTGCACATTTTCCCATCATGAGCTCCATATCCCCTGCTCACAGAATCCCTTCTCTCTCCCATTGATTGGATTTCTAGAGCTCAGCCTGGCGCTGGCAGTTGATCTCTGCATCTGCTTCCATCAGTCACTGGACAAAGGCTCTATGATGACAGTTAGGGTATTCACTAGACTAGTCACCAGAGTAGACCATTCTAGGCACCGTCTCGACCATTGCCCGTAGTCCGGGGAGGGGGGTCATCCTTGTGGATTCCTGAGAACTTCCCCAGCACCCTGCCTCTTCCTATTCCCATGATGTCTTCATTTATCACAACTTACCTGAACTTTTCTCTATCAATGTGACAAATGAATTTTATTTCTCCCTGGCATACAATTTACATTTCTCTTAAATGTGGTAGTATTATTTAGAATAATAGAGGCCCGGTGGCCATGCTGCTGCCGGAGCCATGATGATCTGAGGGCCCTGTGTTGATAATGGGGCCATGGTGGCATCTGGGCCCAAGCTGCTGCCAAGGGATATGTCTGGGTTCCCATAGTCCTGCTGCAGCTATGGTCTGTGGTGATGTCCAAGGCCATTGTTAGCATGGGGATCATTGGAACCATGCTCTGCTGAGCCAGCCCTGCCCTTCACTGGCACTGGGTTGGTTGGTCCTGTCCCTCATAGCAGGTGAGCAGGCCCCACTCCTTAAGGGGAGAGCTCACCCCCACCCCACCACCACTCTGCACTTGGGAAAGATGATCTCACCCCTCACTATAGGCTTACACTTCACCTGGGAAGCACACTAGAGCATGAGAGCAGGAGTGTTGACCCACCCCTCCACCCCTTGTCTGACGTATGGTGACATCAGTGAAGGAAAGATGCCATCTCCCCGACTCACCCATTACCACTTGTGACAAATGAGAGAGCTGGTCTTGGGGTCAAAAGAGCAAGAGAGCTAGCCCTGACCCTCTCTGACTGCATTATGGGAGACAGCAGCCTCTGTTTCTCCTCTGGGAAGCATGCTTGAGCTGACCCTGTTGTCAGGGTGCAGACCACACATGCTCCATAATTGCCACTCCAGTCTCTTTGAGCCCCTATGAGCCCTAGTTGGTTGATTCCATGGGCATGGCTGTGTTCCTCTGGTGTCCTTGACCCCTCTGTCTCCTAAAATCCACCCTCTCTTCTTCAGAACTCCCAAGCTCGACCTTATATTTGGCTATATGTCTCAATATCTGCTGCCATAAGGTGCTCGAGGAAGCATTTCTGATGATGATTGGGATAGGCACTGGTTCTATGAATATAACAAAATATCATTAAGAAACATAGGAATCATTTTCATTAACTTTGTGTATGTGTGCCTATGTGTCAGTCTTGTTTGGTTCTACCCTAAGTCTCAGAGCCATCCAACTTCTGGACCCTAACAATTTAGGCAGTATTGGGCATGGGCTCCCTCTCTTGATGTGGGCCTCAGTTGAGATCAGTCATTGGTTGACCACTTCCACAAGCTCTGAGCCACCATCGTTCCATTACAGCTGCAGAAAAGGCAGGTTGTGGATCATAGATTTTGTTCCTGAGTTGGTGTCCCAGTCCCACGACTGGGAGCCTATCCTGGTTACTGAAGACGGCTGGTACAGACTCCATATCCTTTATTCCTAGAAGTCCTTGCTAGGGTCATCCTCACAGGTCCCAGGAAGTTTTCACTGCACTATGCTTCCATATCACCCCCTAAATGCCCACCTAGTTCAATCTTCTTTCTCCATACCCTCTCCCTGCCTCATCTGATCCCTCCTATTCCCATACCCAGACACCCCCAGCCCATTCACAAAATCTATTATATTTCTCCTTCTCAAGGAGAATGATGTGTCCTCTTTGACCCCTAGGCTACTTCTCTATGTCTAAATTCTCTGGATCTGTGAATTATAGTGTGATTATCTCTAGCATGAAATCTAATTGGTCTTAATAGTAAAAACCCAGAGCCAGATATCATGGTAAATGCTAAAAGACCAGAGATATAAAGGAACAGCCAAAGTCACCTCTTATCTCTATAACTCCTCAGTCTAGAAAGGCTTCAAGCTCCTGTCTCTGCCCACTTTTTTTTCTCTTCTATCAGCCCAGCCATGCCACTTCCTGTCTCCTATCTGCATAGACCTTGGGACATCTATGGTTAACTAATGGCTAGCTCTACCCTCTGAACTTCAGACAAGCTTTATTTGTTAGAGCACAAACAAAATAGCATCACATTTCCCCCTTTTTACTAAAATAAAAAAGGTTATAACTAATATAAGAAAAACTATATACAAAAATTACACTAACTATATACAAATATATACAGGTATTAATTACATTAACAATGTCTAGTCCATTAAAATTTAACAAATTCAGAGAAAATACTTCATTATCCATCCTGTTTTGCTGAGTCCAAAGGGTTGTACCTAATTCACTTTTTATTCTAACTTACATTACCAAAACTTGCATTACTATTAGGAGTTGAGGCAAGAGCACTTTCTTGCTCAGTTAACTTTTGCCACAAAGAAACTAAACTATGGAGTTTCTTTGATATTCATCATGTCCTCTGAAATAGATCGGTGCTGCCTGAAGCAGACATGTCTCATTGTTAAAACAAACAGCAAAACCTTATGTTATTAAAACATCTTCAATGCCATATTCTGCAGATCTCTGAAATATTTGAAGACCACTTATCTATCTAAAATATATCTCTGTTTGACCTTGAAAACATATCTAACATGATTACAAGTTTGATTGTAATGGGTGACTACTAACCTCCATTTCCTTATTATCATAAGTAGTTGTAATAATAACTTTCAATGACTAAAAATTTGCATTACATTGTTAAATGAGTTGTATAGGTACAATACCTTGAACAAGAGTAGAAATGTATGTACAGTATGTTCTAGCAAAATAATCTTAAATTTGTATCAATATATAAAGATCCATATCAATGTAAAGTATTTAAATCAAGTAGTTGCTTTTTAAAAGTAGATTCAATAATCTATCTTTTTTATCCTATCATATTTATATCCCCCTTCTTTCTTTTATGAGTAGATTCACTAAGCTACCCTTTTATCCTATCATTTCTCTATCCCCCCCTTTTTCTTTTTTTCAAAAAAAAAAAAAAACCTGAATCTAATCTCCTTTGTTCAGGGTTTTTTTTAACTATTAAAAATAACAACTTGTAATCAACCACTCTAAACAATGACAAATATCCAATACCCATTGAAAGACCAAAAACCCATGCCAACTTTTGGGAATGTGGGTATTGTGTTCTTAAAATTACTTCTTGCTGTCTGGAGTTCTTAAAATTACTTCTTGCTGTCTGGGGGCTATGGTATCTTTAGGGGAATCCTGAAAAGAAAATTTTGAGCTAATTGTCAAGTTCTAGGAGATGTAGCTGTATCATTTGTTGTCCGTGGGAAAGTGCAAGGCTTATCTCAAGTCCTGGCTAGAATAGTCTGTGAGGCTGGATCAACTCAGCTAGTCACCTCTAAATTGTCCTGAGCAGGTTTTAGTACAAAGCCAATCTTTGGGTGGTGGTGTCAGCTTAGTGGCATTATCATCGTCCTTGCAGAATCATCAGTGTGGGGCCCCATCCTCCTTTTGCAGACTTCAACGGTCACTGTTAGACGTCGTCATGGTTCACTGCAGAAAATTTAAACACTTTAAATATCACATGTAGCAGATCTCAAAGAGGGTAAATAATCAATATTTGTTATGTATATCCAGAGTACAAAAACTTAATTCCTAGTTAACTGATAGAGACTCAAACCTGAAATCATGTACAGGAAACTAGATGAAGCCTTTTTCTAGAATTAGTTAGTACTCTATATGACCATTAATATCATGAAAAAAGTTTAATATCTATTAATCTTATAAATGTTGAGATAATATTTATACCTTAAGAAAAACTTTAAGGAGTTAAAATAAAACCAAAGGATTATGAGATTAGTAGCAATAGAATAGTCCCAAATTTTGGTTTTTCTTCTGTCAAATATCAGGTGGCTCTTCTGATATGAGACAGAGATTTATGGATTTTACTTTAACAAGCATGCTTGGGATTAGAGAAGGAGAGAACCACACTCCAACTCCAAACCAGCTTTAATTTTCAATTGAACTTGGACTGCAAAAACCAGTTTGCATTGTGTGTCTGTAGAGAACAGCAGAAACAAACATTTGGGAAGATGTATGAAGTTTTATTCTGTTGAAAATGTGATATATCAATAGGCCAATTTACTCTTTTCCTTGGGATATTTTCCCTGGATTATTTGTCCTTTTTCTTCACATGTCTCATTTGTCCGGTGGTCTTCAGATTCCTTACCTGGATGCCTTTATTCTCCTGAAAAGACAAAAAACAAAACAAAACAAAACAAAAAAAAACCTTCCCCAACCCTAATTTTGGGGAGGTTACCTTATGGCAAGTTATATTTGATCAAATGAAAAGCACTTGTTAGTTTTATACGTTAGTTTAGATTGAATGGCAACACTTTTTGATGAACTATTATATTTTCAAATCAAGAAGAGGTAATTTTTGTTCTTGTTTCTTCTGAAATTTTTGTTTTATCTTTTAAAGCTGTTCTATCATCTAAAGCAGTATGGCTTTTTACAATAGGCATTAAGTCATTTAATTGCTCTGGGGAGTTTCCCCCACAGTTCTTAGAAATGACTGAACCAAATTTGACATGGTGATCTGAGGGATGACCCTTAAGGCATTTCCCAACAGCAAAGGGTTACCCTGACTGTCCCTTGTTGATCTACATTGATTAGTCTAATGTCTGCCTTTGCCACACCTTCTGCATAGTCCAGAAGGGATGAGAGTTTTGTTTGGATTATTCTTGGGGAAAAACATTGTTTCTTAGGAATGCCCCGTTTAAATCCCCTTTTAGGTGAGCTTGTTTACTGAAATTGAAACACTTGACATTTCAATTTTTCTTCAAACCTCTGGAAATCACCTCTCCTACCCAAACATCATCATAGTTATGAGATTCAATATTAACTATATCTAAGATTCATTCCTCCAAGGATGATGATCTTACTTTAAATGGCCTAATTACCTTTTTGCATTGTGCATTAGCATTTCTCAAAAACCAGAAATTCAATTATTATTTGTCTAGCTTCTGAATTCAGTTTTGTTCTATTTACTGTTGAAGTCAACATTTATAAGAAATTAGTAAAAGTTTTGTTTGGTCCCTATATAACTTTAGTAAATGATTCATTTTTCTTTCCTACTTCTTAAATTCTGTCCCAAGCATTCAAACAGCATATGCCAAACAGCATAAAGTTATAGTGTGGTCATCATACAGAGATTACTTTTGTACATTAGCATAATCTCACTCTCCAAGAAGTTGATCTTGGGAAATTTCCATACCTCTAGCTCTACTTAATTGGTCTCATCTTTCCACCAGGTCCTCCACTGTAAGTGAGGACGAGGATCCTACACTGCTGTAACCAAGCCTTTCCAATTTTGAAAGATAATTCTATTACAATTTGACCACAAGTTTAACATGTGCTTCACAAAAAGTGAATGCATGCCATATGAGACCATCATTTCATTGAATCTACTTAAATCTAACATTTCCACTGGAGTCCATTCAGTTCTTAGACAGCCTTGGGGATATCTACCAATTGGTAATTCCTGTAAGGTTACTGGATAAATTAAACATAGTTGTTTGAAAACCTTAGGCTGTTCCTCTCTAACCTTATAATGCAGCAATGAGATTGGTTCTCCTTTAAATTCCTCTCCCTGGGTCTGAATATCTTTATGATCTGTTTTAATAAGTTTTTATAAAGCTTCTTCATTTTGTGAAGTACCATTTATTAGTTGCCTGCACAATCTGTGTTCTGTTCAGAAAGTCTTCTCTGTGACAGTGGGTTTAAGGCTATTCCCTACTTTCTCTTCTATCAGGTTCAGTGCATATGGTTTTATGTTGAGGTCTTTGATCCACTTGGAGTTGTGTTTTATGCAAAGGATAAATATAGATTGAGCCATCCAGTTCGACAGCCCCTTTCGTTGAAGATTCTGTGTTTTTTCCCAGTGTGTCTTTGACATCTTCATCAAAAATAAGATGTCCAGGAAATATGGAGTTATGTTTGGTTCTTCAATTTAATTCCATTGATCTGTGTTCCTGTTTTTTATGACAACACCATTATGTTTTTGTTACAATAGCTTTGTAGTACAACTTGAAATCAGAAATGGTGATAACTTCACCAATTCTTTTATTGTTCAGGATTATTTTAGCTATCCTTTGCTTTTGTTTGTGTGTGTTTCCATATGAAGCTGAGAACTGTCCTTTCATGGCCTGTGGAGAATTGTGTTGAAATTTTGATGGGGATTTCATTGAATCTGTAGAATGCTTTTGTCAGGGTGGCCTAAACTGATTATTTTCTAAAGCCTGCCTATAGGATATAGGAAAATACAATTGGTGATATGCTTTTAGGAACAAATAGTGTTCATACTATTTTGATAATACATAGTAAGCCATTTCAGATTTTTTTGTAATGATCAAAGTAATAAATTTTTATAAAATTTCATAATACAAATAATGCCCTAAGTTGTGATTCTAAGTCATTTTCTTTCTTACTCCCTGTACTGCTGGAGTTTTTTCAGAAAGTCTTATTCTGAGCCAATAAATACAATAGTCCCTGCCTTTTTTGTGTTTGACTTAGCATATCTGGCTTTATTTCAGATCCTTGATCCATTTGGAGTGAATTTTATGTGACAGATATGTTTCTTTTCTTTATTTTATTTTACATACCAACCATAGTTTCCCCTCCCTCCTTTCCTCCCATTCTCTCCCCCCACCTCCCTTCCACCACCACCCCACCCCTCTTTCTTCTCCACTCAGATGGAGTAAGGGCTCCCTTGGGAATCCACGAAGTATGGCATATCAAGTTGAGGGAGGACCAAGCTCCCCCACAACCCCCTCCCTCCCCACCGCATGAAGGCTGAACAAGGCATCCACCATAGGGAATAAGTTTCAAAGAGCCACCTCATGTTATCAAGGACAAGTCCTTGTCCTACTGCTAGGGGCTCCACAAAAGACCAAGCTACACACCTATCACCCAGATGCAGAGGGCCTAGGTTGGTCCCATGCCAGCTCCCTAGCTGTCCATCCAAAGTCTGTGAGCTCCCACAAGCTCAGGTCATCTGTCTCTGTGGGTTTTCCTGTCATGATTTTGACGCCCCTTGTTCATATAATCCCTCCACCCTCTCTACACCTGGACTCCCAGAGCTCAGCCCAATGCTTAGCTGTGGATCTCGCTTCTGCTTCCATCAGGTAGTGGGTGAAGGTTCTATAATGACAATTAGGGTAGTCACCAATCTGACTACAGGGGAAGGCCAGTTCAGGCACCCTCTCCACTATTGCTAGGACTTTTAGCTGGGGTCATCTTTGTGGTTTCCTGGGAGTTTTGCGGGCACCAGGTTTCTCCCTAACCCCATAATGGCCCCCACTACCAAGATATCTGTTTTACTTCTCTCTTCCTCTGTCCTGCCCACAACTCTGCCATCCTGATACTTCATGTTCCCATTCCCTATCCCCTCCACTCTACTTCCCCCAACCCAAGTTTACCCAGGATATCTCATTTGTTTCTTCTTCCCAGGGAGATCCATGCATCCCTCTTATGGTCTTCCTTGCTACCTAGCTTTTCTGGAGCTGAGGATTGTAGTCTGGTTAGAAAGATATATTTAACTTAATTTTTTTCACATCCATTTATCCAGATTGAACAGCATCATGTGTGGAAGATGATGTCTTTTCTCCAGTGTGTATTTTTTGGTTTCTTTTTCAATTACCACATCTCTGTTTGTATGTGGAATTATATCTGTTCTTCAATTCAATGTAATTTATCAACAACCCTATTTTTATGTGAATGCCATTTTGTTTTTATTACTATAGTGAGGTGGTATTGTGTTCCCCAAAATATTGTACACCCTAATAAACTTATCTGGGGTCAGAGACAGAACAGCCACAATATTAAACATAGAGGATAGGCAGTGGTAGCACATGCCTTTAATCCTAGCATTCCAGGGGCAGAAATCCATCTGTTCAAGGATACAGTCAAGTATGGTGACTCATGCCTTTAATCCCAGAAAGCAAGCCTTTAATCCCATGGAGTCAAGGTAGAAGGCAGAAAGGTATATAAGACATGAGGACCAGAAACTGCAAGCATTTGGCTGGTTAAGCTTTTAGGTTTTGAGCAGCACAGTTCAGCTGAGAGCCATTTAGATATGAGGACACAGAGGCTTCCAGTCTGAGGAAACAAGATCAGCTGAGAGTTTGGCCAGGTGAAGTTAGCTGTGGCTTGTTTTGTCTCTCTGATCTTCCAGTGTTCACCCCAATAACTGGCCTCAGGTTTGATTTTATTAATATGACTTTTTAAGATTCCTGCTACAACTATAGCTCTGTAGTATGTACAATCTGTAATGATAATACCTCGAGAGGTTTTTTTTTCTGCTATTCAAAATTGCTTTAGCTATTCTATGTTTCAGTGTGTTTGTATGTTTCCATATGAAGCTTAAGATTATCTTTGAGTTTATGCAAAGAATAGTTTCTACATTTTGATGGGCCTTGCATTTAATCTGTATTTGGCTTTTGGTACAATGACTATCTCTACAATATGAATCCTACAAATCCCAAAAAATGTTGGATCCTTACCTCTTCTGGTGTCTCCTTTAATTTTTTTCTTCAATGTCTGAAAGTTTTTAATTTATAAGTCTCTCAGTACTTGGTGATAGTTATCCCAAGTTATTTTATTTTCACTTATGATAACAACCATTGTTTCTCTGATTTTTTCTCAGTATTTTTATCATTTGTATATAGGGAGGCTACCTATTTCTATGTGCTAGATTTTTGTTTGTTTGTTTGTTTTTTATTTTTTGTTTTTTTTTTATCTTGCTACTTTGCTGAAAGTGTTTATCAGCTATAGAAATTTCTTGGTGGATTTTTTTTAATGTATTTAATGCATAAAATCATATTATTTCCAAATAAATATACTTTGACTTCTTCCTTTCCAATTTATATCCCTTTGATGTTCTTTGGTTGTTTTATTGCTCTAGGTAAGAAGTCAAGTATTATTTTGAATAGGAATGAAGAAGAGGGATAGATACCCTTGTCACGTAACTGATTTTAGTGGACATGCTTTGAGTTTATCTCCATTTAGAGTGATGGTGGTTGTTGGCTTGTGTATTTTATCTTTCAGCCTGTTCATGTGTTGGAGTATATTAATTGATTTTCATAAACAGAAGTATTTCTATATTCATAAGATAGAGCCAACTTAATTATGGTGGATACTCTTTGAACTCACTTTGAAAGTGTGTCATTAACAATTTGCTCAACAGCAAAGGAAAAAGACCAAGTGACTCATAAAGGCAGACCCATCAGAATAACATTCAACTTCTCAATGGAGGCTCTGAAAGTCAGAAGGTCCTGGACAGATGTAATTCAGATACTAAGAGATCACAGATGCCAGTCCAGACTACAATACCCATCAAAACTTTTAATCACCATAGACAGAGTGAACAGACATTCTAAGACAAAACCAGATTTAGACAATATTTATCCACAAATCTAGCCCGACGGAAAACACTAGAAGAAAAACTCCAACCTAAGGAAGTTAGATGTACACATAAAAACACATGTGGACCAATGGAATTGAATTGAAGACACTGAGAGCTACAATTAATAAGTGGGACCTCCTGAAACTGAGAAGCTTCTGTAAGGCAAAGGACATGGTAAATAAGACAAAACAACAGCCTACACAATGGGAAAAGATCTTCACCAACCCTACATTTGACAGTGGGATGATCTCCGAAATATATAAAGAATTCAAGAAACTAGATAGCAAAATACCAAACAATCCTGTAGGTGAAATTCTAAAC
Organism: Peromyscus leucopus; assembly: GCF_004664715.2. Classification (NCBI taxonomy): domain Eukaryota; kingdom Metazoa; phylum Chordata; class Mammalia; order Rodentia; family Cricetidae; genus Peromyscus; species Peromyscus leucopus. Next base: position 35,691,302 of record NC_051073.1, on the reverse strand, counting down.
GGTCTTAGTAAATAATAAATGCAGAGCCAAATACAGAGTTAAAGCCTAAGAGATCAGAGCACTAGCAAAGCCCAAGACTAACTTTAGCTTACCAGTTGCTGCTGTCTCTTCCTCTGAGAGAGAAACCTTCTCCTGTGTAACTTGTCTTTTTATTGCCTTTCTGTTCTGCCTTCTCATTGGCTTTAAACCCAACCACATAATTTCCTCATCACTGACTATCTATACAGACCTCCAGGTCTCTATGGTTCATACTGGGATTAAAGGTTAGGGTCACTGCTTGACTGTATCCTTGACTACACAAAGACTCTACCTGCCATGTGATTGCGATTAAGGGCATGTGCCACCAATGCCAGACTTCTGCTAAATGGCTTGATTTTAGCTCTGATCCCCAGTCAACTTTATTTATTAACATACAAATAAAATCACACTTCAGCACAAATAAAATATCACCATACAATCCAATTTAAAAAATGGGCTATAGAGCTAAACAGTATTATCAACAGATGAATCTCAAATGGCTGAAAGACCTTTAAGGAATTGTTCAACATCCTTAGTCATCAAGAAAATGCAAATCAAAACAGTTCTGAGATACCATCTTACACCTGTCAGAATGGCTAAGATCAAAACACTGATGACAGCTTATGCTGGAGAGGATGTGGAGCAAGGGGAGTACTCCTTCACTGTTGGTGGGAGTACAAACTTGTACAGTCACTTTGGAAATCAGTATGGTGGTTTCTCAGAAAATTGAAAATAAATCTTCCTCAGGTCCAGCTATACCACTCTTGGGCATATACCCAAGGAATGGTCTCATGCCACAAGGACACATTCATCATCTCATTAGATGCTGAAAAAGTCTTTGACAAAATCCAACACCCCTTCATGATAAAGGTCTTAGAGAGATCAGGAATATAAGGAACATTCCTAAACATAATAAAGGAAATTTACAGCAAGCCAACAGCCAACATCAAATTAAATGGAGAGAAACTCAAAGTGATACCACTAAAATCAGGAACAAGACAAGGTTGTCCACTCTCCCCATATTTATTCAATATAGTACTAGAAGTTCTAGCTAGAGCAATAAGACAACAAAAGGGATCAAAGGGATACAAATTGGAAAGGAAGAAGTCAAACTTTTACTATTTGCAGATTATATAATAGTATATAATGAGTGACCCCAAAAAAATTCTACCAGGGAACTCCTACAGCTGATAAACTCCTTCAGTAAAGTGGCAGGGTACAAGATCAACTCAAAAAAATCATTAGCCCTCCTATACACAAATGATAAAAAAAAAGGCTGAGAAAGAAGTCAGAGAAACATCACCCTTTACAATAGCCACAAATAATATAAAATACCTTGGGATAACACTAACTAAACAAGTGAAGGAGCTTTTTGATAAGAACTTTAAATCTCTAAAGAAAGAAATTGAAGAAGATATCAGAAAATGGAAGGATCTCCCATGCTCATGGATAGGTAGGATTAACATAGTAAAAAATGGCAATCTTACCAAAAGCAATGTACAGATTCAATGCAATCCACATCAAAATACCAACACAATTCTTCACAAACTTGGAAAGAAAAATACTCAACTTCATATGGAAAAACAAAAGACCCGGGGTAGCTAAAAAATCCTGTATGATAAAGCAACCTCTGGAGGCATCACCATCCCTGACCTCAAACTCTACTATAGAGCTATAGTAATAAAAACAGCTTGGTAATGGTATAAAAATTGACATATGGACAAATGGAATCAAATTGAAGATTCTGACATTAATCCACGCACATATGAACACCTGATTTTTGACAAAGAAGCCAAAACTATATAATGGAAAAAAGAAAGCATCTTCAACAAATGGTGCTGCTGGCATAACTGGATGTCAATATGTCAAAGATTACAAATAGATTTATATCTGTCACCATGCACAAAACTCAAGTCCAAGTGGATCAAAGACCTCAACATAAATGCAGTTACACTAAACTTAATAGAAGAGAAAGTAGGAAGTGCTCTTGAACACATTGGCACCGGAGACTATTTTCTAAATAAAACACCAACAGCACAGACACAGAGCGAGCACAACACTTAATAAATGGGACCTCTTGAAACTGAGAAGCTTTTGCAGGGCAAAAGACACAATCAATAACACAAAAAGACAGGCTACAGAATGGGAAAAGATCTTCATCAACCCCACATCTGACAGAGGATTGATCTCCACAGTATATAAAGAACTCAAGAAACTAGACATCAAAATACTGACAATCCAATTAAAAAAAATGGGCTAAAGAGCTAAAATGAGAATTCATAAAACAAGAATCACAAATGACTGAAAGACATTTAAAGAAATGCTCAACATCCTTAATTGTCAGAGAAATGCAAATCAAAATGATTCTGAGATACCACCTTACACCTGTCAGAATGGCTATGATCAAAAGCATTAATGACAGTCAATGTTGGAGAGGATGTGGAGCAAAGGGAACACTCCTCCACTGTTGGTGGGAGTGCAAACTTGTACAGTCACTTTAGAAATCAGTATGGCGGTTTCTCAGAAAATTGAGAATGGAACGACCTCAAGACCCAGCTATACCACTCTTGGGCATATACCCAAGGTATGCTCAATCATGCCACAAGGACACATGCTCAGCTATGTTCATAGCAGCATTATTTGCAAAAGCCAGAACATGGAAACAGCCTAGATACCCCCCAATGGAAGAATGGATTTTTTTTTTAAAAAAAATGTGATACTCAGCAGCAAAATACAATGACATCATGAAATTTGCAGGCAAATGGATGCAATTAGAAAATATCATCCTGAGTGAGGTAACCCAGACTCAGAAGGGCAAACATGGCATGTACTCACTCATAAGTGGATACTAGATGTAAAGCAAAGGATAACCAGACTACAACCCACAGCTCAAGAAAAGCTAGTAACAAGGAGGACCCTAAGAGGAAAGAATGGATTACCCAGGGAAGGGAAAATAGATGATATCTCCATGAGTAAATTGGGTGGGGCAATGGAGGGTAGGGGTTTGGGGACGAGAACATAAGGGAATGGGATGGTTGAGCTGGAACAGTAATGGAGTGGGAGAGCAATGAAAGAGATACTATGACAGAGGGAGACATCATGGGTCTAGGAAGAAACCTGGTGTTAGGAAAGTTTCCAGGAATCCACAAGGATGACCCCAGCTTAGACTACCAGCAATAGTGGAGAGGGTGCCTGAACTGGCTTACATCAGTAATCAGATCCGTGAACACCCTGTCATCATAGAGCCTTCATTCAGTAACTGATAGAAGCAGATGCAGAAATCTACAGCCAAGCACCAGGCTGAGCTCCAGGAGTCCAGTCGAAGAGAGAAAAGAGGGAGTCTATGAGCAAGGGACATCAAGATCATGATGGGAGACAAACAAACCAAACTAGTGGGAACTCATGAACTTTAGACCAACAGCTGTGGGTTCTCCATGGGACTGGACTAGGCCCTCTGATTAAATGAAACAGTTGTATAGCTTGATCTGCTTAGGTGCCCCCCTCAACAGTAGGATCAGGATCCATCCCTGGTACATAAGCTGGCTTTTTGGAACCCACTACCTATGGTGGGACACCTTGCACAGCCTTAATGCATGAGGAGGGGGTTGGACCTGCTTCTACTGAATGTACCAGGCTCTGCTGAATCCCCATGGGAGGCTATACCTTGTAGGGGCAGGTATGGGGGACAGGGGTAGGTTGTGGGGGGAAGGCTGAAGGGGTAGAAGGAGGGAAGAGAGAGAAATCTGCAGATGGTATGTAAAATGAATAAAAAATTCCTTAATAAAAAGTGAGTTTGCTCAGAAGGGAATTGATCTATAATGTTTCAATACATTTCTTTTTCAATGAATATAAGAATATAAAAAATGAGATTCATTATAGATTTGTACAATGTTTAATTGTCAGGCTCTGGCAGTCGGTGCTTTCTTAGATCTTCAATGTAATATTTTTATTATTTGGGAATTTCATACACTGCACTCTGATCACAATTACTTCCAATTCCTCCCAGATTCACCATCCCATCCTTGAACCATCACCCCCCAAAATTAAAAAGAAATACACAGTTTGTTCATCCTCTCTGCCTCTGTCTCTCTGTGTCTGTGTCTGTGTCTGTCTGTCTGTCTGTCTGTCTGTCTGTCTGTCTCTCTCTCTCTCTCTCTCTCTCTCTCTCTGTCTCTCTGTCTCTCTCTCTCTCTCTCTCTCTCTCTCTCTCTCTGTGTGTGTGTGTGTGTGTGTGTGTGTGTGTGTGTGTGTGTGTGTGTTAGAAATCAGGGTTATAGTGACTTAATAAAAGAATGTGGAACTGTCCTTTCAGTTTATATATTATGGATGAGGTGAGGAGTATTGCTGCTACTTTGCCTTTGAAAGTCTGACAGAATTCTTGGCTGAATACATCTGGCTCTGGTCTAATTTTAGTTGTGAGTTACAATTTTTCTTCCATTGTTTCTCTTTTGCTAGGTATTATGGTGGCTCAGTTTAAATTTTCATTTAGACTTTATTTAATATGCAAAAATTCATCTGTACATTTTAGATTTTTGGTGGAACATAGATTTTTTTAAAGTATGTCCTTGTCATTCTCTGAATTTCTTTGCTGTTTGCTGTATCTGTATTATCTCCCCTCTCAACTGTAATTGTATTATTTTTGGATTTTTGTTTAATTTCTCTAAAGGCTTATTAATCTTACTCATTTCTTTCAGAGAATATTTATTAAATCATGGTGTTGTTTTTTTTTTCTACTTCATTGATTTTAGTACTGCAGTTGATTATTTCTTTCTTGTTCCTTCTCTAAAGCATTTGGTGTTTCATTCAGCTATTGATACAGAATCTCTGCAGGATTTTTTTTTCATTTTCCTTTATATTTATTGGCTTTTGAAAGAGTTTCATGCAATATATTTTGATCACATTCTTTTCCTTTCTCTAGCTCCTGTTTCCTCCCGTCCAATCCAAATTCATTTTGTTCTCTCTCTCTCTCTCTCTCTCTCTCTCTCTCTCTCTCTCTCTCTCTCTCTCTCTCTCTCATAACAAACACAGTAACAAACAAACAAAAAAGATCCTGGTAGTATCAACAACACTCCAGGTTTTTATGTAGACTCTTCATGCTATGACATTCCTATTAGAACTACCTTTATTGTGTCACATAGATTTTGCTATGTATTATGTTTTCATAGTATTTCAATTTTAAGACATTTTAAATTCTATTCTTGATCCATATGTTGCATAAATCCAGTAGAGAATTATTCGGCTTTTCTGAGTTTGTGCTTGCTCTGACTATACATTTTCCCAAATTGAAAAGATACAGAGAAAATTAGTGTGTCCTGTGTATTGCAAGTTTTAAGGTTAAGTCCTTGGGAGTAAATAGGAACCTATGGGCAGCAAATAATGTTCCATAATTGGACATGAAAAGAGAAGTACAATGTAGAGATTACATATGTAATTATTAGTCAAGGTGCAAAGAGAAATTAATTAAATGTTGTAGATATTTTTAATATCAGTCTGAACACTTTTATTTAATATCATAGAAAGCTGGTACCCATAAGGTTTTTTAAATGTAGAATATATACTACTTTTTTGTATAAAGCAATATCTCTTAAAGGCTAAAGCACACACAAATTCCAATGGTGATTGCAGGCAAGATTTTATAGTATTTTTTTAATATGATAGTGTTGGTGTAAGTTATCTAGATTTGTAACTATAAAACTAAATTAAATAATATAATTCCATATCAAGAGTTTAACAAGTACAAATTTACAATACATTAGAAAAACTAAATATACAAAGAACAAGTATATGATATATATCTCCTGAGGAAAACAAAATCACACTAACTCTTCAAACATAGGTGTTTGTTTTTCTCAAAATATTTTTTGAATCCACCGTATCTGAGTTTTCATGTTAAATAACCTTTGTTTTTACTTTTCCAGAAACAGTGCTCTACAAAGAGCAGGAAATACAAAGTCTATCAATATATTGTAAGTTCAGATTGACCAACTTTATCTTTCCCTTGGAAATTAATAAAAGGACAAACATAATAATGCTGTTTTTCTTCTTTGCAGTAAGAGTGGAAATAGCCAAAGGGGAGAAAAATTTACAAGAGGCACAAAAGTCAAAACATAATCCAGTTCTACATTTGTGATGACTTGGTTGTGAATTCTGTATCGCAAATCCCAGAAGAAATGTCCAGGCAATCACTTATAAGCCCATGTTCCTCGCATGAAGGTTATTCAGTAAGTAGGAGAAATAAAGAAAGAGAGTTGTTTGCTCTGGATCCCTTTGGCACTATTTTTCTGCATAAGAAATACCTGGAAAACTTGTTAAATGCCCCATCCTCTACAAATTATATTCTACTTGGCATTGATATTGCCCAAGACACGCATTTTAACAAGTTCCCTAGTGGTTCTTATTTGATACCAGCCCAGTGCTGAGAAATACTATAAGAGCCAAACAAATAACCAGGACTTCAACCTGTTCCCTATCCTTTCCTTCTGTTAACTGCCTGTGCTCTTGGATGTGAAAAACATTCCATAACTTCAGTGAAGTTCTTGAAATTAAAGCTAGTTGCAAACTATATGTAGTACATTTTCATGCACTTATGAAGTTTAATATATCAATTACATGCTGTAAGGAATTGACAATACTTACCAATGAAGTAGAACAAACATAACAACATACTTTAAGGAATGTTGTGTGAATATGTAGCACCAAAATTTACTGCTGTATATGCATACTCAGCCTTTTTACGATAGTGTAAGATCATATAATATCTCCATGGTAAGGTTATATGAGGTGAAGGACAGAGCACTATCCTATACATAAGGATTACCCAGGAGTTCTGATGAGATAATTGATCCACTATTTAGAAGGCTACTGAGTAATTAACAGGGAAGTAGTATAAAAAGAGTGGATACAATGAAAATAAAAATGATTCACATTCTAAGTGTGAAGAGTTGGGTAACATAGCATACCTCAGATGTATGCTGCTCAAAATGATGGCCTGAAAATTAAAGTGTGTGGGTTTTTTTTTTTTTTTTTTTTTTTTTTTTAGTTTATAGAATTTCCCCGTTTAGCATTTTTGAAATGTGCTTGATTATGGGTAACTGGAGCTGTAGTGAGTGAACTGCAGGTAAAGAGAAGCTACTGTATATGGTGTATGTCGGGGATAGTAGTCACAGGTGTGTATACATGTTCTTATAGTGGGCACATGTGTGAACATGCACGTGGGGAGGCCCAAGGTCAAAGTTGGATACCATCCTTGGGAACAGCCCACTTCATTGAGAACAGGGCTTACTGATTAGTGTAGACTATGCTCCAGTGAAGGCCACACATCAAAGAATATACTGATAACATGAACTGGACTTGATGGGTTAAAATAAAGAGAACACATTTGGGTGGATTGGGGAAGGGGAACTGATGTAGGAGGAGTCTGATTGTGGATGAACTTAGTCAAAATACATTGTACAAAATTTTCATAGACCTAATAAAAAACTGGAAACAACAAAGGAAAAAAAACAAATAAAAATTGAATGCTGCACACCTGTGTGTTAAAAATTACATTGTAACCCTAAATACACATAATTATTAGGCTTTAATTTTTGCCAACTAATAGTTGGCAACCTAAATATAATTGATTCAAAGTAGTGTTTCCATTAATAAATATATGCATGCATACTTTCAACTAATTGACAAGACTGCTAATAGAAAATATGTCAGGAGAATAATCTTTTCAAAAAATGGTGCGGAAAAATAATAAAAAGTCAAATGCTATACTGAAGTTATAGTCTTGGCCACACATACTCAACTCAGAAGGGATGAACATAAAGAGACTGGACCCCTTGCACATTGTTAATTGGAATTCATAACGCTGTGGCCACTGTGGAAAATAGTTTAAACTATACTGAAATGTTTAAAAACACCATACAATATTGTATGTTGAATCCTGAAATTTTTTTAAAATGCAAAAAGGAAAATAAGGGCTGTTATATAAGTCTATTATCTGAATCCCTATACTAGTGTATCTCTTTTCTCTCATATCAAGAGCAATCAAATATGGAATGAATTCTGAGCAAAAGGAAATGTATAAATAATCAATGCTAAATAATTCAAAACAATTCTGCTTTCCATCTATGTATAAACTATTTGCATTTATGGAAGAATATTAAAGACATTAGGTTCCTATTATTTCTCATCATTCAAAATTGTTACTCAAAGTAGAAATAATTTTTATAATTATCTATTTTTCTAGACAACTAAATAGCTACATAATAACAAGATATTCCATTTTAGTACTGAAGAGAATTTAAAGGATAATTATGATGAAAGATTTGGGGAGAACAAAATCTGAAGAATACCATATACTCTAAAAAAGGTTAAAAATATGTCAAATAATATATTAGTTTCTTCATTGTTAATATATTTTTGAAAGTTCATGTTGTTCCTTAGGGTGCTAAAAAATCAGCATCAAACAAATGGCATATATAAGTGTTATTTTTAAAAAGAAATCAAGAAAATAATATCTATGACTTCCTTTAAAATACAAATGCTTTATATTACACACTACCACATAGTTTTAGTTTTGTTTTCAAAGCACTTATCCTATCTGGATCACAAGTGAACTGTGGTCAAGTTATGAAAAGTGCATTTTAATCCATATTTTAAAAATGCACCAAGACTATTTGGATTGCTTTAAAAGAAAATAATTGGCTCATTTCATGGAGTTTCTCTTGTAAAGCTTCTCACATTTTAAAATGTTAAGTCAGCCTAGGTAGCATTTAATGCTATAATTTATAGTGATTCAGATTTAATCTTACGATCACAATTTTCCATTAATGATGAATTTCTTATTATTTTTGACTCTCTTGAGAAGTGACAAAATACATTAGGGATATCACAGGCTCTGTCACATATAACTACAAAATGGTTGGTATTATTCCTCTCACTGATATCCTTGAACATTCTCACTAAGTGGGAGGTTGTATTATTTCTTACTTTAAATAATGTCTAATTCTGTAACCTAAATTTTCTAATATCATGCAGTAGTGGTAATGTGTTAGTTCTGAGCTTTAAGAAATCTCCATATTTTTCACACAATTTTGTTTCTGTCGATTGAACAGGCTTAGGAGAAATCATAGAATATGAACCATACATCTCACACAACCATGTTACTACATCTGGTTAAGAAAATCCCTAGACACAGAATGGAGTCTACATTGGAACAAATAAGGGTTGATATCCTGCCCTCTACCTGGAAACATCAGAGTAAAATTAGCTGTAGATGGTTCATATCTGCTGAATGACTACTTGCATGAAGTTCAGAAGCAGTAGTGGAGTTGTGGTCTGAAACCACTAAAGTGTCTTGGAGTTTTTAAAGCAGCCATAGCAAACGAGTAACGTCAATTAGAAGCCTGTGTAATCTTTCTCTTGGTCCTTCTTCAGTCAGAGAAGCATAAACCACTATGGATTCTGTGTCATAATCAACCTATGGTAAAACTGGAAAAGCATATTTAGTTAGTCAGAGAATTATAAGTGTTCATATAATTGATAATATTCCAAAATTTGGTGACATTTTGAAGCAAACCAAGAATATATATAATTGGAGTATTTTCCAAATTATGTTATAAAATATATGAAGAAATATGTTAACAAATAACAGAATGCTGGATATAAAAGCATTTGATAGTTTAATGGAGTTACTTTAAACATAAATATAAAATCAATTTAATAATCAACTTCATATACTAGAAAATTGTATCAATATTTCAAATGTGGATACAAATACAAAAATTGATGTTATCACTATATTTTGAGACTTTTAGAACATAAAATATCTTGAAAATAAATGAAAATTTATTTCTAAATTATCGCTTTGTTACTTTATGAGTGTTTTGCCTGTATATAAGTTTGTGTACCACAGACATGCCCATGAAGGCCAGAAGAGAGCTTCAGATTCCCTGAAACTGAAATCACAACAGTTGTGAGCTACATTGTGGGTGCCAAAGACTAGGTCTCTTTAGAGTAGCCAATGTTCTTAGCCATGGAGACAAGTTCCCAGGCCTCATAAAGCAAAATTTACATGGTTTTGTCTAACATGAAACTTGTTCTTCTCACCATTGATTTTCAAGCTGTCAAACATGGGTACTAAAAGTATAAAAGACAATATTACTATGGTTAGGTAGCATTATTTTAATAATATAACATCATTTTATAATTATTATATAAAATAATGATATACTAAAATAATATAATTTAACATAATTTTAATGAGTTTGCAAGTATAAAAATATATGTATATGTGTATATTAAATGACACACACATATATAAGTATACATTCCATACGGATGTATATTATGTGCACACTTATTAAGTATTATTATATATAAATATATATATTCAGAACACCATCTTTGGCAGTCTGTAAAAACTTATTTGACCACTGATAAAAGCATAGAAACAGAATTTGTAAAGAAATACATTTTGATATATTATCAGGTCCACATATTGTCCTAGTTTTATATCAACTTGACACAAGCTAAAGTCATCTGAGAGAAGGTAATCTCAATTGAGAAAATGACTCCCTAAGATTCAGCTGTGGGTGCCTGCCTGGGGCAACCAGGAAAAAACACGACCTGCCCAGCACCAAGACAGAGTAAGAGATGGGGCTCCAGACAGCATGGAGAAAACTTAGGGAGTCAGGCACTGCTATGGTGAGCAAATATATGGTGGAGTATGAGAGAAAGAGAGAATGAGAAGTTCACGTCTTGTGGAGAGGCAGATCTGAATAGGTGAAGGTGGTGAGGAGCAGGCTGAGGTAGGTGACTTGTTTGCTACCTGGGGTCATGTGATGTCTGGGCTACTGAAAAGGCCCATACCTGGATCAGTGGCTCTGCTGCAGCCATGATGTCCGATATCCGTGGCTTCTGTTACCACCAAAGGCCAAGACAATAGGGCTGGACAGAGTTGGTCCTACCTCTCACTGGCTGCAACACTCGGGAGAACTGACCCTGGTTCTCACCAGCAGCAGTACTCAGGAAAGTAGGTCCTACATTTGCCTGGGCAGCATAATAGAGCTGACCCTGTTCAGACGAGGTATAGGGGAGCTGGCTGTGAGGCATGAGAGTGGGAGAGGTCTGCCATGTGATAGCATGGAGAGGGGTCCATGGAGAGGGAGGAAAGATGCCCTCCCCTCTCTAGCCCCCCTTACCATCTGCAGCACTTGAGAAAGCAGGCCCTGAACCTTGCCTGGGCACCACAGTAGAGCTGACCCTGTTGAAGGTGGCAGGGGTGAGCTGGCCCTGAGAAAGTGAGCTTTTGAGATCTGGTCCTGCATCTCATCTACCACGTGGTGGTGTGGGTGAGGGAGAGATTTCACGGCCCCAACACACACACACACACACACACACACACACACACACACACACACACACACACACTGCCTGTGGCAAGTGGTAGAGCTGGTCCTGAAGTCACTAGAGTGGGAGAGTTGTCCCTGCCCTTTACCAGCTGCAACACCTGGGAGAATGGCCCTGGTGGTATATGTATGGATAAGCTGGCCCTGAGGGCTTGAAAGGAGAACCTTCCCACCTCTAGCTCTTTTGCTGAGTAGTGTGAACTAGCCAAGGCAGCGATGGAGAGCTCCCCCTGGTGGTAGTGATAGTGGACAGTTGACAAGCTGACCAACCCTGTAAGCTCCCCAGCCCAGAACAAACGCTATCAGTTGGCCCACTCCAACATCCACCCCATCTATGATCTTCTAGAGCACATGAAGGGGCTGGTTCTGCAGATCCAAAGGTTAATCAAAAGGAGTCCCAATGAGGACACACAATATCAATAGGGTAGCAAAAACCAGAGACCTTGAACCAGACCAATGACTCTTTGCAATGAACACTTGCAAGTAAAGAGATATGGACAAAAGGGTATACTCTATGACTCACTGTGTCACACTACAGCTTATAATGTGAGATATGTCTTTCTCTTTTTATTTTCTTTTACATTTTATTTTATTTTATTTGCGTGAGTTGAATGAGCAGAGGATGAATACAAAGGGCTGGGGAGATGAATAGGATCAAGATGCATGATGTGGAAACCATAGAAAACAAAAAAAATTGAAAAAAAAAAGATTCGACTGTGGGACATTTTCTTATTAGTGATTGATGGGGGAGGACTTGGTAAACTGTGGATGGAACTATCCCTGGGCTGGTGTTCCTAGGATCTGAAAGAGAGCAGGCTGAGAAGTCATGAGAAAGCAGTACCCCTCACAGCCTCTACGTCAGTTCCTGCCTCCAGGTTCCTGCCTTGTTTGAGTTCCTGTCCTGACTTCCTTCAGTGATAGACTATGGCTGTGGAAGTGCAAGCCAAACAAACCCTTTCCTCCATAACTTGCTTTTGGTCTTGGTGTTTCATCATAATAACAGCCCAAACTGAGACACATATATCATGTGAATATGTATAATTTGAAGAAATACTTTTCCTAGTAAGATCATATTAATCATGATAAGAAAATAAACTTCTACTATCTAATACCACTTGGAATTCTTGGCATTCACACTGGGGAAATTCTGACTACTAATTTCTTTTTTTCTAGCTGTAAACCCAATGCTTCATTGATTTTACATTTATAGATGCTGAGGATAGTGAAAGTAGAAATAATGTGGAGAAAACTAATGGGATTCCATTGAGTCACTTAGTCACTTTTAATAATGACTTCCACTATATAATATAGGTTTCCATTCAGTCACTTTTAATAAGGCCAGTGTTTTCTTTAATTCCATAACAAGATATTTGCATCTGAAAAATTGTGGAGAAATGTTTATAAAAAAAAAAACATGCACAGAGGCACTTATATAATTTTGTAAGAAGTACACAATGTCACCATGACAAACAAAAAAATAGTGAAAAACTTTAATGGGAGAAGCTCCTGGAGAAGCTTTCTGGAAGGTAGTCCTTGATGGGTTAATGGAAACTGTGCTGGAAATAGTTTGCCTGGGAAATAATTTGAAGGACAAGACTATGGATGTATCTTTGATAATTGAACACATTCTGGAGATGAGATGCTAACTCAGTGATAGTGCACTTGGCAAGAATAAGGCTCAGTCAAGAAGAAATGTTTTCTGGTATACAAAGAGTAAAATGCAATTCCAAAGAAATGAAGACTCAAAGTCAGATAATTTTAGTTTGAATAAGTTGTTTCCAGCTTGTTTTGAATATGTCCATTAATGGAAATTGTCTTCATTAGTGATTTTAGTTGAAAAGGTAATTGGTTGATTAACATAAAATCAAAACAATGGTGCATGTTATCTAAAATATTACATTGATAACAAAAACATTTCTATTTATATGTTTAAATTTAATTTTATTTGCTGTATAATCTAAAGCATTGCAATATTTAAATGATTGAAATTATGACATTAGATTCTTCATTAATCCTTTTAGAGTATTTGTATTTAACATGGAAAATATATTTAATGAGTTTTGTACCAAAATTGGTATCTTACTTATGCAACATAATAATCTTCCTTTAAAATGTATTGTATATTTTATGTATATTTCCTTTAAGTCTTTTGTAAGGGTAAGAAAATGTGTACTTCTACAGCTCTTGGCCCAGGGGTTTGTTTTGTATTACAAAACAACAGCTCCATCAGTAGATGCAAGTTTCAGTCAAAATAATTTGGGGACATGAAAGTTCACTGAAATCAGCATCCACTCTTTGTGTCACAACTAAAAGTCATACAATGAAATGAATAAATTGATATCTCAGAAGACAAGCTATTAATTACAAAATACATATAGAATCCAGAATTTCTGTAGGAGCTGTGATTAATGTGACTTTGATCAAACATTGTACAAGACAGAGATTTTAATTTGACTTTCTAAAATGGCTTCTTTCTCACTAGAATATAGTCAAACACAAAACTACTGAATGGAAATAAATATGAGAAAAGAGAATAAATTTTGAATAAACAATTATATGTTCATATGCTTTTAACTTATTTTATATAGAGTATATAATTGTATGAGTATATGTTTCTTTTTTATTTGGAAAAAGACAACTAAAACAAGTAAGAAACAATAAAAATTGAAATAACACACTATGACATTACAGAAAATCATTTCAGTGAACAAAATGGAAAAAAAATACAATGTTCTCAAGGAAACAAAAATACACCACTCTTATATTTTTCCATCTTAAGGACAAATACAAATTTACAAGATGTTTGATTCTCTCTGTTAAAGGTTGAAGTTACTCTCACTTTTCTTTTCCTTGTCATTTGCTTTAGGAAACTGCAAATATGTTCTGCCTTGGGGGTTTATACAAATCCTTCAAAGACTAATTTTGCCATGTAACAAATGTATCGCACAGGGTTATCTTTCTCAATAGCTGGGAATATTTCTCAAAACAAACAAACAAACAACAAGGAGAAGCAGTGTCCACAGCCCTGACTATCTGTGTGCACCTTTCACCAAGCTGCAAAGCTACTTCTGAAAGTGTTGTCATTGGCATTAACCCTCTGGACAAAGCCAAGGTGGCCATTCAATTTTAGGCAAAGTTGGGATCACCTGTATTTGACAGAAGATACCATCCAAGTCTGTTTACTTGAGAATTAACTACTGCCCATCCTATTATGACTTATAATGAGTCATATCTGCTTATCTAAATCAAAGGTTTCGATTTCCATTCATTCAGGTGTTTTCCTGAGATGTTCATCACACTTTCATTTTATAGTTTTTCATAAACAAAGCTGTTCTCTTTCTCTATTTGGAAGATTTCTAGGTTGGGAAAAGATTTGCTCTTAATTAATCTAATTTACCTAGTGATTTTGTACCAACTTCAGATCCTCACTGGTAGGAGGTGAAGAGGTCTTGGTGCTCACAGAATAGCACTAGGAGATCCTGGAATGTTAGCTGTAACAGGATTGTTCCTTCCCAGGAAGGAATATATTAACTGTTATCTGTCCAGAAAGCTGAGCTTCCTAACCTGATGACCTTTGTTCTAACTTTGTGGCCACAGAATTTTCCAGCCTGGGACTCTCCCCTAGACCATTATAGTAAATTTGTTTTCCCCTGTCAATCTAGACAATCTATATTTATGGTCTTTTCAAAAGTTTTGATGTAGTCATGTCAGATCTGTATTTAGCTTACTTTGTTCCTCAAGGAGATTTACATATGCTTTGTTATGCACATGGATTGAGTTAATTATCACCAGAATAATTTTCACCAAATTGTGTTGTACTTAAATATGTTTAAAACAAACTAAATAGAATCAGACTCTTGAAGTTTGAACTAACACTGGCCATTGACCCATGTTGAGACAAAAGGCCTTGTTGCTTCTTATGGCTGCTCATTCTGCTGTCCATGAAGGTTGAAGAGACCCATGCACTCACTAAAAATGCACACTACCTGATGAGTTAAAACAGTATTGTGGGAGGGGCATAATGCACACAGATGAGAGAAATTCTATGGAATAGATGGAATAGATGCCATATTCCACCAAAATTCACCAGAAGAAATGTCAGTCTTAAAGGAGATATTATGAGAAGTGGGACCTTTGGAGAATTGATTATATAATGAGTTCTTTGACATTGTGAATGGAATTAGGATCTTTTCAAAAGGAAACACAGGGATTTATCATGGCTTTTGCCACCAGAGGACAATGGAAAAGAAGAAACCATTTCTGATGTGCTGCCATTCTCTTCAGTATAGAATTCCTAGCTTCTAGACATGTGAAATAAAAAGTCTACTTTTATAAGCCACAAATTTTATAGCACTTTTTAGAACCAACAAATGAATAGATAAAGACAAGAAGTGAGAAGAAAGTATTTGTCCCTTTACACAAGCATGATGAGCAAAGTTGGAGAGTCCAATTCCTGTATATGACATACAATCAAAAGTGAACTGAGTGATGACTAACAGAGTATTTTTCAGAACCCAAATTATACATAAATTTGGTAAGTATGTTCTAGCTTTATACCAATAATACTGCATTTTTAGTATTTATATCCTGTGTATGGTAGAAAATTGATTTTATCAACAGAACTTACAAAAATTATGACATGTTTGCAGGTTCAGAATTTTTGAGGGGATTTCATTTCCTCTCCAGAATTATTTCCATTTCCATCTCCAATAATAACCTTTAATTTATAAGTAAGTAATGTGTATATTCAGAAATTCTATGAAATAATTAGATTATTCTCCACAATTATTGTTGGGATTTGAGCTAAGATTATGTGAGGATGTAGCTAGAGTTTTCCGGCCTTGCCCACAGTCAGGACAAATCTTTGTCATCCACCAGTCCCACAGCCACTCAGACCCAACAAGTAAACACAGAGATTTATATTGCTTCAAACTGTATAGCTGTGCAGGCTTCTTGCTAACTGTTCTTATAGCTTAAATCAATCCATTTCTACAAATCTATACCTTGCCATGTGGCTCATGGCTTACCGGCATCTTTACATGCTTCTTGTCCTGGTGGCAGCTGGCAGTGACTCTTCTGCCTTCCTGTTCTTTTATTTCTCCTCTCTGTTAGTCCCTCCTATACTTCCTGCCTAGCCACGGGCCAATCAGTGTTTTATTTATTGACCAATCAGAGCAACTTGACATACAGACCATCCCACAGCACAGCCAAGTGCAGACCATCTCAGACACCTGCACTCAGGCCCATGGTCCTAATCATCCTCTATGTGGACCTGCTGTGTAAAGCCACGAGGAACCTGAGAAAGGGCTCCCACAGGACATACGGAACATCCCACAGCATGAGGATATAATGGACTTGTGAGTCTGGCATGGAAACTTTAGTTTTGTTCTTAGGAGGGAATTTGAAATGTCAGCAAATGTGGATAGGAACACAGGAATGCCTGTGACCTTCCTCAATTTCTAGACAATAGTTAGGAAAAATCAAGTTTCCATGTCTCAGATGTTTTTTTCTGGAAAAAAAATAATAACATTGATGTGCTTTATATAACCTTGAGCATGCCAGCCTTTGAATCAAACATCCTCACTGAACTGTAAACTTGTAACTCTGTTATCAAAGAAGTTGTAATAATAAAAATAAGCCTTGTGGCACAGTTTGTACACTTGTGCTCAAGTGTCTGAGTTTCCTAGTTTTCCATTTCAGTTCTTCGGCATCAGTTGGGAGAATTGATTCGGTCACCCTCTTGTAATTATACTTAAGACTATTTCATTGGTATTTACTTGAAACTAGACAAAACACTGTGTATTTTGGCTTACTGTGTGAACTGAGTGCTGGTTACAGACAAGTATTTGAAGATGATAACAAGGACATAAAAAATGCATAGAAAGTCAGTAAGCACAGCTGGTCTCCATTAGGAAATTTCACAACAATAATCCATGATTCACAAACTACAGGCTGCAAAATTTTGGTACCTGATAACACAGATCTCTAGCTCAAAGTTCTGTGAGAAGACCTTTCAACTAGACTAAATTAGGTGAAAATTATGAGTACTATTGATCCTGTATTTTCAAATCACATTCTTCCTTTGTTTGGAGCTTGACAAATAGTATATGTTGTCATTTCAACAAGCCCCGAAGATTTGCTTTCTTTTCACTGGAATCGCAAGCATATAATACTAATATGGTTTATTTTTAATGTGGGTTCTGGGAAATCAAATTCAGATCCTCATATTTGCAAGACAAGATACCTCTTCCACCTTTTCTAGTTAGTTTTCTAAAGAAACATATTTTCAGTAATTTATGATGTAATTAATAAAAATTGTGATGATAAAATGTTCAGCAAAATACTGGGTACATAAATTTAACACCTGAGCGTTATGTGACTATAACTGTTTTTCATTATACTTGTTTTATGTAGCTGGACAGCATCAACTTCTGTAATAATAAATAGTAGAAGCAGAGTACACTACTGAAAGAGCAGCCTAAGCATTCTCCCCAATTTCTGTCATTGCTTGTTGCGAGGTGCCTCTAATTGGGAAGGATAAATTGACAACAAAGCACAACATTTTGTCTAAGCAGTTCCTCTAACTTTGAAACATAAAAAGCTAATAACCAAGATCACATACACACACACACACACACACACACACACACACACACACACACATGCTTCAAAGCATAGCTATTTTTCTGTCCGTTCACCTCTATAACCCCAATTTCATTGAAACAAAGCTTCCTCTATTATTCTCAAATATCAGAGACAATTTTTGTTACATTAGTGCAAGAATATAGATTGTATTTGCTCAGATATGCTAAAGGGTTGGACTTCTACAATTCAGGGCATATTTTAAGATATTAAAATGTATTTGAAAAAGTAAAGTTTACATTCATATCAATAAAATCAAAATTATGAAATCATTACTGATCTCTACAAAGAGAATGGATCTAAAAGGCAGAGAAATGTCAGATGTTATAATACTGGGAAGGTGGTGCAGTCTTTATGAGTCAGGAAAGTCCATTGATTGTTCACAAGAAGAATCTCATTTGATCAAAAAAAAAAATAGAAACCATTTTTCAATAGTAGTGCTTTAATATACTTTATATTTTGAAACCAATTGCACATTTTATAGAATTAAAAAGTATTTTCAATATGTTTCAAGTTTTGTTCCTTCATTAAGAAGGAGTCATATTTTTAGAATTTCCCAGATGAGACTCTGATTTACCACTACTATATGCACAATTTCCATTATAGACATAAAGGAAAAGGGAGTTGGGAAAGCAGTAAAGAGGGCAAAACCATGTGTGATGTTATGCTGGGACTGCAAAAGGATACAACTAGAGAGGAATAAGATTTTGCTTTTAGATTTTTTTCTCCTTGTTGACTGTTATCTAGTTTCAAAATACACAGTCTAACAGGTTTGCTTCTAAGAATTAATTTTGTTAAATTTAAAAGAACTGTAATATTTGTAGCAGAAAATTAGAGGAATAAGGGAGACAGGGATGTTTGAGAGGGAAGAGTGAGGGAGTCACATTACCTTACGTTGTAAAAAATAATCCATAGGAAATAATGTGCTTCATAATTTACTTCCTAAGATAATACCACCAGAACATCCCTTTATTTCTGAAAAAAAAAAGAATGATTTAAAGAGATCCTTCCATTCGTTTACATTACGTCAATGTTTATCTAAAAATTTAGTACTTGCTTACTAACCATATTGATCGGCTGATACAACAAAACAGAAACAAAACTAGCAACAACAAGAAAATAAACAATAAAACAAATTTATTCTCCTAGAGAAACGAGTGTCTCTGGGAAACATTTAAAATGAGAAGAATTGTGAAATAAAAAAAAAAAATTCCCAGACTGTTGATAACTGAAAAGTCTTTTTAAGGATCCCCGAGTTCAGGGATGTGTAAGAGAAAATGCAGCTGGTGATGTATTTTGCACAAATGGAGTTCAGTTGCTGCAGCTTCCAGCACCAAGCGCTGCTGGCTAACTTCTGTAAGCCTTACTTTTTACTGTATTCAATAGCACGGGCTTTGAGCTTTCTAGTCTGCTTTTACTGTCATTCATCTCTAGGAAGAGCTTGAAGTGACGGAAGAATAGGCCCTCCTCTGCTTTTCTCCATCATTGTATTTACTGATTCACGGCTTTTCCTTCCATGCCATCTATCTGCAGTCAGAGCAGAATTGAACGCCTCTCATCTTGCTCAGAACAGGGACTTTCCATCACATTGCCTCTGTATTTAGCGAATCCCACAAGGTCCGAATAAAGCAGGGAATTGATTTTTAAGATCTTGATGTTAACTCTCAGGATTCATGCCACATCAATCTTTCTCTCTTTTCTGCCCTTCCTTTACTGTGTTTAGTCTTCTTTGCCCCAGTGTTAGGACTTGCTCTATGAAGAGCCTTCGCTGGAATTAACCTGGGTTTTCTGAGGTGCAGGATGGACTACAAGCAGGAATAGCACCTGTCCTCACATTTTAAACCTAATGGCAAACAATTTAGGCAGATTCCATTTCACTGGGGTAACACTAACATCATAAAGAGTGGTCAGTGAATCTGGAGACCATATTGTCAGCAGAGAGCTGGTTCTCAAAGCCATTCCCAACAAAATAAGGTTGTTTATATCCCAAATCTGAGCCTCCCTAGGAAGAAGCAGCTACCATCCAGACTGCTAAGTGATGTGAGCAAGGAAGATAATCAACCCATTAGATAAGTCAAGCCTTCTCAATATTTTCCACTCACACCTTGACTGAGAAATTTGTGGAGACTCAGAATATATGGTCTATAAAATAAATATAGAATAAAACATTGATAATTAATCATAAAGATGCCAGCCAGTTGCACACACTTTTAATCTTAGCACTCAGGAGGCAGAGTCAGGTGAATCCCTGAGTTTGAGGCCATCCTGGTCTACAAAGGGAGCTCCAGGACAGCCAGGGCTACACAGAGAAACCCGGTCTCAAAGAAAAAAATCATAAAGAAATACATTTTAGAACTTATCTCTAGTATATGCATAATTTTACTATTTTAAAGGGTATGAGCAATATGTATACAATGAGATGATATGCTTATTTTTACAGGATAAATAAATCTTGGCTGAATATTTGCTAATGCAGAACAAAGAGAATCTTTAATTTTTTTCAAAGTTGATGCATAATTTGATTTTATAAGAGTTGATGATGATAATTCTGCTTCACATAAATACAGTATGAAAATGGAAGAAGTATGCTTGAGGTCATTTCAGAAATTGCAAAGTCAGTCTTCATACCAAGCTAAAATTCATTTATTGGTACTTTTTTCTGTTTTGAGTCAGCAACTTAATCAGCAGTTTTGAAATCTAGAATTCTTTTTTTTTCCTTTTATTTTATTTTACAATACCATTCAGTTCTACATAACAGCCACAGATTCCCTTGTTCTCCCCCTTCCTGTCCCCTCCCCTTCCCCCCAGCCCACCCTCCATTCCCACCTCCTCCAGGGCAAAGCCTCCCCCTAGGACTGAGATCGACCTGGTATGGCAGGTCCAGTCCCCTCCTCCTAGACTGAGCCAAGCGTCCCTGCATAAGCCCCAGATTTCAAACAGCTAGCTCATGCAACGAGCCCAGGACCTGGTACCACTACCTACATGCCTCCCAAACAGATCAAGCCAATCAACTGTCTCACCTATTCAGAGGGCCTGATCCAGTTGGGGGTCCCTCAGCCTTTGGTTCATAGTTCATGTGTTTCCATTCGCATGGCTATCTGTCCCTGTGCTTTATGCAACCTTGGTTTCAACAATTCTCGCTCAAATAAACCCTCCTCTTTCTCGCCAATTAGACTCCTGGAGCTCCACCTGAGGCCTAGCCATGGATCTCTGCATCCAGATTCCTCAGTCCTTGGATGGGGTTTCTGGCACAACTATTAGGGTGTTTGGCCATCCCATCACCAGAGTAGGTCAGTTCGCTGTCTCTCGACCATTGACAGCAGTCTTTTGTGGGGGTATCTTTGTGGATTTCTGTGGGCCTCTTTAGCTCTTTGTTTCTTCCTTTTCTCATGTGGTCTTCATTTACCATGGTCTCCTATTCCTTGGTCTCCCTCTCTGTTGCTGATCCAGCTGGGATCTCCCGCTCCCTTTCCCTAGACCCTCACCCTTCATTGCTCCCACTCATGTCCAGGTTGTTCATGTAGATCTCAGCCATTTCTCTGTCCTTGGGCGATCCTTGTGTCTTTCTTGGGGTCCTGTTTTCCAGGTAGCCTCCCTGGTGGTGTGAGTAGCAGTCCAGTTATCCTTGTTCCACATCTAGTATCCTCCAATGAATGAGTACATACCATATTTGTCTTTCTGAGTCTGGGTTACCTCACTCGGGATGATTTTTTTCTAGATTCATCCATTTGCCTGCAAACCTCATGATGTCATTATTTTTCTCTGCTGAGTAGTATTCCATTGTGTATATATCCATTTGGCTATTACAAACAATGCTGATATGAACATAGCTGATCAAGTGCTCTTGTGGTATGGTTGAGCATTCCTTGGGTATATGCCCAAGAGTGGTATAGCTGGATCTTGGGGGAGATTGATTCCCAATTTTCTAAGAAAGCACCATATTGATTTCCAAATTGGTTGTACAAGCTTGCATTCCCACCAGCAGTGGAGGAGAGTTCCCCTAGTTCCACATCCTCTCCAGCATAAAGTGTCTTCAGTGTTTTTGATCTTAGCCATTCTGACAGATGTCAGGTGGTATCTCAGAGTTGTTTTGATTTGCATTTCCCTGATGATTAGGGATGTTGAGCAATTCCTTAAATGTCTTTTAGCCATTTGAGTTTCCTCTGTTGAGAATTCTGTTTACAGAATGGGAAAAGATCTTCACCAACCCCACATCTGACAGAGGACTGATATCAAGAATATATAAGGAACTCAAGAAATTAGACATCAAGACGACCAACAGTCCAACTAAGAAATGGGCTATAGCAATCTAGCATTCTAACATAATTAAATCCCAATATAGAATACTTTGATACTTGCATGTGGATGGATAGTCTATAATGGTCATGCCAGTTTGCAAAAAGTAAAATTCAGCAATTGTTTTCATGGGTAGGTGCAAGAGATCCAGTTCTTCCTCCACCAGCAATTGTCCTTCCCTTCATTCCAAACCCATTGTTTTTCTTCTACATTTTTTTCTGCACTGATGAAGTTAGTTATGAAAACAACTTACTGTTTGGCTCTTAGTGACAAATTTCTGTATTCGTTTATGTCATTTGTCATTAGTAATTAGGGAAATAACATAAGTGGTTTCATCTTTGTTGTTACTGTCACATACCTCAAATTGATCCAAGTCTATTTAATTTTTGTAATTACCATTGGGAAGTCATAGACCTTCCTCATTTCTTGATAACCATGCACATGTAAGTGGATAGAGTTTCATATAGTATAGATATAAAGACATAAATATGGTAAGTATTTCTCACCATTCTTCTTGTCAAAATCATATTGTTCTACATTAATATTTCTCCCTAGCACTCAGTACAAAACAAATCATTTAATTATCAAATAAAACTATAAGCTAAACACCTTAATAAGTGTGAAGCTTCTGTGGTAATTTGAAAAATACAGACATTATACAAAGCAGGAAAAATATCTAGTATATCAAGAATGGCATCATAGAAATTTTCTATCTTTCCCCATCTATCTATCTGGTTGTGTGAACTAAGGTTAGTTGTACCTACAGCTGATTTCAACTTCTTCAGTGATCTAGGATTGGTGATCTATGGAGTTGGACTCTCTTACGGGAAATTCCTAACAGGAGACATTCTGTTAACAGCATCAGAGACACAAAACCTTTTCTCATACAAATGCCACCTATAAGCTACAATTACAACTGAGAGAGATAGATAGGTAAGACCTTGTCATCTCTGCTTCCTTTGGAAATGATCATGTGAAGAAAATGCATGTCTATAAGACCAACTGCTGTCACCTACAGTCTTCACAAGAATACTAATTTTTTTTTATGCACGTGATATATTTTCTACAACTGTTTGTGTAATTCTGTGATACCTCTTGGCATATTTCCTTTCCTTGCCCTCCTCATTACATCTTCTTTCACACCAGACTATGTTCTCTATTTTAATCTTCCACAAACGAAGGATGTCACATTGCCCTTGCTTAATTCTTTCCCTGATATTGTCATGTTCCATCAGTTTTCTTGAAAACAGTTCTTTGGCTTTTCTTTGAAGATTCCAAAGTAAGTATCACCTAGTTTGAAAAGTTTCCTGCCTCAGTTCAGCATGAGAAATGATGACCTTTCTCTGCTGCATTCACCCTGTGCCTGTCCTAAGGGATGTTTTTAACACATAAATTATTTCAGTAATTTATAAATGCATCTTTGTGAGATTCTTTGTTCTCAAACAATAACTTCTGTGAACTCCATACTTTCCTGGAACCCATGATTCTGTTGTCTTCACCCCATAAACACTGGGATTGCTTGAATTTACTAACCCACCCAGTTATAATAGCTTTTTAATAATAAATATTACAATTTCAGTAATAAGAATAGCAAAATTACTAAATATGTGTTGTTTAATCAGCTGAGACCCTCTTTAAAACAATCACTTTTTTATTCCTTTATTCCTTTTATTAAAATAAATTCTTTTATCATACAATATATCCTGATTGCAATTACCCCTCCCTCTACTCCTCCCACTTCCTCCCCACCTCCTTTCCCATGTGAATCCACTCCCTTTTTTCTGTCATTAGAAAAGAACAGACTTCTGGCCCAGGCTGTGGTGGCACGTGCCTTTAATCCCAGCACTCGCGAGGCAGAGGCAGGTGGATCTTTGTGAGTTCGAGGCCAGCCTGGGCTACCAAGTGAGTTCCATGAAAGGCGCAAAGCTACACAGAGAAACCCTGTCTCAAAAAACCAAAAAAAAAAAGAAAAGAAAAGAAAAGAACAGACTTCTAAGAATAAACAACCAAACTTAACAAAATAAAATATAGTAAGATAAAACAAAAGCCATCACATCATAGTTGGACAAGGCAAACCAATAGATGCAAAAACAATGGAAGAAAAGGTAGAAGAGTCGGAGGCCCCTTTGGTCACATATGCAGGATTCTCATAAAAAGACTAAACTGAGAGCCATAAGATATACGCAAAGGACCTGATGCAGACATGTGCAATGCTGTCTCTATCAGTTCATATAATCTTTGCTCAGGGCCATATTCTCCTGGTGTCCTCTATCCTTCTGGCTCTTACACTCTTCCCGCCTCCTCTTCCTCCTCCACAGGGCTCCCTAAGTTCTGAGGTGGGGGGAGATTTGATGGAGACATCCTATTTAGACCTGAGTGAGTGAGTGTTCCATTGTCTCTTGTCTCTGTCTCTGTCTGTCTGTCTGTCTGTCTCCTCTCTCTCTCTGTGTGTGTGTGTGTGTGTGTGTGTATGCGTGCGTGCGTGTGTGTGTGTGTGTGTGTGTGTGTGGTTGACCGTGGATCCCCCATCTGTTGCAGAAGGAAGCATGATATCTGAATAAGGAAACTGATTTATGAATATAGCAGAATATCTTTAGGAGTCATTTTATCACTATATTTTTTGGATGAGTAGTATTTGGTTTTTTACCTGGTTTTACCCCCTGGTCTCTGGGCTACCTAGTCTATGGATCTTGGTCACCCAAGCAGTGTCGAGTATGGATTCATTTTCCAGGGTGCTAATTGATATGTAGATTCTCAAGTCAGCCAAAGACCTAAAACACCATGAACTCTGGGGATGGGCCTCAGGAATTATAATGCACACCAGAAATATGAGAATCTTTTGTTCACTAAAGACTGATTTCCAAATAGAACTAAGTAAACCAGTTGGTCATCACAAGATTCAACTTTATTGCAACAAAGTAAGCAGGCAATAAGGAATGTGTTTTGTGAATTCAACAGTTATAAGATCTGATCATTCACAATAAAAGAAATCCATGTTATAAGACTCAGACATAGCAGTTTTGTGACTAGCATCAAAAATGCACAGGGACACATAGCCAAACGAATGGAAACACATGAACTATGAACCAATAGCTGAGGAGCCCCCAACTGGATTAGGCTCTCTGGATAAGTGCGACAGTTGATTAGCTTGATCTGTTTGGGAGGCATCCAGGCAGTGGGACCGGGACCTGTACTCAGTGTATGAGTTGGCTGTTTGAAACCTGGGGCTTATACAGGGACACTTGCCTCAGCCTGGGAGGAGGGGACTGGACCTGCCTGGACTGAATTTACCAGGTTGAACTCAATCCTCAGGGGAGTCTTTGCCCTGGAAGAGATGGGAATGGGGTGTGGGTTGGGGAGAAGACGGGGGTGGGGGTGGGGGTGGGGGGCACAACAACACCAACCTACATATCTGTCATGTATTTCATATAAAATACCTCTTTAAAAATGAAACAAAAGTGGAAAATCATTCAAAACTTAATTATTAAAATCAATTCATAACTAATGTAAGTATAGTATTATAGATTATAATCCACAGTGATTATAGCAAAATGATTTTATCAGTGAAAATATATCTATTAAAATATTATAAAAGTATAGTTACATCTTTTAAAAAGAAAAGTGTAACATACAGATGATAGAAATACCATTTAGGTTTACACATTGAATCATTTTAGGAGTATGTTCCTAAATAAACCAATATAGGGACACATTTCTACCTTAACATCACATTTGCTGAAACATTTACTCTAAACTATAACAGGACATTTGCAAGGGCTTAATGGCATCGCAGCTGTATTTAGACAGAATTGCACATGAAGTCTTTAACATGAGAAAGCAGGAGTGTGCTATCATAGAGACTAAGAGAGTGTTAATATGATGCTTCTTTGGGGTGTATTTTCATCTTTTCAGTAAGACATAAGAAATGTGGATCTCCCAACCTATTACTATTACATTAAAATGTTTAACATTTACCCTCCAACAGCTTTCAAGGCCACTGCAATATAGTCACAGGCTCAGATTCTCTCAAGTTCCTCTGGTACTCACTCTTAGCCAATCTTATAGTTCAGTGCATGAACCCTTGCTGCTTCTAGGTTTCATGCAACAATGAGTTATTTTTTTTTCCTCACTGTGTTTTAAATTGAAACAACTGAGACTTTTTCTTTTAGTATATGTGCTGCCGAAGCGAGCACGAAACAACTGAGACTTTATGTCATCCAAGAAAATAATCAACAAAAACTCTTTATATGAACTTTATGTTGCTATTCAACAAGTCTTCCTAGTGACAAAGTTACTCATTTCCAGCCTTTAAATCTCACAAATGTAAATGTTATTTTTATTTTTTCATGTCTTGTTAGATATGACCTTGAATCTCAAGAGCCAAGGAAAAGCTGAGAGGATTAGAAATGTCAGAAAGGCGTGTGAAACACATTTAGGGGGCTGGGGATTACACTGTGAAACAGAACATTCAATGGGCCCCAAGACCCGAAAAATGCTAACACCAGCACATGAATGAATACAAATTATGCTTTATGGTTTTGGTTCTGATGGTTAATATGTTTTAATTTCCTGATTGGAAAAAATAGAATATTGATACAAAAAGAGGCCTAAGGTGTTATAGCTTTTACAAAAAGAGGTTATAGTCTTCTTTGTAATGCCATAAATGGTAATGGAGACTATTATTAATATTATTAGAGAAATCTTTATCAAACAAAGAGTTGTACATGAAAGCAAGTGTGTGTATGTGTGTGTGTATGTGTGTGACAGAGAAAGAGATTACAGTTAATCATAAAATTATATTGAAAAAGACAATAAGAAAGTATTTTTCTGACAGCAAATATTACTTCACAGTCAATAATTATCTATAGGAATTCATGATCAGGAAAAACCCTTCTACTGGATTTTGTATATTTCATGACTTTGTTCCTTTATATATCAACATACTTTTTTCTCTAAAAGGAGAATATGGAGAAAATTAGCTAGCACTGTAAAGATTATGTAACTAACTGGAATCAAATAATCAAAAGCTTAGTAACTGTCCAAACGAGAAATTTATTAACCATGACATCATTATCTCAATAATGTCAGTAAATTAAGAATTCTGACCATTTTGAAATGAGGTTTATTCAGTGTGAGGCACAGGACACAATTTCAGTCATATTTATGTGTAGACTCAGATTTTAACCATCATTTTTAATGAGGCTATATTTGTTCTCTTAACATCCTTTTCTGGTACTTTGTTAAATATCAAGTGGCTGTATCGGGATAGAATTTTTTTATGCATCTTGAGTTTATTTTGCTGCTTTATATAACTGCCCCCAGAAAATAAAATCCTTTTCTCTTGAGTCAGATTTTAGGAAAAAGCATCTGACAGGTGACCCCAAAATCATTTGCTAGAACTCCAGTAATGTTAGGGGCTATAAAATATAAAATGTGGTCACTTCAGGACCTGCCTTCTGCCAATGTTGCTATGATAATATGCATCATGCCATATCTGATGACTATAGAATGTCAGTTTCACAAACATAAACTGTGGTTCAGCTATATGTGTCCAAAGAATAGGGCTCCCATGCATGTGATGTAGGAAACAAACCCTGCCTGGTGGACACTGGTAATGTTTTTAATATATTAACTTATTATAGTAGGCATTTGTGAATTCTGTCTTAGCACAGTATGCTTCTTATCATATCTTTACTATTACCATAATAATGCCCCATGCATAGATATAGTTAAATTGTCTTAACATCCACTGAGAGCATTGCTTAAGACATTTTACATGCAGAACACTGATCTTTTGTTGTTTTCAACCCTCAACAGAGATGTGAATGAAACCTCTTTATGGCTTCATAATTTAATAAGCAGACTGTTTGATAAGGACACTAACATGTCACTTCTAGAAGAGCACAACCCAGGGACTACCAAAAGAACGTGTAATCTCAGACCAGTAGAACTAAATCACAGCAAATTTTTTACACACTAAATCATTGGCCTGAAAATTTGCAAATGAATGCATTCTAGAAGAAGTGGAAAATAGGGATTTTTTCAAGTGAAAGCCCATTAATTTTTTCAACTGATAACAATAATGTTAAAGTCAATATGATCTAGGCTAACATTTGATAGACCAAATTATGTGTATTTGTGTGTCTGTATATATAATGTTGCTTGTATTTCCTACCATAGGTGCATAAACAAACTCAAAAAGCTGCAATTTTATAATACATGAACACTTTCCTATATGAATCAACATGCATACAATTATAGGGCATGTGAGGACCAAGTGAGTTTTATTTATTTAATAAACAAATATGACCTCTAACTTGAATATTAGGCTTTCATTTTTAGATTATACATATTTAGAAGTACACATATTTGAAGGAATTTTAATACTGTTTCTGGAAAAACAATCAGCATAATTAGATGGCAAGGGCTTTAGCACTGAAATTTATTTTTCCATATTTGTTGATTTTCATGGAGTGTTATTATTTTAATCTATCTTTGAAATTTACCATTTTTGAAGGCTTGTTCCAGAACCTGAATCTGAGGGAGACAATGAGGTTTCTGCCTCGCTGAGTCACTTTCAAAGGCCCTGTATTAAAAAGGATGAGGAAGGTCTCTTTCTTTCCCTCTTCATCCCCACATTGTTCCCACTCTGGGACAAAGAACTTCATTCAAGGAAGCCTACAGGGCACCAGATGTGATGAAAGCGGATCGATCCAGCTTTTCGTTTTTCTCCAAATCCCATAAAGCATGAAGTTGTTGTTAACAACATCATTATTTTGGGTCAGCTCTGTACAAATTTGAAGCTCATGTTGGGCAGAGTATGACTTCAAATACAGAAATCATCTATATTGCCAGGGCTTTAAAGGGAAGTGAGGTCTTAAATTTTGAAGTCCTCACAATACATGTCCAGTGCTGCTTCTTCTATTGATTTTAAATTGCGTTTGAATAATAAAAATTGAATATCATGGTTAACAAAAGACCAATAATTCTATGGATTGAAGTAATCTTCTTACACATTAAGTTGTCAGTAATTGTAAAAAAGGAATATAAGCAATTATATCAACCATAATTGCAGCTTGCTATTCTGTGGTGAGGATACAACAAACAGCTACTAATGTGTCCCAAATGGTTACTTCAGTATTTATCCTGTAATAAGAGACTTGTAGATGTGGCAAAAGATTAGCTGATTTCTATTCTTTCATTGCTAAAAATATATAATTCAATATGCTAGATGATCTTAGTATATTCTCACATTAAGGATAAATAGATATATTTATACACATATGTGTATGTGAATATATAGTCCACTCATGAATTATTTAACCTAAATAAAATGAAAGTCACAGTGAGTAGCTTTAACAACTACATACTGGAGATATAAGACCAAGGGTTTATGTAAACATGACTAGTATGTTCAGAAAGAAGAAAATATTATTTTTTGATTCAAATGTAACCTATGGAAATACAATTTTAATTCTGTAAATAAAACATATCATAAAATAATTCTACATTTTAGTAACTGAATAGATATCAATTAAAAGAAAATAATCAATTAAGAGTCAATAAAATAAATATCCAGACTAGAAGACAGATATAACTCTAAATTCAAAGAAGACTATCTTTACATGTGGAACATTAGCAGAGAACAAATATTATTTTGATGATGAAAGTTCCAGAAACAATAAATTATAAAAAGGAAAATAATAAAACTCAGCAAGTCACATATACCAAAACTATCTCTATGAAGTGCTTGAAAAGGTAATTTCTAATAACTTTCCCTTTGTACACCACTAAACATTTGAAAGGTAAACAAAATAAAAAAACAACAATTTATTGAATGAACAACAATCAGATGCATTAGCTACAAAAACAGAAATAGGAACAGGGATGAATTTCAAGAAAATATGTAAGAAACAAAAATCAATTTTGCAGCTGAAAAGATGACTGAGTATATAAGAGTGCCTGCTGAACATGCATGGGAGTTTGAGTAAACACAGTATATCTATAATATATATATATCAGTAAAACAGTATATCTGCATTTTCAGCATTGTGAGAGGGAGGAAACAAGAGGAAGGTTGGGATTTGCTAGAACCAGCAAACTTTCAGGTTCAGTGCAAGATCCAGTCTCAAAAGAATAATGTAGAAAGAGGCAGAGGAGGAGAAAAGACAAACACATACACCACACACACACCAACCACCATAAAGAGTAAATAAGAAAAGATGAGAGGAAGTTCTTCAGGTAAAAATGCGGGCAGGAACTTACAGCTTGGGGAATTAATGAAAACGTTAACTTGAAAAAAAAACTGGAAAATATTAGGTACATTTTTTCTTAAGTTAACTACAATTACTTAAAGCAAAACTTAAAATAATTCATGTATTTTTGAAAATGTTTTGTCTAATTTCATATTTAAAAATGATGACATAAAATGAAAGCAGAATGAGTGTATGTTAGTAAATTTATATGTTTATTTGATATGATACAATATTAACTCTAAGTTGAGAATGAAAATTGAGAGCTAGAAATTCTGACACCTAGATATAAGATAAAAAGCAAGGAAATTATATCAAAATTCATACATTTTAAGTGAGCTATAAAAAAATAGAGAAGATTAAATAAAAAGGAGAGATATAGCAAAGGAAAAGACAGGAGTTAAAAGAAGGAGAGGAAAGGATGGAATAGATATCAAGGGAAGAATGAGGAGACTGAGGACTTTTTCCTTTTTTTGCCATTTCTTTTTTTATTGAGAATTTTTTCATTCATTTTACACACCAACCAAAGATCCCCCTCTTCCTTTCTCCCGCCCCCCCAGCCTCCCCCTCCCAATTCACCCCCACTCCCACCCTCACAAGAAGGCAAGGCCTCCAGTGGGGAGGCACATCCAGTAGAGGCAATGATGCAGCCTTTAGGCAGGGGGAAGGGCTTGGACTTGCCTCTAGGGGACTTTTTCTTTAGATTAGAGATTTTCAACTCTTCAGTGGTGCCATTGAAGATAAGAACTTATATTCAAGCTATATTCCCAAAATGTCCCTGTCTCAGACCTCTCTTTTCTTTCTTTTTTCCTATTTCAGTTTTGTTCATTGTAAATACTGTTTCAGACAATACATTTTTATCATGTTTCCCCTCCCCCAACTCCTCCTAGAACCTCACCATCTACACAGCATCTCTCTTCTTTCCCTCTCTCTCTTTATAAAACAAATTAAAAAAGAAAAAACACAGAGAAAGAACAAGAAAAACATATACATATACAAATACAAACACAGACACACAGAGAGACACTCTAAGAAAACTCATAGAAACATAGAATCAGAAACCGTACTACAAAAGAATAACATCAATAAGACCAAAAATGTCCAAATAAAGTGATATGAGACAAAACTGTATGGAAATACCACTGACTTAGTTTTGTGTTGGCCATTTCCTACAGGGCATGGGATCAACTCATGCATATATTCAATAAGATTCCATTGAAGAAACCTAGTATTTTCTCTACAAGTGGATACCAAATAGAGATAGCCTCTTGGTTAGGAATTGGTACTTGTTTCCACTTTCCCTCTCAACAATGTGCACCCTTCAACCTCTGAAGGCCCTATTCATGCTGTCACAGTCTCTGTGAGTTCACATGTGTGTCAGCCCTGTTGTGTCTGGAAACCATTATTTATTTGGTGTATCTATCCTCTGTGGCTTTTACAATCTTTCTGCCTCCTCTTCCACATAAACCACTGAGCCCTAAGGAGAGGGTTTTGATGAAGACATTTCATTTATAATTGAGTATTCCAAGTCTCTCACCCTTTACCCATTGTCCAGTTACAGGTGTCTCTGTTACTTTCCATGTACTGCAAGACAAAGCTTCCCTGATGATGGCTGAGCAAAATTCTGATCTATTAATATAGCATAATAGTGTTAGGAGTAATTGTATTGCTGTCTCCTGAAAAAACAATAGTATTTTGTATTCCCCTAGATTCACGGCCTATCTAGTCTTAGGTTCTTGGTCACCTGAGTATTGTCAGTCATGAATTCCATCTTCTGGAGTGTGCCTTAAATCTAATCAGAGAGCGGTTGGTTACTCCCACAACATTTGTCTTACTATTGTACCAGTATATCTTGCAGGAAGGTCACTCCTGTAGATCACAAGATTGGTAGTGGGGTTGGTTAATAGTGGTTACCTTTTTCCTCTGGTAGCATGTACAATACATTCTATTGCTATGAACATTAGTCACAAGGTTGAAGGCTATAGTCAAGCATCAGTACAACTTCTCTGCATTTAGTGAGGTATGTAACTGATGTCTTCAGCAACAACTTTACCAGCAGGTTGTAGAGAGTAACCAATAGCCTTGGAAATAGTCTGAGTTGTTTGGTATTTGCAATGAGGCCCCTTACCTAGATGTAACCCATTTGGAACTGGATGTTTTACTTGGTGGCAAAAATGTCTAGGTGTGATTTGACTCCCTTGTGGTTTGGAGATTCCATTTAGATTTCTTTCATATACATATATAGTTAAAGAAACGTCTACAGTAGTAGTTATTTACTACTCTAGTTGGCAGTAGAACCTTGGAGAATGAGGCCTAAAACGAGGCAAACTAAAATCTCATGCAATAGTCAACTTCATTCAGAACATCAGAAATTTATATTCTGAGAGTTAAGGAGAATCACATGAGTAAAGTGGACTATCACAAAGATAAGCTGCCTGTGGCAAAAACATGTTTTTCCATAGAGGCATATGAACAAATAATAATAGTATGTTGTAATAAATGATCTGAAATAAACTCATTACTATCCCCTATACCTAGGAAGGGCACAAAAACACATTCCAAAAACAACACATTCCAAGAATAATTCCATGTTTATAAAGAAACTGAGGTCACAATACTCTTGTCTTATTTTCTTCGAGTTTTCTCACAAGCACTCAGAACTCTCCTCATACAAGTTCATTCCTGGACATTGTCCTGACTGTGGGTTTCCATAGGACCCCTCAAATGGCCCTTAGTGTTAGCTGCCCTTCCCTGAAGGATGGAGAGATGGCTCAGTCATTAAAGGATAGGTTCTCAGCCAAAAAAAAAAGGAAAGAAAGAAAAGAAAAAAATACTCCATTCTCTTAATGCAACAGAGTCACTCCAAATCCAACAAAAAACGTGGTCAGAAGTCTAGGAAGGAAGGACCATGGAACTCTCCAATAGCTATGTCTATGACAGGCACTATTCAAGTAATTTCTCAAAATCTACACCATTCCCAAAGCCCAGACTTTGCCTATGGATTACTGTGAGCATCTCTAAGGAGGCCAGGGACCAGTGATCTTTGTTTTGAGTTAGCTCAGTGGATCTCTTCTTATATATAAAAACTTCCCTTTGCTGTAAGACACTTCAGTGTGTTTGCAGTCTTCCATAACAAGTGTACTTCCAAACAGTCCTCTATTATTGTCCAATTAACATTTTGCTTGGAAGAATGTGTTGAAGTATCACTTATTTTAAGTGTATGTCCTTATAACAAAATCTGTTTTGTTAGTCCAGCATCAATATCTAATAATGTTTAGTTACATATTTACCTTTTTCAAGGAAAAATACAAGTTACCTGAAGTTTAAAGATATATGATACCATCAGCTAAGTATTATAAAATATAGTCATTTAAAATGTATATCTAAACAACTGTGTTATTTGTAACTTTCAAATTTATTAATAATTATCTTTTTAAAATATTTTTTTAGATTTATTTATTTATTATGTATACAGTATGTATGACTGCAGGCCAGAAGAGGGCATGAGATCTCATTACAGATGGTTGTGAGCCAATATGTGGCTGCTGGGAATTGAACTCAGGACCTCTGGAAGAGCAGTCAGTGCTCTTAACCTCTGAGCCATCTCTCCAGCCCTAAAATATTATTATTTTATAATTAAATTTTACATATCAGCCACAGATTCAGTTGAGGCAGGTTCAGTCCCCTCCTCCCTGCACCAAGGCTGAGCAAAGTGTCTCAGCATAGGCTCTAGTTTCTAAAAATTATCTTAATTCAGATTGCTTTTCCTACATAAAAAAAAACAATCCCATGTATATAATACTACTACCACGAATTCTCTTGTATCCTAACTCTTGTCCTTCAACAATAATTCTAAGAGGTGATTGGCTTTGCTGTTTAGTTGAAGTCTTTATGTCTGAAGAAGCACTAAAATAGACTGTTTATAAGAACGTTTACCTGTCCTTTCCTGAATAAGGGAGAAAAAACATTTGATCCATGGGACAATTCTGAGTTTTAGGTCGTGATGGAGACTTCATTGTCAGTCTCCTTTCCTCGGTTTCCTCAAGGCTCAAATTAGAGGCATATAATTCAACTTGCATTTCAGTTTGGGTTGTTAATACAATTTTTTGGAATTTATGTTAATTTGTTTGAGAAACTGTGACATTGTCTTCAATATTGTAAATCATGGATTTTTCTATTGTTCCTCAACTCAACCTTCTTCACCATAACAAAAATCACTTCTGTTAAATTAATAGAAATATATCTAAATTTGGAGGTACAATATCTTTTTTTCTGACCTTTCAAAAAACTGATCATAGGAGCTCCACCTACACGAATTTGGAAGTAAAGATCCTTTGTTCCAAGCATAATGTAATGGTATTTGATAGCAATACATAACTGAATAATAGTAACCTAATACTTAAACTTAGTCTAAATATACATTAGTTTATACTGACCCCAGTCCAATTTCAAACAGTATTTATAAAATAAAATTCTCTGTCTCAGAATAATTTAAAAGTTAAAAACTTTTGTAATTACATCCCAACAGAAGAGAATTAATTCAAAGCAAAATTTTCAAAGCTGTTAATGACTGCATGTTCAGGTAATTTTATTGTTTTAGCAAACAATGATAGAGTGCCTTTAAATTTCATTTAATTTCTCTATGATTAATGCAAACCTAATTAAAAAAACCTTCATTAGTTTGGAAGGTTATTAGTTTTAATATCCTTGGGTAGAATTTTAGCATAATGGAGTAGCCCTGTTTCATAATTACTGCTAGACTCAGTAAATAATTAATGCTTTACTATATATAATCCAAAGTCCTGTGCTTAAAGACAGTGCGGAGAAATTCTCTTTGTGCACAAACTCTCTGGAAATTTAAAGAGTTAAATTTTAATAGCTTGAGTTTCATTTTCAAGTTATGTCATTAAACTGTAAAGGTTTGGAATTTTGTTATTCCTTATAACTTATCTTTTCATTGTAATGCTCTATGATTTGAAATTGTTTGTTCAGTGACATAGTGGATGAATGATTTTGTTTAAGTCTAAATTTAAATTTCTTTAGGCACATGTATATTATACCATATATTTTACCATTAATAAATATATGATGAGTTTATTACAGTAGTTATTATAGTAGTTTTTGTCTGTTTGCTAATTCTTGATAAGATTAAAATTGTGTTCTTTATGAAATGTGTCTACAGCCTTTCAATTTGGTAATGGTTTTAAAGACAAAAAAAAATAATTTGAAAAGTTGAAAACCCACATAACAAGGAAATAACTAAAACTAAAAAGCAATAGGAAATGTAAGTTTAATTTCAAAGAAATGTTCTTGTTGAAATTTATTCATAAACATATACTAGAATGAATTCATTTTTAAAATAGTTGACATTAAAAATCAAATTGTCTGCCACCTTCAGGTCTGTGGGCCTAAAAACTTCATTTATCTCCTTTCCCATGATATTGTGATAAGATTTCAGTAAAGAGCTAAACAAA
This sequence comes from Peromyscus leucopus, assembly GCF_004664715.2. Lineage (NCBI taxonomy): Eukaryota > Metazoa > Chordata > Mammalia > Rodentia > Cricetidae > Peromyscus > Peromyscus leucopus. Next base: position 35,655,221 of record NC_051073.1, on the reverse strand, counting down.
TATGGAAGAATTGAATTCATAGCAATAAAAAAGTAAATATCACCCAGGTGGTGGTGGCACATGCCTTTAATCCCAGCACTCTGAAGGCAGAGGAAGGGGATTTGCTATGAGTTCAAGACCAGCCTGTCTACAGAAGGAGGTCCAGTACAGCCCAAGCTACAGAGAGAAACCCTTCTCAAAGGCCCCCCACCCCAAAAAAAATATGTAGTTGAATTGAGTAGAATCTGACAAGTCAAAGCGACAAAGTAACAAAAGGAAATCAGAAATGTGGAAACTTCTTCAAAATGGGTAATCCTTGAGTGAGGAGAATGCACCAGCCGGTAGTCATTAATTGCTTGTCATTCTTCGTCAGAGGTGGGCCCTCACAAGCATTTCCCCCTTCCACATTAGGAGTGCCACTGATATCACCAGTGCTCCAGTCTTCTTTATGCAGCCATGTCTAGGAGAGACTGCTTCACATCAAGCTTCCGGGTATGCTGACTCATTCGCTTTCCACTTCTTCCAAGATGTTCCCTGAGCAACACATGCAGGAGCTGTAATGTAAATGTATCCATTTGGGGTTCTCTCCCAGTATCCATTGATCTCTGAATTGTGTGTCCAGTTGTGGTTTTCTGTGCTGGTCTTCATGAGAAGCTTTGGTGGTAGCTACCTTCTCTGTGGGTATAAGAATAATATTTAGAATATAATAAGGAATTATGCTCATCTAGCAAAGTGGTAGCACTAGATTCTTCTCTAAGATCCATGACCTCAGTAACTACAGGAATCAAGGTAGGTTTCCAGTACCAGGAATGAATTCTGTACTTTTTAATGGATCTTAATTCCAACTAGATAGCTGTTGGTTGCCACCAGGATACTCGCTTGGATGAGCCAGCCCTCTTACTGTTTGTCCAATGCATAGTGGTCAGTCTTTAAACTTGCTGTTCACAAGCAAACATCAAAAATGGACTAAGCAGAGTATTTATATGACTTAGTCCATATATATAATAGATATGTTTGTGAGTATATATAAACATATATATATATACATATATATGTTTGTAGCAACAATAATCAAAGAAAAAGATACTAACAAATTGAGTGAGTGAGTGAGTGGTTTTGGAGGAATTTTGTTGGGAGGGGCTGGAAGGAGAAAAGGAAAAGAGGAAAGTGATGTAATTCAATTTTAATTAATAAAAGAGGGGGAGCAAATCCAAATTTGAGGGAAGCAGAGATGACTCAGTTGATAGTCTGAATATGGAACTCCTTCATCTGTTTTTACCCATCACTGTTTCAGGAAGGTACATTTGCTTCCTATCATTCATAATAATTAGTCATTGCGTGTGGATAATTTTTATCATATTATGTGTTTCTTTCTCAAAAGTATGAATAACTTAACAAAGCAATTTTTAATTTCAGCCATGCTTGCTCCTATGTCAGTGGGTTGATGAATTCCCTGTATTCTAAGATATGACCAAGTAATGTAATATCTCACTCTTTTGAAAAAACTCAACTGTCTTAAGCATGTCTCTCTTGTTTAAAAAATAAATAAATAAATAAATAAAAAAAAGAGCGCCGGGTGTTGGTGGCGCACGCCTTTAATCCCAGCACTCGGGAGGCAGAGCCAGGCGGATCTCTGTGAGTTCAAGGCCAGCTTGGGCTACCATGTGAGCTCCAGGAAAGGCGCAAAGCTACACAGAGAAACCCTGTCTTGAAAAACCAAAAATAAATAAATAAATAAATAAATAAATAAATAAATAAATAAATAAAATTTAAAAAAAATGAGCAAGCAACAGAATCAATTACATAATCTCTTCATGAAACCTGACTTTCCTCAATTTTGCTAAGATTTCCCCAGGCCATAACATAGCCGGACATAGTAACAGAGAACTGTGGACACCCACAAGAGCAATAAGACAACTGAAGGAGATCATGCAGGTACAAATTAGAAAGAAAGAAGCTAAAGTATCACTACTCACAGGTGCTATGATAAACATAAACAGCCCCAAAATTTTAGCAGTGGACTTCCACAGCTGATACACACCTTTGGTGAAGTGCCTGGATACAAAATTAACTCAAAACAAACAGTAGCCCTCATGCATACAAATTACAAAGGAACTGAGAAAGAAATCAGGGAAACAACACCCTTTACAATAGTCACAAATATATAAAATATCTTGAGGTGACTCTAACCAAGCAAGTGAAAGACTTGTATAATAAGAACTTCAAGTCTTTGAAAAAGAAATCAAAGAAGATATCTAAGGATGGAGTGATCTCCCATGCTCATGGATTAGTAAGATCAACATAGTGAAAATTGCTACCTACCAAAAGCAATCTACCAATTCAGCTCCAGCCCCATCAAAATTCCAGCACAATTCCTTATAGACCTTAAAAATACAAGCACATTTCAAACCAAAAACTAAGATAAGTTTGTTAGTATAGATTTTGGTCCAATTTAGATGTCTTCATACCTAAAATTAATTTTTTTTTTTTTTTTTTGGTTTTTCGAGACAGGGTTTCTCTGGGTAGCTTTGCGCCTTTTCCTAAAATTAAATTTTTATTTTGAAAAACATTTTGTATGAGGTAAAGGGATATACAACCCATTCAAGAAAAAATCATATTAGTGGAAAAGAAGTATTTTTCTAATCTTAGCAGTACTTTTATAGCTGTGAGGATTCCATCCAGAAGGAATGAGCAGGTCCTGTGTGCCATGAAAGAAAGAAGCACACCCCAAGTGTCTTAAGTAGGGTCTTTAATGATGTAATAAGACACTATAACCAAAAGCACCTTGGGAATGAAAGAGTTTATCACAGCCCATCATTAAAGAAGTGAGGAAGGGAACTCAAGGCAGGAACTTGGAAGCAGGAGTTGAAGCAGAAGTCATGGAGGCATAGTTCTTACTGTCTTGCTTCTCATGCTTTTTTATACAACTCATAACCATCTCTTGGAGGATGTAGCCTTCCATATCAACCATTAATCAAGACAGTTCTTCACAACCCTGGCCGCAGGCTAGGCTGGTATGGGCGGGGATTTTTTTTATTGAAGTTCTCTATTTTCAAATGACTTTAGATTGTGTCAAGCTGACAAAAATCTAGCTAGCACACCATTTCAGGCAGAAATAAAAGAAACCAAGAAATTTAAATCTTAAGTAACATAAATCAGAGCATAAAGATGAGGAAAAACTAATTAGTAAAAAAATGATTTTTATTGTTTCAAATGCACAAACACAAATCACAATACATATGGAGGAGAAATAGAATTTGATTAGTATGAGAGCAAGAGGAACTGAATTGGATTTTCTTTATTCTGAAAACATCCAGCTATATGTGGTGGTTTGAATGAAGATGGCACCCACAGGATCATGGGGAGTGGCGCTATTGAAAGTAAGTATAGCCTTGTTGGAGGCAGTGTGCCAGGGGGAGGATAGGCTCTGAGTTTTCAAATGCTCAAGCCAGACCCAGTGTCACTCTTTATTCTCGCTGCCTGCAGATCGGGATGTAGAACTCTTGGCTCCTCTAGCACCATGTATGGCTGCCTATTGCCATACTTGTCACCATGACAATAATGGACTAAACTTCTGAACCTGTAAGCTGGCCCCAAATGAATATTTTCATGTATAAGAGTTGCAGTGGTAACTGCAGCATTCAGAAAAATGGGCCCTGAGCCTCTTGTGGGCAACACCGTAGAGCTGACCCCATTGGCAGGGGTGCCAGTGAGCTGGCCCTAAAAGCAAGAGAGTGGGAGAGTTAGCCCTACTGTCTGTCACACAGTAGCATGGGCAAGGGAGAGATGCCCCTCTCACCCCTTATTCCTCACCCCTGGCCACCTACTACGGGCAGAAAAGATGTTCCCAGGGTCATAAGAGTGGGAGAGCTGACCCTGCCCCTCACCAGCTGCAGTTCTTGGGAGAGTGGGCCTTGTACCTTCCCTGGGCAGCAAAATAGGGCTGACCCTGTTGAAGGGGGCACAAGTGATCTGGCCTGCAAACCTGCTTGGGAGATCTGTCCCCACCCATCATCTGCCATTTGGTGGGGTAGGTGAGGGAGAGATGCGCTTCTCCATCCCCCGACCTTCACTGCCTGTGGTGGCAAGAGGGAGAACTGGCCCTGAGGTCTTGATAGTGGGAGAGCTGGTACCGCCCCTCACCGGCTGCAGCACTCCGAAAAGTTAAACCAGTACCTACCCCAGGTAGCACAGTAGAGCTGCCCCTGTTGTCTGGTGTGGGCATGGTGGGTGAGCAGGCCCTGAAAGTTTGAGAACAGGAGAGCTAACCCCACTCCTTGATGCCTGCTACAGTGGGTGAGTTAGCTGGGACAGGGCTAAAAAGCTCGCCCTGGTGGTGATGATGACGGAAAGCTAGCATGCTAAGCCAACTACCACCCAGGTCCAGAAGCTGGGCTATGAGTTGGCCCACCCAGTGTCCACTCCATCTATGAACTGCTGGAGCATATGCAGGAGCAGATCGAAAGCTGCAGGGATCTCCTTGACACAAGACTACAACAGGATAGCAAAGAGGAGTCCCAGTGAGGGTGGAGTAACGAGGGAATGGCAGAAACCAGAGGCCTCAAACCAGACCAATGACTCATTTCAGTGAACACAAGTATGTATGAACTAAAGGATATACTGTGTGACCCACTGTCACAGCACAGCTTCCATTCAGAGACTTTTGTTTTGATTGCTTGACTTTGTGTTTGTTTTTGTTTTTTTGTTTTCATTTTATTTTATTTTGAGCAGGGTTGTTGCAAGGGTAGAGGGAAGATACAAACGGATGGAGAGATGAATATCATCATTATGTATGATGTGAAATCCACGAAAAAAAATCAATAAAAACATTAAAAAAAAAGAAGAAGAAGAGCTGTTGTGGTCATGGTGCCAAAGCAGTGCAAATCCTAAGTAAGACACTGTAATGCATTGTCCACCACATTGGTGATATGATAGACAGGGATTATTAGAGGGTGTTTGGGGAATATGACTTTACCAACCATTCAACTTGGCTAGTATGGGAGTTCACAAATGAATAAGGCAGAATAAATAATTCCTCTGTTTTTTTTTTTTTCTGGAATTTAACTTAAAATATGTCACTGTAGATTCAATGTCTGGAAAAAAATTAAAAAATAATGCTTATTTAGTCAATTTGAAAGCTCACTTGAATACAATAAAATGTTTATTTTAGAGTTAAGCATATATTGTTGATTTTGAAAACTTGAAATTTAATGTCAAATATAAAATGAAATCACATTTCATTTATTTATAACACGTAAACCATATGTGTATCATGAAACTATCCAAATAAATCTTTTGTCAGTTTTTGTTTTGTTTTGTTTTTTGAGACAGGGTTTCTCTGTGTAGCTTTGGTGCCTGTCCTGAATCTCGCTAGCCCAGGCTGGGCCTGGAACTCACAAAGATCTGCCTGGCTCTGCCTTCCGAGTGCTGGGATTAAAGGCTTGTGCCACCACCGCCTGGCTCCTTTTATCAGATTTTATTTTAATTAAATTAGCTGTGATACTTTTAACTTCTCAAAACTGCATTAAACAAGTTAGGAATCTGAGAAAAACATAGAAATGTATCTCCAACAGTTTTTGCTTTCATTAATGAAGCCAAAAATTTTATTAGTTCTAAGACAATATGCAGTTTGCTACCCAAGAATTTTTGGGTGATGGGAGTAGGTATATATGGCATTTTATAGAAGATTGTGTGTGTGAGGGCATAGGTGTGTGTAAGTATAGATAGGTAGATAGATAGATAGATAGATAGATAGATAGATAGATAGATAGATGATAGATGATAGATAGATAGATGATAGATAGATAGATACATAGATGATAGGTAGATAGATAGATAGATCGATAGATAGATAGACAGACAAGGTAGACAAATACTTGAAAGATGATAAACGTGAAACATTTATATATCTGTAGTCATACCTAATAAGTGATGGGAAGTTGTTTACAAACAAATACTTGTGAAGTTTTCAGGTATCTTTAATGGGATATTGCTTTTGATAATGACAGTCCAAGAAACACTTAAGAATTCAATACCATATGAAAAACAGCCTTGATAACAAGCAGAAATCAGAGTCTTGGGAGGAATGAAATTACTTTAAGGCTTAGCAATTTAATTCATTTGTAAATCCAGAAGCGCATTAGAAATAAAACACACAGAATTTAGATTCCAACTCAAAATTGAAACAAAGAATAAATGGATTATCTGGGAAAATGAATCCAATTTCAGTTATGTAGAGAGGGACACAAATCAGAAGCCAGCCAGCAGCCCCATTCCCTAATTCCAGCCTGTTGTGCTTTCAGAAAATTCACACTAATCTTGAGAAGAGAGGATATGTGTACCAGCAAATACAGGTCAGTTGCTAATGCTTTGGGATTTTGCATCAAAAAAAAATATACGTTAAGGGTGGAGATTTATGTCACAGTTGAGTGCACAAATCTTACAAAATACATGTATCCTTTTGTCTCCTGTGACTCCCATACAGAGAACATGTGATACTAACTATTGCAGCTTGAACGTCAGAATGTGGCAGGCACCCAGGGCTGTCACAACCTCAAAATAGCACAGCTGTCAACACATGTTGCTTTCCTCTGTAATTAGAGAGATTTACTTTATAAGCCACTTGAAGGCCTTGTGGTCAAATGAAGCTTTTATGTGGATGTACTTAAAGCAAAAAATGAATTCTACACAAAATCAGATTTAAAATCAAAGCAAACTATGCTTAATAGGCACAGAGATTCTGTTTTAGCTCATTTTTTATTAAGAATTTTTTTTTTGTTCATTTCACATATCAACCTCAGATCCCCCTCTTATCCCTCCTCCCACTCCCCCATCTTTCCCCCCTAGGCCACCTCCCATCCCCTCCTCCAAAAAGGTGAGGCCTCCCTCATAGGGAGTCAGCAAAGCCTGGTACGTTAATTTGAGGCAGGTCCAAGCCCCTCCCCTGGCATCAACATTGTGCAAGGTGTCCCACCATGGGTAATGGGATCCAAAATGCCAGTTCATGCACCAGGGATAGATCTTATTCCTACTGCCAGGGACCCGTTAAAAAGACCAAGCTACACAACTGTCTCATTTATGCAGAGGGCCTAGTCCAGTCCCATGCAGACTCCACACCTGTTGCTCTAAAGTTTCCACTAGCTTAGTTCGGTTGTATTGGTAAGTTTCCCCATCATGATCTTGATGCTCTTGCTCATAGAATCCCTCTTCCCTCTCTTTGATGGACTCCTGGTGCTTGGCTGTGGATCTCTGCATCTGCTTCCATCAGTTACTGGATGAAGGCTCTGTGATGACAGTTAGGGTATTCACCGATCTGATTACTGAGGTAAGCTAGCTCAGGCACCCTCTCCACCATTGCTAGTAGTCTAAGCTGGAGTCATCCTTGTGGATTCCTGGGAACTTCCCTAGCACCAGGTTTCTCCCTATCCCCATGAAGTTTTTCTCTATCAAAATGCCTCTTTCATTACTCTCCCACTCTGTCCCTGTTCCAGCTTGACCATTCCATTTCCTTATGTTCTTATCTCCCATCCCCTACTCTCTATTGCCTCCCCTCATCCCCAGTTTACTCAGGAGATCTCATCTATTTCCCCTTCCTAAGAAGAAACATGTATCCCTCTTAGGGTCCTCCTTCTTACCTACCTTCTCTGAAACTGTGGGTTGTAGTCTGGTTATCCTTTGCTTTACATCTAGTATCCACTTATGAGTGAGTATATACCATATTTGTCTTTCTAAGACTAGGTTACTTCACTCAGGATGATATTTTCTAGTTCCATCCATTTATCTGCAAATTTCATAATGTTTTTGTTTTCACTGCTGAGTAGTACTCCATTGTGTATATATCCCACATTCTCTTAATCCATTCTTTGGTTGAGGGCCATCTAGGTTGTTTCCAGATTCGGGCTGTTATGAATAATGCTGCTTTGAACATAGTTGAGCAAGTATTCTTCTGGTATGATTGAGCATTCTTTGGGTATATGCCAAAGAGTGGTGTAGCTGGGTCTTGAGGTAAATTGATTCCCAATTTTCTGAGAAACCGCCATACAGAATTTCAGAGTGGCTGCACAAGTTTGTACTCCCAGCAACAGTGTAGGAGTGTTCTACTTGCTCCACATCTTCTCCAACATAAACTGTCATCAGTGTTTTTGATCTTAGCCATTCTGATAGGTATAAGATGGTGTCTCGGAGTTGTTTTGATTTTCATTTCCCTGATGGCTAAGGATGCTGACCAAGTCCTTAAATGTCTTTCAGCCATTTGAGAACCCTCTGTTGAGAATTCTCTGTTTAGTTTTGTAGTCCATTCTTTAGTTGGATTGTTTGGTATTTTGATGTCTAGTTTCCTGAATTCTTTATGTATTTTGGAGATCAAACCTTTGTCAAATGAGGTGATTGGAGAAGATCTTTTCCCATTCTGTAGGCTGTCATTTTGTCTTACTTACCATGCCCTTTGCCTTCTCAGCTTCAGGAGGTCCCATTTATTAATCCTTACCCTCAGTGTCGGCACAGGGATTCTTTCAGAGTCACATCTAAGAAAATGCTGCATTGCTAGAAGTAACTGCCAGTTTGTTTAAGCTCTACATCAGCTAGGAATGAGAGAAACAAAGTACTCGAGCCAAGTAACTGCCATTATCATCAATTATGAGCTGGCTTTTTGGAGCCCACTGCCTATGGTGGGACACCTTGCATAGCCTTGATGCAGGAGGAGGGGCTTGGACCTGCCTCAACTGAATGCACCAGGTTTTGCTGACTTCTCATGGGGGGGTCTTACCTTTCTGGAGGAGGGGATGAGTTGGAGGGGAGAAGGGGGGAGTGGAAGTAAGAAAAAAGATGAGAGAGGGATTTGTGGTGAGTATATAAAATGAATTAAAACATTTTTAATAAAAAAAGTTATTAGTGTGTGTCCTGTTATTTAATAAACAATATATTCCCCATAATTGACTATGAAAGTGTTTAATTCTTTCTGCGAATATACCAAACTCTTACTTCAAAATGTACAACAATCAATAAAAATAAGAGAAACTGTGATTTGATGGAGGTTAACATGTTGCTTCACATCCTTCCAGGATTTTTCCTTATAGTAACAGGATGGTTACCTTGGGTTTAATATTTTACAGTCTAGATATTTCATTATGTCCCCAATTATTGCACTGTCATTAGTTTTTCAAAAACAAGTTTAATGTTTTGATATGATCATTTCTTTTGCTCTTGTTTCTTTGTTTGTTTTCAAGACAGTATTTCTCTGTGTAATCCCTGGCTGTCCTGGAACTCACTCTTTAGACCAGGCTGAACTTGAACTTATATAGATCCACCTGCCTCTGTATCCTGAGTGCTGGGATTAAAGGCATGTGCCACCTCGCCTATCTCATATGATAAAGTATTGAAAATTAAATAAACAAATTCTTCTTTAAGCATTCAATGAAAATAGAGACTTAAAGTTAAGTGATGTGTGTGCTTCCATGATTTTGATTTTGTTTGTTATACTTTATTGCACTGAATTTCAAGTCACAATTTTTTAATATTCCAGAAGCTTGATGTCTAAAATTCAAACCATTATATTATCTGTGTATCAATCCTATACTGAGGAAATGAGGAATTTTTACTTTTTTTTCCTTCTAGCTTCTTTTGAAAGACTCAGTGACAATTTTTATCCAGTCTCCATTCTGATTTCGGCTCTTCATGGAGAATGCATTATGTAAATAATGGAATATTTGCTCTCTTTCATTGGGGCATAGGATGATTAAAGTTGATCAAGTCTCCTGTTTTACTGTTATTTTTGTCTACTTCTTGTATTGGCTACTAAAATAAAAAGAAGTGTTCAATAATATCATACATTTATTTTATCTTTCCAATTCTGTATTTGTTTTATGAAATTTGGTATTCTGTTGGTAAAGATATTATTGTTTAAAATTACATCCTTAAAGAATGCATCTCTTTTATCATTTTTGAAATGTTTTTTCTTGTTCTGGTAACAGTCTTTAGTCTGAAATTAGCTTTGTCTGATATTACTACAAACATTTCATCTTTCTGATGTCATGTTAGCTTGATGCCTATTTTGAGACTATTTTACTTTTAAGCAATTTATGTTTTAATATTTTAATTGGATTTCTGAGAGGCATCATGCAGGTGAGTCTTGCTGTTTTAAATTCAACTTGTTTAGTTATTCTATACTTGGTACTATTATTCCTGTGATTATCTTGAAATTGTTCTCACAAAGAAATATGGAGAAAAATGATTCTAAGAATAAATAGGAGGAAGCTACTACCATCAGGTGACACTACAGAGTCTAAGAATCTGATTATTAGCCAAAACACTCTGCCTTAAAAAAGAGGATTGCTCAGCAATTGTATATTACTACTCTCATTAAATTACATGAATGTTCAGAGGCCAATCCTTTCTTGGGAGACTATCAGGTAAAAGCTTATCTTAATCATGGACCCTAAATCTCAAAGCTTATGGTTTATTTGAGGGTGAAAAATGTTCCATAGCTGTTTGGGACTGAAATTTCAGTATAAGCCTGAATTAAATGTAATAGGGGATTAGCTCACACTGCCTTTCTCAGTCAGTATTCATTGTTGACAGGAGGCAGCCATGCCCAGGTTACAAAGCATTAATGAAAGCGAGGCTGACCTGGAGATTTGGGGATAATCCTTACTCAGGAAGAAGACACGCATTGCTGTCCTATGGAGCAATTTTCTCCTAAGTAAAGGTTCCAGGATAAACATAATTTTTCTAACTCATTACAAGGCTCTTTCTATGCTGAAAGTAAAATAAAATTATTGACTTCCTTGGTAAAGTATTATAGGCACTAAAAACATTTATAACATCTTCAATACATAGTTTCAATGTTTGGAGACCTATAAGAAAGGCAAAGAGCAATTTTCAATATATTCCTATTGAATACATACCCAAACTAATAAAAAATACATTATAAAAAAGCATAAGAATCAACTGGATATTAATTCATATGGAAAATAAGGTAGTATATAATGTTACTACTTAGTTGAAATTGATATCATATAAATATGTAGTACCACAGTAAAAGGAAGAAATTTTACCACGATTATTGTATCATATCTGGTATAATTCCATGTTTCTTAAATGAGATGTTTGCTTTTTATGATTCTATGCAGAAAGGCTTTGGGTGAAATTGTGGATGTATTTCAGTAAAATTCAGTACTAAATTAACTGGGTGAACACATTTACTAAATATGAACACATGTGTTGAGAAAGGAAATAGATGACAAAGAATAAACACCTGTTTATTTAGACAGCAGACTTGGGGTATTTACATCAGCTAAAAAATATTCACCTAGCATTTCTATTAAGGAAAGAACCGTAAATAGTCTCTCAGAGGTAAAATAAATGAAACACCTGAACTCTGAAAAGATGTTTCATTATATTACTTAATATAGAATTGATGTTGCACTAGAGTGTTCACCTAAAATAAATTCTCGTGGCCCCTCCCACCCACCACACAAACCAAGAACATGGGAAAGAACTACAGAAGGGGCTGTGGGTGGAACCTTGGTGACAGGCGTTAGATCAAAATTCTGAGTAGGAGAGCTATTCAATTTGGATTACTTTTAAAGTGAAGAATGTATAAAAGGATAAAGTACAAGTATTACTATGGCCTAGTGATTTCAATTGGACATAAATTGTAGTAAGGTTGCCCTGCACAATCCTAAAGGGAAGCTACCTAGCTTGTGAAATTTGAAAATTATTGCCGAAGTTCTAGGTTGTTGGACAAGGCCTTAGAAAAAGGTTTTGAATACTTCAGAGATCTATTCAGAGGGCCTGATTCAGTTGGGGGCTCCTCAGCCATTGGTTCATAGTTCATGTGTTTCCATTCATTTGGCTGTTTGTCCCTGTGCTTTATCCAACCTTGGTTTCAACAATTCTTGCTCATATAAACCCTTCCCTTTCTCACTAATTGGACTCCCGGAGCTCCAGCTGGGGCCTAGCCGTGGATCTCTGCATCCAGATCCATCAGTCCTTGGATGGGGTTTCTGGCATGACTATTAGGGTGTTTGGCCATCCCATCACCAGAGTAGGTCAGTTCTGGCTGTCTCTCGACCATTGCCATCCGTCTATTGTGGGGGTATCTTTGTGGATTTCGGTGGGCCTCTCTAGCACTTTGTTTCTTCCTTTTCTCATGTGGTCTTCATTTACCATGGTCTCCAATTCCTTGTTCTCCCTCTCTGTTCTTGATCCAGCTGCGATCTCCCGCTCCCCCAAGCTCTTTTTCCCTCGACCCTTGCCCTTCATTACCCCCACTCACATCCAGGCTGTTCATGGAGATCTCAGCCATTTCTCTGCCGTTGGGAGATCCTCGTGTCTTTCTTGGGGTCCTGTTTTCCAGGTAGCCTCCCTGGTGATGTGAGTAGCAGTCCAGTCATCCTCGTTCCACCTCTAGTATCCTCCTATGAGTGAGTACATACCATATTTGTCTTTCTGAGTCTGGGTTACCTCACTCAAGATGGCTAAACATCCTAATTGTCGTGCTAGAAACCCCATCCAATGACTGAGGGAACCAGATGCAGAGATTCAAGGTCAGGCCCCAGGTGGAGCTCCAGGAGTCCAATTGGTGAGAAAGAGGAGGGTTTGTATGAGCGAGAATTGTTGAGACCAAGGTTGAAAAAAGCACAGGGACAAATATACAAATGAAAGGAAACACATGAACTGTGAACCAGTAGCTGAGGAGCCCCCAACTGGATCAGGCCCTCCGGATAAATAAGAGAATTGATTAGCTTGATCTGCTTGGGAGGCATCCAGACAGTGGGACCGGGTCTGTCCTCAGTGCATGAACTGGCAGTTTGGAACCTGGGCTTATACAGGGACACTTGGCTCAGCCTGGGAGGAGGGGACTGGACCTGCCTGGACTGAATCTACCAGGTTGAACTCAATCCTCGGGGGAGTCTTTCCCCTGGAGGAGATGGGATTGGGGGGTGGGCTGGGGGGAAGGTGGGGTGGGGAGGAGAGAACAAGGGAATCTGTGGCTGATATGTAAAATTAAATTTAATAAATAAATTTTAAAAAAGAAAAGAAAAAAGAAAAACGTTTTGAATATAAAGTGCCTGGGTCATTTTGTTCACTGGATCTTTCTTTCTAGAAAATTAATACATCAGTCTGTAAGAGACTCTTAAAGCTCCTGTCCATTTACTATGTATCTTTCTCTAGATCCCATCTTCTGTGTGGTCTCCGTTCATTTCCTAATATTTGAAAATTTTGATTTTTAAAATGCTGGCTTCACATATAGTAAGTTACCCATTATTTTTGTGAATTTTTTCTGAGACTAGGTTTTAGTTGCTTTATTAAATTTTGTTAATAGTTTTGTCTGTCAAAATCTATATATATTCACAATTTTTCTTCAATATTAGCACAGTAAAATGAACCAACAATACTTACAGAAAAGTTTCAGAGATAATTTCTGTAATACTACTTATAGGAAAACTCACTTCTCTATTTCCCTTCTTCCTTTTACAGATGTCTGGCCATACTGTCCTCAGCTTGCTTGATAGACAGCAACTTTCAAGATTGTCAGTCAATGACCTTGGAAAATCCCAGTTTATACTAAATCTCTGTGGACTATTTTTTCCTTTCATTGATGTTATTAACTAATGAGCAATATACCATTGCTGGGTGGTGATGGTGCATGCCTTTAATCCCAGCAGGAGGCAGAGGCAGGAGGATCTCTGTGAGTTCAAGGCCAGTCTAGTCTACAAAGCAATTTCCAGAACAGCCAGAGCCAGAGTATACAGAGAGACCCTGTCTTGAAAAAAAAAAAAAGACAGCACTATATGTATATGATATCTGCCTGGATAGCATCAAAAAATCTAAAAATTCAATTAAATTCTCTTCAAAATTGTGTTAATGTCTTCAGGGTAGGGATAATTTACAGAATGTTTGAGCTGATCTATCTACTCAAGATGTAAAAGCAGTTTAGTAATATATCTTCAGCTTTTAGAAGGCACAATGAGCACACTGTGTGTACGAATTCTATCTGAATAAAAATACAGATCAAGCATGTGCAGCATACTGTCCCATCTGTATTAAAGCTTGTTTTGTGCCACTATTTTTTAAAATACACTTTGAGGGCTATTTTCACAGCATTCAGATACTAGATATTAAGTAATCTGTAGATGATTTAAACTATATAAGAAAATATCTGTAGTTTTATATGCAAAGGTTACTTACTTGTTTGTATGTTTTGTAGTGCTAGAGATGAAAGACAAGCCGTGCACATTGTTGGGCAAGTAAGTGTTTTGCCACAGAGCTAATCGTCAGCTTGAGAATTGTGAGAAAATGTGGCACTGGCATCAAACTGGGCATCCTACCCCTTTAATGATGGCCCTTAGTGATAAGATTGTAAGTGTATGTTTGTTTACAGGCCGGACATATAAAGACATGATACGAGAATCTATACATTTTGTCATCAGTGGAGGTCCACAGTAGATAGAGATAAATGGCTTCACTTATATGAGTTTAGTGCTTGAGAGTTCTAGCAATAAACTTGACTTTGAAATTATAGCTGGCAATTGAAGCAAAGGTTATATGAAATGAAAGGATGAAGAAACTAAGAGACACATACATTCTAAAAGTAAGATGGTACTCACAAGAATGGTCCTACCTAATGAGTTAGACAATGAACCATCTGCAGGTTGATTTGTATAGCACTGTTGTGGTTTGAAAGAAAATGTCCCCAAAGGGAGTGGCACTATTGGGAAGTGTAGTTTTATTAGAGTGGACATGACCTTGTTGGAGGAAGTGTGTCGCTGTGGAGGCAGACGTTGAGGTCTTTTGCTAAGCTCACTAAGTGTCCCAGTTGACTTTCTGTTGCCTGAAAGATGTAGGACTCTCAGCAGCTAGTACAGCACATCTAGTACAAGCAGCTAGTACATCTACTTGCGTGCTGCCATACTCCCTGTCATAATGATAACTGACTGAACCACTGGAACTGTCAGTGAGCCACCCGAATTAAATGTTTTCTCTATAAAAGTTGCCATGGTCATAGTGTCACTTCACAGCAAAGGAAACCCTAACTAAGGGAGTGTTTGAGTGGTTGGCTTACCTAGGAACTCATATAAAGAAAAATGTTTAGTTGGAACTGGCTTACCAGTTTAGAGATTCAGTTCATTATTGTCATGGCAGGAAACATGATGATGTGCAGAAAGACAGGGTACATAGAGCCAAGAGATCTACATTTGGATCAGTATGCAGCAGGAAAAGAGAATGAGCTACTGGGCCTGGCTTGAGCTTCTCAAACCTAAAAGCCCACCCCTAGTGACATACTTCCTCCAACAAGGTGACACCTATCCCAACAAGACACATCTCCTTATAGTGCCATTTCTTAATGGCCAACCATTCAAACATGTGAGCCTATGGGGTCATTCCTATTCAAACTACCACAACCATTGCCATTGATAAAATATGAAGAAATTCAACTGATTAATATCATTAAAGTGCAAATATTATTATGTTATATTGATGATGTTGAGCAGTATAATACAATTAATAAAGTCTGAGTTCATATTATGTCATAATATCATAATAAGCATAATGATCCAAGTATTTAAAAAGTCAGTTTTAGTTCACCTGTACCCTAATCCATTATGCTCACAGGACTGTAAATATTAAACAAAATAACTGTGGAATGGAGGAATGCAGACAAAAATGAGTCATGTGCTAAGCTGCATGTGACAGGTGGCTGACTTTCTAAAACAACTAATCAAGTCTGCCTCCAAAACCACCACAAACTATTTGTAATATCCATCGATGTCTATGCTATAAGTGTTCTGTTAACCTTCATCTTAGGGTGATAAAGGAATAGAACTAAAAAGAAAATGTGACAAGAATCACACAGGTGGAGCAGTCTAAAGTGGGTGCTCCAAAGGCTCAAAGACCAAGCAGGAAACTTAGAAGTGGCTACTGTACAGAGAAGACTGGAGAAAGCCATGTCACTGCCCCTCCTGAGTCTTCCATCGGCTTCTCCCTTGCAAGTGCTCAACAAAACCTGGAAATAAACCTGAGACCTGAAATGACCAACAATAGTGAAATGATGTTTAGAGTATGTTGATCATATTTAGAGTATTTTTTCACTTTTTAATTTGACAATTTAATAGAAATAGAAGACAAAATTGAAATTGTATCAGAAGATATGTATGACAATGTTAATGCAGAAATAGTACATGGATCCTTGAAGAGGGGAGCACATTTTTTTTTTGCTTCTGCAAATGGAAAATTGAAGATTCCATGATTAACTTCGAAGGCTTGATGCATCAATTTAAAAGAGATATGTGCCTTTTCTAAGTGTGATCTTACAAATGGAAAAGAAAGATTAGAGGAGGACAATGATCTTTATTAACCACTGGAACCTTTGAAATAAGTCAGTAAGAGTGCATAATAAAGAAATACATAAAATTAGGAGAGAGATGGGACATACGATGAGGAGAAGCTCCTGGAAAAGTGGAAGAGGGAAGGGAGGGGTGGATATGATCCAGACAGGCTGAATATATGTATGAAATTTTCAGAGAATAAATTAATTTTAAAGATTAAAAAAGGACTTTCACAACAACAAAGTAACATATTACTAATGAATCCAGGAAAAGGGAGAATTTTACTGAACACTTTACTCTAGACATGAAAATACCTAATGCGTTAGGCAGAAAGTTTCCAAAGTTTTATATAATTTTTTGTTTTATGATAAAATATGCAAATGATTGTACTAGAGCAGAGTGATTTAGGTGAAAAAGAGAGTAAAAGTCTTGCAATCTATTGTGATTACTGTCATACCATTTGCTCATAGGTGTAACGTCTCCTTTCTTTTTGACATTATTTTTGTCTTCTTATTTTCATCATTGTAGATGTAGGTGTGTCTGTGAAGTATATTAGTATGTGCAGGTGAACAGGAACATAGAAGTCAGAAGTCTCCATCAGGTCTCTTCCACTGTAACTTTTTGCTAGTGTACTTTTTTGAGATACAGTGTCTGTCTTAGTCACTTTTCTATGTTGTGATGAAACACCATGACCAAAGCAACTTATAAAAGACAGCATTTATGTTGGTGCTGACAGTTCATGGTGGAGTAGGGCAGCAAGCAGGCAGGCATGGCACTGGAGCATTAACTGACAGTTTATATCTTGATTCAAAACAAGGGGGAAGTTATAGAGCGAACTGGGAATGGTTGGGGGTTTTAACACCTCAAAGTCAATCCCCATTGATATACCACCTGCAACAAGTTCACGCCTTGTAATCCTTCCTAAACAGTTCTAAGAACTGGAGACCATATATGAGTTGATGGAGACTAAACTCATTCAAACCACCACTGAACAATTGGACTTGAAATTTATTATATAAGCTAGGCTATCTACCCAGTGGTCCCCGAGACTGAGGTTACAGATATATAACATAAGCTCAGGCTTTGCACATAGGTTCTAGGCATCCAAACTTGGGTCCACATGCTTTTGTAGCCAGCACTTTACCTATTACTTAACCATCTGCCCAACACCTCTTTGCCTTCTTTTTTAACTTCTTTATTGACTATTTGGGAGTTTCATATCATGCACCACAATTCTGTTCACCTCCTGGTCCCCCCATATCCTCCCCTCATCCCTGCCATGCCCCTCACATAAGAAACAAATCAAAGCAAGCAAGCAAGTGAACAAAAACAAAAACAAAACAAAAATAAAAAAGCCAAAACCAAAACAAAAACCACAATAACAGAAAAATCTCTTTGGATCTTTTTCTTTCCTGCTTTTCCAACACCTCTTCAATTGTCCTGATGGCTATGGAGGCTTCAGTGTGCCATAAAGTGTACCTCTCTGTCCTATCAGTTTTACTGGCAAATATTTATTGCAATGAGTCACTGGTCTGGTTCAAGGCCTCTGGTTTCTGGTTCAGCATCATCACTGGATCATTTCTGGAACTCCTCTGGGATATCCTGTGGCTGCCACGAATCTTAGAGATTTTGAGGGTATCATTCCACAGAACCAGTCCCTTCACTAGCTCCAGCAGGTCTTAGATGGGGTAAATGCTAGGGTGTATCAAGCCAAGGCCCGGCTGTGGGTCTAGATGACAGCCAAACTGATCAGTCTGGGCCCCTGGTTGTGGTGGTATTGTGTTCCCTAAAATATTGTGCACCCTAATAAACTTATCTGGGGTCAAAGAACAGAACAGCCACTGGATACAGAGGCTAGAAAAAGGTGGCACTCACACCTTTAATCCCAGCATTCCAGAGGCAAAAATCCCTCTGGATCTCTGTGAATTCAAGGCCACATTGGAAACAGCCAGGCATAGTGACTCACGCCTTTAATCCCAAGAAGTGAGCCTTTAATCCCAGGGAGTGATGGCAAAAAGCAGAAAGATATATAAGGTGTGAAAACCAGGAACAAGAAGAATTTGGCTGGTTAAGCTTTTAGGCTTTGAGCAGCACAGTTCAACTGAGTTCCATTTGGATGAGGACACAGAAGCTTCCAGTCTGAGGAAACAGGATCAGCTGAGGAACTGGCAAAGGTGAGGTAGCTGTGGCTTGTGCTGCTTCTCTGATCTTCCAGCATTCACCCCAATAACTGGCCTCAGGTTTGTTTTTATTAATAAGACCTGTTAAGATTCATGCTACACCTGGCGATACCCACCTCAGGGAATGAGGTAGTGTCAGCTCCCCTATATGTACATAGAGTAAATAGAAGCTATTTCCTTTTAGCTATTTATAGGAAATAATTTTTAAAAAAGTAATAGTATTACCTTAAATTGAATAATATTTATCAATATATAATGTACACATATGTGTATATAAATATCAATATACATTTATATGATGATGTATATTGATGATATACACAATAATTATCACTAAACAACTCAAATGCTTTTATAAAAACAAAACTTCTATGAAGTCTACTTTTTGCTTCCTGGGAAAATATGGGGAAAAAATAGCTCTACAATTTAGTATGTGTGCATTACTTTTTAACATATCATAGAAAAAATTGGATACACCATGTTGTATCCTAAAAAAAAAAAAAATATAGTAAGTAAACCAGGAATGGTGTGACATGGCTATCAGCACAGCCCTTGGGAGGCTGAAGCAGGATGATCAGATGTTGGAGGTAATCTTTGGCTGTATATTGATTTTGAGGCCAGCCTGAATTATGAGAGGCTCTGTCCCCAAAATAATTACCTCCCTAAAAATAGAGGAAGTGTAAAGATACTCAGATGTTTTTATATAATTTTCATATAAACTACAAATTTTATGTAATTTGTCAAGTAAACATATGATGATATTTTCACATGAATAATTTTCCTATGTATTTTGCACTTTAGGCTATCAGTTTTGTCAATTTAAATATAAAGAAATTAAACTAAATGAATCCACAATGACAGTCGTTGTTACAATTTCTACTGTCCAATGAAATGATTACAATAGTTTATAAGTTTTCTTTGTGCTACTGTTATACATTTAATTATATACATGTAAAGATAAAACTCAAAGCACAGAACGTGGTGAGTAAGGACTGTAATCTTAAGTCTCACACACACACACACACACACACACACACACACACACACACACACAACACACACATATTCACAGGTTAGGACAGGTTAGGATAGAGCTGATGATTTATAAAGAAGATAATACTTGAACACTTTATGAAAGAGGATTAAAAATCATAAATTACTCATTACATGTGCCCTTGCTTTTAATTACCAATATATTTAATGCATATGTAGAAGGAATAACTATATTAATAAATAATTTGATGCTATACTTTTAAATTATTTATAGTATGCTTAAATCATGTAAATTTCCTTTCAAAATAACAAATAATTGTTTAAGATACCTGGAGAACATATATTTATTTGTGCAAATATTCTTCTGATAGTTATTACAAATAAAAATTCCGTTTAATCATTGAACTTATACCTCAGTTCCAATTAAGTATGTTTTTGCAAGATTTTCAGCTAGAAAATACTCATAAGGAAATTATACAGAAAAAGTCCCATCAGATTTCCAAATCCAATTTACATTGTTCTCACATCACATCTTTTCTTCACGCTTTTCCCCAGGCTCCAGGCTGGATGTTCCTCCCAATAGGCCACTGTGATCCCTTGCAGGGAGTATCCCAAACAGTTCAAGCTAAGCAACTGTCTCACTTATCCAGAGGGCCTGGTCCATTTATATGGGGGCTCCTCAGCAATTGGTTCACAGTTCATGCAAATTCCACCAGTTTGATCACTGGTGTAGAGGATACAATAGAGGAAATGGATTTGTCAGTCAAAGAAAATACCTAAGTCATAACACAAAATGTCCAAGAACTCTGGGACATCATGAAAAGACCAAACTTAAGAATAATAGGGATAGAAGAAGGAGAAGAATACCAACAAAAGGCACAGAAATATATTCAACAAAATCATAGAATAAAACTTTCCCAATTTAAAGAAGAAAATACCTATGAAGATACAAGAAGCCTATAAAATACCAAACAGACTAGACCCCTCAAAAAATTCCCCTCACCACATAATAAGTAAACAACTAAACCTTCAGAATAAAGAAAAAATATTAAGAGCAGCAAAGGAAAAAGGCCAAGTGACTTACAAAGGCAAACCCAGTTTCTCAATGGAGACTTTGAAAGCCAGAAGGACCTGGACAGATGTAATGCAGACACTAAGAGACCATGGATGCCAGCCTAGACAAATATACCCAGCAAAATTTTCAATCATCATAGATGGAGTGAATAAGACATTCCAAGATAAAACTAGATTTAAACAATACCTATCCACAAACCCAGCCCTATAGAAAGCACTAGAAGGAAAATTCCAACCTAAGGAAGTCAGATACACCAACAAAAACATAGGCAATAGATAACCCAACAGCAGTAAACACCAAAGAAGAGAAGTACATACACACTACCACCAAAAGATAATAGGAACTAACAATCACTGGTCATTAATACCCTTAATATCAGTGGACTTAATTCACCTATAAAAAGACACAGGCTAACAGAATGGATATGAAAGCAGAACCCATCATTCTGCTGCATACAAGAAACACATTTCAAAGATAGACACTACCTAAGAATAAAAGGCTGGGAAAAGTCTTTCAAATCAAATGATCTTAGAAGTAAGCTGGTATAGCGATCCTAATATCCAGTAAAATAGACTTCAAACTAAAATCAATCAAAAGAGATCAAGAAGGACATTACATACTCATCACAAGAAAGATCCACCATGAAGAAGTTTCTGAACATTTATGCCCTAAACACAAGGGCACCCACATATGTAAAAGAAACATTACTAAAGCTTAAATCACACATAAAACCCCACACATTAATAGTGTGAGACTTCAACACCCTACTCTCACCACTGGACAGATCTGCAAAATCAAAACTTAACAGAGAAATAAGAGACTTAACTGATATTATGAGTCAAATGGACTTAATTGATATCTACAGATCATTCCATCCTAACAAAAAAAGAATAAACATTCTTCTCAGCACCCTATAGAACCTTATCTAAAATAGACCACATACTTGGCCACAAAGCAAATCTCAAGAGATACAAAAAAAAATGGAATAACCTCCTGTGTTCTATCAGACCACCATGGTTTAAAGTTAGAATTCAAAAACAACAAAAATTACAGAAAGCCTACAATGTCATGGAAACAACATAATGCTCAACTGAATCATCAATGGGTCAAGGAAGAAAGAAAGAAAGAAATCAAAGACTTCCTAGAGATCAATGAAAATGAATATACCACATACCCAAACTTATGGGATGCTATGAAAGCAGTGCTAAGAGAAAAATTCATAGAAATAAATGCCCACATAAAAAGGTTGGAGAAATCTCACATTAGTGACTTAGCAGCACACCTGAAAGCCCTAGAATAAAAAGAAGCAAAGTCACCCAGGAAAAATAGACACCAGGAAATAATTAAATGGAGAGCTGAAATCAAGAAAACAGAAACCAAGAGAATAATACCAAGAATCAATGACACAAGGAGATGGTTCTTTGAGAAAATCAACAAGATAAACAAGCCTTTATGCAAACTAACCAAAAGGCAGAGAGAACAAGCATCCAAATTAGCAAAATCAGAAATGAAAAGGGAGACATAACAACATTGAGGAAATCCAGAGAACCATCAGGTCATACATTCAAAAACCTGTACTCCCCAAAATTGGAAAATCTAAAAGAAATGGAAAATGTTCTGTATAGGTACCACATACTTAAGTTAAATCAAGACCAGATAAACTATTTAAATAGACCAATTACCCCTAAGGAAATAGAAACAGTCATTAAAGATCTCCCAACCAAAAAGAGCCCAGGACCAGATGGTTTCAGCACAGAATTCTACCAGATCTTCAAAGAAGAGATAATAGCAATACTCTTTAAATTGTTCCACACAATAGAAACAGAAGGAACATTACCAAACTCCTTCTATGAGGCTACAATTACCCTGATTCCTAAACAAAACGAGGATACAACAAAAGAAAGAGAACTACAGACCGATCTCCCTCATGAACATTGATACAAAAATACTCAATAAAATACTGGGAAACAGACTCCAAGAACACATCAAAACAATTATCCACCATGATCAAATAGGCTTCATCCCAGGGATGCAAGGGTGGTTCAACATATGAAAGTCTGTCCATGAAATACACCATATAAACAAACTGAAAGAAAAAAAACATGTGATCATCTCACTAGATGCTGAAAAGGCCTTTGACAATATCCACACCCCTTCATGATAAAGGTCTTGGAGAGGTCAGGAATACAGGGAACATACTCAAACATAATAAAGTCAATTTACAGAAGCCAACAGCCAACATCAAAGTAAATGGAGAGAAACTCAAAGCAATTCCACTAAAATTAGAAACAAGACAAGGCTGTCCACTCTCCCCATACTTATTCAATATAGTTCTAGCCAGAGCAATAAGACAACATAAGGAGATCAAGGGTTTACAAATTGGAAAGGAAGAAGTCAAGCTTTCACTATTTGCAGATGACATGATAGTATACATAAGTAATCCCAAAAATTCTATCAAGGAACTGATACAGCTTATAAACACCTTCAGCAATGTAGCAGGATACAAGATTAACTCAAAAAAATCAGCAGCCATTCTATATATAAATGACAAACGGGCTGAGAAAGAAATCAGAGAAACATTACCCTTTACAATAGCCACAAATGATATAAAATACCTTGGGGTAACTCTAACTAAACAAGCAAAGGACTTGTATGACAAGAAAGTTAAGTTCCTGAAGAAAGAAATTGAGGAAAATGTCAGAAAATGGAAAGATCTCCCATGCTCATGGATAGGCAGGACTAACATAGTAAAAATGGCAATCTTATCAAAAGCAATCTACAGATTTAATGCAATCCCCATCAAAATACCAACACAATTCTTCACAGACCTGGAAAGAACAATACTCAACTTCATAGTGAAAAACAAAACCCAGGATAACCAAGAGAATCCTGTACAGTAGAACAACCTCTGGAGGCATCATGATCCCTGACTTCAAGCTCTACTATAGAGCTGCAGTAATAAAAACAGCTTGGTATTGGCATAAAAACGACATGTGGACCAATGGAATCGAATTGAAGACCCTGACATTAATCCACACACCTATGAACATACAATTTTTGACAAAGAAGCCAAAAGTGTACAATGGAAAAAAGAAAGCGTCTTCAACAAATGGTGCTGGCATAACTGGATATCAACGTGTAGAAGGCTGCAAATAGATCCATATATGTCACTGTGCAAAAAACTAAGTCCAAGTAGATCAAAGACCTCAACATAAATCTAGATACTCTGAACCTGATAAAAGAAAAAGTAAGAAGGAAGTAGTCTTGAATGCATTGGCATAGGAGATCACTTCCTAAATATAACACTAGTGGCAACTAATAAATTGGACCTCTTGAAACTGAGAAGTTTTTGTAGGGCAAAGGACACGGTCAATAAGACAAAAACAACAGCCTACAGAATGGGAAAAGATCTTCAACAACCCCACATCTGACAGAACATATAAAGAACTCAAGAAATTAGACATCAAAATAAACCAACAGTCCAATTAAAAAAAAAATGGGCTATAGAACTAAACAGAGAATTCTCAACAGAAGAATCTCAAATGCCTGGAAGACATTTAAGGAATTGCTCAACATCCTTAATCATTGGGGAAATGCAAATCAAAACACCTCTGAGATACCATCTTATACCTATCAGAATGGCTAAGATCAAAAACACTGAAGACAGTTTATGTTGGAGAGGATGTGGAGCAAGTAGAACACTCCTACACTGTTGGTGGGAATGCAAACTTGTACAGTCACTTTGGAAATCAATATGGCACTTTCTTAGAAAATTGGGAATCAACCTTGCTCAAGTCCCAGCTATACTACTCTTGGGCATATACCCAAGGAATTCTCAATGATACCACAAGGGCGCCTGCTCAACTATGTTCATAGCAGCATTATTTTCTAATAACCAGTACCTGGAAACAACCTAGATGCCCTTCAACTGAAGAATGGATAAAGAAAATGTGGTACCCATACACAATGGAATACTACTCAGCAGATAAAAACAATGACATCATGAGGTTTGCAGACAAATGGATGGAACTAGAAAGAATCATCCTGAGTGAGGTAACCCAGACTCAGAAAGACAAACATGGTATGTACTCACTCATAAGTGGATACTAGATATAAAGCAAAGGATAACCAGACTGCAACTCACAATTCCAGGGAGGCTACCTAGTAAAGAGGACCTTAAGAAAGACACAGTTATCGCCCCATGACAGAGAAATGGATGAGATCTACATGAGCAAACTGGGGGTGGGAATGGGGGTAATGGAGGGCAAGGGTTGGGGGAAAGAGCGCTTATGGGAGCGGAGTTCCCAACTGGATCAGGAACAGAGTAGGAGAACAGGGAGGTAGATACCATGATGAATGAAGACCCCATGGGAATAGAAAGAAGTAGAGTCCTAGAGAGGTTCCCAGAAATCCACAAAGATACCTCCACTGTAGACTACTGGCAATGGTCCAGAAAGAGTGCCTGAGCTGACCTGCTCTGGTGATTAGATGGCAGAACACCCTAGCTGTCTGATAGAGCTCTCATCCAATGACTGCTGGAAGTGGATGCAGAGATCCAGGGCTGATCCCCAGGTGGAGCTCTGGGAGTCCAATAGGCAAGAGAGAGGAGGGATTGCATGAGCAAGAGATATTGAGACTATGATTGGAAAAAATACAGGGACAAATAGTCCTCATATTTTCGTATGAGCTGAGCTATCTTCACAGATTTGTAACAATTTGCTTGTCAAATTATGTGTGTCCTTATTCATTTTATATAATAGCAAGTAAAGTACTGATATAAGCTACACACAGGTAACTGGGCAATATCATTTGCCTTTAGCAAATATTCATTATTTTACATAGCCATCCAACTGCCATTGTATATTTTTAACTGCCATTGTATTTTTTTTTCATGTTCATCACCTATACCTCTATAGTTAATAGATCAATTCAAGCAAAATGTCACTTGTTGTTGTTGTTGTTGTTGTTTTGGTAATTTGGGGAATGGATCCCTGGTCCTCATAGAAATTTGGCAAGCACTCTACAACCTATAGCCACACCTACAGCCCCGCAATGTGCTCTTAATGCTATGGAAATCTCTTATGTGTATCATAGGACAAGTAACCCTAGTTTCTTAATGAATTACTGGCTGAATGCTATCCTCATATCCTCCATTCCCCATCTAATGTTAATACTATGATTTTTTAAGATGTATTCATCTAGCTGTGTTTATCACCCGCTAAAATCTCTTAAGTTGTTTTCTGGTTCCTTAAAATATAAGTGAGTTTTTTTTTTTTCTATTACCTTTAAATTTTTGTTTGGAAAATGTGTTTTCTCTAAGGTTTGTTTTAAATAAAAATAAATTTTAATAAAATTTGTTGTTTAAGTTAGAGTGATAACTCAGTAATGTATAAATAAATATTCTATGTAAATCAGTAATACACTGTCTAACATCATGTTTTATTAAAAGTGTATGAGGATTATTATATTAAAATTCATGAAAAGTACTTAGGTTTATGACTTAAGAAGTGGCAAAGAGAGAAATCCTGGGAAAGAAAAAAAGAAGAAACATCTTTTATTTTTACTTTATGTAAAAATATTTCAGAGTTTAAATCAGTTTTAAAGGAAAGATAGTAACCATACTTTCCCACACAGATTCCTAGCAGAAATAACAATACAATATTTTCCTCAAAAATTCTACTTAACTCAGCAAACATGGTCTGTATAATGTGTGATATTAAATATGTATTGGTTCAAAATGTGAATCTCCTCAGAAAATAATATTGTAAATAAACAAAACAAAAGAGAATCTAAAACAAAGAAACATGTGCCACCTCAAGCACTAAATAATAGTTACAAGGTATTTTCATTTGTTAAAATTAGCTGGAAGTTATGTCATTAGCTGGAAAACTGATACATCTGGAAATCTTGTAATAAGCACAAGAAACCAGATTTGAAAAGAAAGACAAATACCACATGATTTCTTTGTTTTGTAGAGCCTATATTTTAACAGAGAAATAAAGTCACAATAAGCCACATATTAGAGATAGATTGGCAAATAGACAGATAGATGATAGGTAGGTAGGTAAGTAGATAGAGGCATAAATACAGGAACAAAAGAAATATCAGGAATGTGGAGGGGAGAAGAAGGAGACTATGAGGGCTGAATATGATCAACATACATAATATACTTGAATGAAATTATCTTTATGAAACCAAACACCTTGCACAATGAATAAAATTACTTCTAGGTTATTTCTCAAATTTCCTTTCAAAAATATAGAAGCTAGATATTTGTCCCTACAGAAAAAAATACTTAGGAACTTGGACACTCTGATTAACTGTTGTTTGAAATCAAATATATATTATGTGTACTGTGCCCTTCTTAATACCTTGACCTTAAACCATTTTTATATCCTTAAGAAATTCTAGATCTATTCTTAAACAGTAAGTTAATTTTAGTCTAACATTTGCAAAAGAAGCATTAAAACAACAATCCTTGGTTTCTAGAAATTTTAAATGTAGGAATAGCTAATATACAGTATTCTCCAATATTTGTCTTTTTTTATTATTTTCCTTTTTAAATACTTATGGGCTAATGGAAGGAGAAGAAATGAAAAATAAAGGTAAGGTATTGTGTAGTGAATAATATTGATAAAATAAATGGGATTAAGGTGCATGATTTAACATGAGACTCCACAAGGGAATGCATGATACTGACAGATGATATTCTCTGCATTGGATTTTCTTTTCTCATTGCTGTGACCATATACCTGACAAGCAACACCTACAGGGAGGAAAATTTTATTTTGTTTCACTATTGAGGATATAGTCCTTGATGGCAGAAAAGGCATGTTTAGGTATTTATTACTTGTATATATTGTATATAGTTATTGTTCTTTTGTATATAGTTTTTCTTTTGTTAGTTATAACCTTTTGCTTTTTTTTCTTTTTATTAAAATAGAAAAGGGGAAATGTGGTGGTATTCTAATTGTACTGAAATGTGATTTTGATTGTATGTTAATAAATAAAGTTGCCCGGGGGTCAGAGCTATTAGAGCCATAGACAGAGTGTGGCGGTGGTGGCACACGCCTTTAATCCCATAGATCTCTGTGTGTTCAGGGATACAGCCAGCATTGGAGACATATGCCTTTAAGACCTAGGGGGCTGTACATTCAGACAGTGACGAGGCAGTCACGTGTTTGGGTTTACAACCAATGAGAAGGCAGAATGACTATGGAAACGACTGACACACAAAGGAATAGCTCTCTTTCGGGAAGCTGGGACAGCAGGAGGAAGGGTGAGATTTTAGCACTGAGCTCTGACCTCTGGCTTTCTCTTTTACATTGTTTCTGTGTTTCTTATTTAATAAGACTGTTGGATACATCTATATGATGGCAGATGTGCGAGAGACAGCAGATGATACTCTTACCAGTGTGAGGAAAAAAAAAAAAAACATGGAATGATGATGCTCAACTCACTCCTCAGTTTTTAATCAGCTGAGGACCCCTGTCCACAGAA
Organism: Peromyscus leucopus; assembly: GCF_004664715.2. Taxonomy (NCBI): domain Eukaryota; kingdom Metazoa; phylum Chordata; class Mammalia; order Rodentia; family Cricetidae; genus Peromyscus; species Peromyscus leucopus. Next base: position 35,627,166 of record NC_051073.1, on the reverse strand, counting down.
CCATGTCTCCCACTTACAGGGTGAGACTTTCCTCCATATTTCAACATCTCTGGAAATGTTGTCATACATTGCTGTGTGTCCTAATGATTTCCAATTCTCTCTGGTTGACTATGAAAATTAACCACCATGCCTCCCCTGAGAAATGCTACATCAATTCAGAAAACTGCAAGTGGCTGAACTCAGTAAAAATATACAATATACACCTTTAAATGTATCAGTCCCCTCAATCTTCCTTGTTTGATACAATAAAATACATAGATATCATCTTTGTAACTTTCCTTCAGAGTTAGAAATCTTTCCACAACTCACAACTTTCAGTTCTTAGGTGTTTACTTTCCGAGAACACTTCCAAAGTAAAATAATAAATTACTATAAAGTTTGTGCATTTCTCAACCACTATTTTACGTGCATAATTATGATCCTATTTTTATTCAGTCATTTTAGTTTCTTAAGAATTTCATGTTGGCTGTGCCCAGGGCACAACAGAAAGAAGTGAACAAGTATGTCATAGAGAGATGAGAGAGAAGAAGAAGCTGAGCTGTCTGTGCACTGTGGAGAGGTTGAAGCAGAGGCAGTACAGTGGTGAGGAACACTCTGATGTGAGAGTCCTGCACAGCCATCTGAGCCCGTGGTGATGTCTGGGCCCCTGCTGCAGCCAAGGCCCTTATCTGTGTCCGTGGTCCTGATGCAGCTAGTGTCTGTGTTGATGTCAGTGGTCCTAATACCGCTGAAGTCTATGAAGTTGTCTGGGGTCTGTGATATAGTCAAAAGCCATGTTGACGCCCAAGGAGCATCCTGAGCTGGCTCTGCCACCCACAAGCCACCATTTGGTAGTACCAGGGATTATGTGGGTTTGGGAGAGTTGACCCCTATCGCATAGGTGCTGGAAAGCCCATCTTGCCCCTCATAAGAGAGCTGTCCCTGGAAGTATGGGTGTGGAAGAGCTAGCCCCATCTTTCCTCAGAGTGTTGTTTGTGAGCCAGTCCTGCCCCTTGCCTGGGCAGAGCAGGAGAGCTGGCCCCAGAAGCCAGGAAATTTGGCAGGCTGACCACCTCAACTACCAGCCAGGCCCAGAACCAGGGCTTTGAGTTGGTCTGCCTCAACATCTTCCCCATCTAGGAGCTGCTGGAGTAAGGCATTGGGCCACCCGAGTGGATCCATAGCAGCAGGATCCCCTACAATCCAGAGCAACAAAAAGATATCCCAGAGTCTCTATGAGGGTCCAGTATTGATGTTATAACAGAAGCCAGGGGACTTGAACTAGCCTAATGACTCATTGTAATGAACATTCACAAGTGAAGCTGATCAGGCTGATTAGGGAAAAGGGTATACTTGGTGACACACTGCAACTTCCAATGCCACTGCAACACATGAAAAATGAATATGTCATAGACATTCAGGAAAGACAGAGGAGTGGAATGGTATATGCATAGAGCATTGTGATTGATAGAGGAGCCGGTTGTTGCCCAGCGAGTCAATGAGATTTTTGTTTGTTTGTTTATTAACTTTTGGGGGTAGAGATTACAAGGTTGGAGGGCAGATACAGAAGGACTGAGAAATGAGTGGGATTGAATATCCAAAGGTTCAGTAATATATCAATATATCAAAAATATATCATATATTTATAATGTTAAAAATAAAATATTAACAACAATAAAAAATAATATCCAGTCTCTTAGCATGTAAGAGATATGCTTATCATCATATATTGCCACAGTCTTTGTCTTTTGGCAAGGAAATAATTTTATTATAAAGTAACTGTATTTTGGTGTTGGATTGACTCAGTAAGATACCATTTTCATATGTCAAATCTGTCTATAAGTTCAGAACATTGTAACTTATGCTTTTCCATAGAAATTAAAGTACGTTTATATATTTAAAACAATTTAGTATTTCTTCTTTTTTTAAGAAATTAAAGAAACATATTTCTTTTTTAAATTATTTTATTTTACAATATAATTTAATTCTACATATCAGCCACGGATTCCCTTGTTCTCCCCTCCCGCCCCTTTCCCTTCCCCCCATCCCACTCCCCATTCCCACCTCTTCCAGGGCAAAGACTCCCCCGAGGACTGAGATCAACCTGGTAGACTCAGTCCAGGCAGGTCCAGTCCCCTCATCCCAGGCCGAGCCAAGCGACCCTGCATAAGCCCCAGGTTTCAAACAGCCAACTCATGCAATGAGCACAGGACCTGGTCCCAATGCCTGGATGCCTCCCAAACAGATCAAGCCAATCAACTGTCTCACTCAGTCAGAGGGCCTGATCTATTTGGGGGCCCCTCAGCCGTTGGTTCATAGTTCATGTGTTTCCATTCGTTTGGCTATTTGTCCCTGTGCTTCTTCCAATCTTGGTCTCAACAATTCTCTCTCAAATAAACCCTCCTCTTTCTTGCCAATTGGACTCCCGGAGCTCCACCTGGGGCCTAGCCATGGATCTCTGCATCCAGATTCCTCAGTCCTTGGATGGGGTTTCTAGCACAACAATTAGGGTGTTTGGCCATCCCATCACCAGAGTAGGTCAGTCCCGGCTGTCTCTCAACCATTGCCAGCAGTATATTGTGGGAATATCTTTGTGGATTTCTGTGGGCCTCTCTAGCACTTTGCTTCTTCCTATTCTCATGTGGTCTTCATTTACCTTGGTCTCCTATTCCTTGTTCTCAACTGAGTTCACAAACACAATCATAGACCATTGACAATACTTAACCAAAATAATAGATAAAATAAGTGGGTGAAATGACCTAATTCTTGTCTTAGTTATTAAGTCTTTAGATTATGTTTCAAATTTAACCACAACAGGTTAACACTCCCCATTATAATAATTGTCTGGAAGATACCAAAGTTGCATAAATTTCAGAAGTACATAGCACATGTACTAAGTACATAATTTAGTACCCAGAAAAATAGCAGACCAACTATCTGCCTTTCAAATGAAGCTTAAGATGAATCATGTCCAGACAGATGCTGGTAACCCACCCTCCCGTCTGTTCATTATCAAGTCTCTAGCACAACAATTAGGGTGTTTGGCCATTCTATCACCAGAGTAGGTCAGTTCGGGCTGTCTCTCAGGCATAGGAGATCACTTCCTAAATCTAACACCAGTAACACAGACACTGAGAGAAACAATCAATCAATGGGACCTCTTGAAACTGAGAAGCTTTTGTAGAGCAAAGGATACGGTCAACAAGGCAAAGCGACAGCCTACAGAATGGGAAAAGGTCTTCACCAACCCCACTTCTGACAGAGGACTGATATCCAGAATATATAAGGAACTCAAGAAATTAGACATCAAAATGCCCAACAGTCCAATTAAGAAATGGGCTATAGAACTAAACAGAGAATTCTCAACAGAGGAAACTCAAATGGCAGAAAGACATTTAAGGAATTGCTTAACATCTCTAATCATCAAGGAAATGCAAATCAAAAAAACTGAGATACCACCTTAAGCCTATCAGAATGGCTAAGATCAAAAACACTGAAGACACCTTATGCTGGAGAGGATGTGGAGCTAGGGGAACTCTCCTCCCCTGCTGGTGAGAATGCAAGCTTGTACAACCACTTTTGGAAATCAATATGGCGCTTTCTTAGAAAATTGGGAATCAATCTCCCCCAAGATCCAGCTATACCACTCTTGGGCATATACCCAAGGAGTCTTCCATTTTGCATCTACTTCAGAGAGCTGTCTGAAGATGGTAGACTTCAACCTTAAGCAGCAGGGTCTTACAAAACTCAAGTATTGTATGTTTTATATAAACAATTTACCTCAATCATTCAGGGTGAATTCACTGCATTTAGAAATTATGCTCCCTTTAATCCTCTGCTTCTGATTCTGGTGTATAAATATGTCTGAGGACATTATTTCCATAACACATTATCCTATATGTAATATGATTTTTATGACTCAATGGGCTTAAAAATGCATGCATTCTTCTGAGATTTTGGAGCAAAAAGATGTAAGTTAGATAATTACTATGGCTTGTTTTTTTTTTCTTCAAATTGTGTGGAGATACAGTCCTGAGGATGATTTTTTGTTGCTGTTTATTGTTTTTTTTTGTCATTGTTACCAGAGTATCTGTCCAGGGAGGAATGATGAGGTTCAAGAAAAAGAAAGTAAATTTTCTTTTTCTTTTTTCTTTTTAATGACAATTATAACTTAATGGAAGAAGGCCAACTGCAGTATTCTGGGAAATATTTTTGCATTGTTAAGAAATTGGATGGAATATTAAGTCTCTGATGGTGTCTTAAGCTACATGGAGAGAGGCTACAATGAAGCTACAATAAGTATCTGCATTTAACACTACTATCATTGGAACACAACAAATATGTGCAACCATGATTGTTTAAAAGCCCTCATTTTTACATGCAAATACAGTAGTTTCTGTAAAGAAAACTATTTAATTGGCATTAAATGTCAAGTTATCTATCAATCAATTCTCCAAGGAAGAAAGTGATAAGTATTTATTGTTTAGTGTCACATTCAAATCACTGAAACATTTTTGGAAATGGAAATAAAGAGAGCTAGAGAAATGGAGAGCAGGACGGAGAGGGGGAGGTTCCTTAAAAGCTAATCCTGAAGCTGAAATCTTATTATCTAATTTTGGGCTCTTTCCCATTTCATAGTGATAAAGAAAATGCCCATTATGTATACTGGAATAATTCAATGTTAGTGTCAATATGAGAGAAAACTGATCATCTTTACTTACAATGCATGAAATAATAGAGACAATATCCACATCAATGACTTCTCAAATGTTTGTGGCAACCCAATGTTATATAGGCAATTTTGAAGGAAGTTTTTGATTAGTAATAATTGGTTCCCCAGAATAGCAAGAACAACATGTATCAGAGGTCACCACAACAGTAAATTCCCAGAAAGAAAATTAAATACAGCCAAGCATCTGCCCACACAGTTTACCACCTGCCAATCTAGAGAAGAGAGCAGAACGCCTGCTCCCACATACTCCTGTAAAGTAGGCGAGCTGGAGCTTACTTTTCTATAATGTATCAGGCTTAGTCTCCAAAGGACAGAATCTCTCACTTCTTTAATCCTTATAACACAGACCAGGGAAAACAACGTCCCAAAATACAAAGTTTAAGTGTGTGTGTGTGTGTGTGTGTGTGTGTGTGTGTGTGTGTGTGTGTGTGTTGTTATGTGTATCAGTCTTCCTGTATCAGTATAGGAATAACTGTGACAAATTCTACTTTCACAGGTTTCTCATTCCTTCCCCATTCTGCCTATTGAATATTTTTTACTTCTGCTTTTTATCTAGTTGTTTTGACCATGAAAAGCCAACTTTGATTTACAGGTCATCCTTTTAGGCATTACAATTCAACACCTAAGAAATCTTAAGACAGGAAATTTACTGTTTGTTAGCTAATGATGAACACGGTGACAGTGAACTGGAACTAGAAGTAGGTTAAGAATGGATCCAGCACAGTGAGGAATTCTTTCCAACAGATGAAAGAATGCAGCCCAGAGGAAGGAGCCGGATTCTGCAAGCTCATCACACCTCTCAGGATATCCCAGCTTGGCAGGAGCATGGGCTGGGGCTCCATTTCTCACTAAAGGCTAGACTGATTAGAAGTCACACATCAGCAAGTGATCTTTAGTCAAATTGTCTTGCTAAAATAAAATCTGACAGGAGCTTTCTGCAGGGTCTTTTCAAATGCGTTGTCAGGGCTCAGTCATGTTGAAGCCGAATCACATTCACTTCAGATGTCAATGTCAGCAGAACAACCTGGATAACAGTAAAGGCAGCTCAGATCTCCTGTGAATAAGTGACTGGAGGTTCTCTCTCTCTCTCTCTCTCTCTCTCTCTCTCTCTCTCTCTCTCTCTCTCTCTCTCTCTGATTTGTGGTAATCTTGTTAATTTGGTAGCAATTTGCCACATCTATGTGCCCAGGAAAAGAAATCCTAGAAAGGCTCATTGTGAATGGCAAATCATGGCAAGGCATGAAGGAAAAATGAGAGAGATAGATAGAGAGAGAGAGACATAGAGAATGTTCAGATTGAATTTTTAGTGTTGATGTATGATTCAGGAAAATAAACCAATAAAACTAACAGTCAAGTACATTCCAGACTTTTAGTTTGGTTGGTCACCCTGTGGAGGTGAACCTGAGCTTTTGGAAGGTTGAGTGTTTTATCCATAGGACAGCATGAGGTTTTCTTCCCTTGTATTCTTTTCACTCTTTTTTTTCTATTAATTCTCAATGAAAATTATTCCTGCCTGTGTTGAAACTTAGAGTTTCAACTGATACCTATTTGGAGATTTTTCAAGATATGTTTTTGTCATTGTGAAAAAAAAGTACCCATGACAAAGTCTGTAGTAGTGCTCTATAATTTTTTTTAACATATTGTTAAAAAATTTTACCCATGTAAGTAGTGTGTGTCCCTGAGTAGATTTTCAAAATAACTAAAACCTTTCAAGATTATCTGGTATAAAAACTGGAGAAAGGCATCGACAATGATAATATTTGTTATATTATCTATATATATTTGTTATAATATTTGGGAAGGAATGAGAAACCTGTGAAAGTAGAATTTGTCACAGTTATTCCTATACTGATACAGGAAAACTGATAATATTTGTTTTATATATATATATATATATATATATATATATATAGAGAGAGAGAGAGATAGATAGATATAGATAATATATATTATCTATATCTTCTAATGTTATCTTTTTAATTGAATAGATGTTAAGCCTGGCCACTTAAAATATTGAACTATGTAGATGTCCTTGAGAAAATAATAATTACTAACATGCATGAAACCCAGTGAATACTGCAATTTCCATTGCAATTTCTTTACATTTGCTTCTACATGAAAAAAAAACTAACTAATAGACAATAATAAACAACAACAACAACAAAAAGATGCATAGTCAAGCACCAGGTCAAGCTTTAGGAGTCGGGAAGAGGGATTCTATGAGCAAGGGGCATCAAGATCATGATGGGGAAACATCTAGAGACAACCGAACCAAACTAGTGGAAAATCATGAACTTTAGACCAAGAGTTGTGAAGCCTGCATGGGACTGGACTAGGCCCTCTGCATATCAAGGCAGTTGTGTAGCTCAGTCTATTTAAGGGGCCCCTGACAGTGGGAATAGGATCTATCCCTGGTGCATAAGCGGGCTTTTTGGAGCCCACTACCTATGTCAGGACACCTTGCACAGCTTTGATGCAGGCGTAGGGGCTTGGACCTGCTTCAACTGTATGCACCAGGCTTTGCTGACTCCTCATGGGAGGCCTTTCCTTTTTGGAGGAGGGAATGGAAGGGATGAAAGGTGAATTAAGGGGGAAGGCTGGAGGGGAGTGGGAGGAGGGATGAGAAGGGGATCTATGGTTGGTATGTAAAATGAATGAAAAATTTCTTAATAAAGAAAAAAAGAAAATTACATTTGTATACTAGGTCAGCATTCTGAAGCTGTAAGGCCTTTATCATATTTAATTGTTAATCTGTACCTCATTGTTTCCAAGCATTAGTTTCGGAGAGCATCATAAACTTACATACATATAAATAACACAAAAATGATGACTATTATTATTATCTACTATTATTCTGGAAAGCAATTCCTAGGCAGTTGACAGTGAATAAAGATTTAATACATTCTTGGCCTTTTAAAAGAAAAAAGAAGAAATGAAGCCACAAATTTGCAGGGAAGGAATTGGGGGGAAAATCATCAAAAACTGCAAATTCAAAAACGTTAATCACCAAAAATATTACTTGTGGTGGCATTATGTTCCCCAAAATATTGTGCACTCTAATAAACTTATCTGGGTTCAGAGACAGAACAGCACAATATTAAACATAGAGGTGAGGCAGTGGTAGCACACACCTTTAATCTTAGCATTCCAGAGGCAGAAATCCCTCTAGATCTCTGTGAGTTCAAGGCCACATTGGAAACAGCCAGGCATGGTGACTCATGCCTTTAATCCCAGAAAGTGAGCTTATAATTCCAGGGAGTGATGGCAGAAAACAGAAAGATATATAAGGCATGAGGACCAGAAACTAGAAGCTTTAAGCTGGTTAGGCTTCAGGCTTTTGAGCAGCAGTTCAGCTAAGAGCCATTGGAATGAGGACACAGAAGCTTCCAGTCTGAGGAAACAGGATCAGCTAAGGAACTGTTGAGGTAAGGAAGCTGTGGCTTGTTCTGTTTCTCTGATCTTCCAACATTCACCCCAATAACTGGCCTCAGGTTTGATTTTATTAATAAGAACTTTTAAGATTACTGCTATAATTACTTTTGGATATATTACTGTACTCTACTATAATGAAATACCTAAAGTTAGGTACTGTATAATGAAGAGGTTTGTTAGTTCACAATTTTAGAAGTTAAAGTTGAAGATCAGTCAGACTCATTCATTTGAACACTCTAGTAGCATCATAGAGAGAGGAAGTAAAGGACAAGACAAGGAATCAGAGGTGGGGATTTTTCATATCAACTTTTTCTCATAAGTTCTAAGGATCTATCATAACTACCTGGTGTGCTCTGGAAGGCAGCACTCTCTGTGACTGTTATTGCCCACTCCAGCTAGGCTCAGGGCACAGTTTCCCCTAGCCTTCACATTGATACAGGGATGTCATGCTTTCATCTCAGGAAACCTTACAAAACACGCATAAACCAGAGCACAGATAGACTCATGCTTCTAGAGAAAATGATTTCTAATAATAACAACAATGATTTGAGAGGAAAGGAAAAGTGGAAATGGGAAATGTGTTTTTAAATGTTGAAACATAAAACTGAACAGTAATATTTACTAATATATATATATATATATATATATATATATATATATATATATATACTATTGTAAGTAACTTCTGTAAGAAAAATTAATAAACTAACTGCTTCTGTGGCCAGGGTGATCAATCTGTATTAAAAAGATGTTTGTACACATCCTGCCTGGAAATGCTACAAAAAAAAGGATTTCAGGATGTGGCATCAAACTTACTAATACTGCTGTGGGATGTTTTGTATGCTAAATGTGTTGCTCTGATTGGTTAATAAATAAAACACTGATTGGCCAGTAGCCAGGCAGGAAGTATATAAGATATAAGAACAGTTAGCAAGAACTGCAGCCTTCTCAGTTGAGTCTGAGCAGCTGCGGGACTGGCAGGTGAGAGAGATTGGTCCTGACCATGGGCCAGGCAGGACCAGGAAAACTCTAGCTACAAATGGCGCCCAACAGCTCGAGTTTCCACCTTAAGCTCTAACTACACAATACCATATACAGAAGCTAATTTCTTCCATAAAAGTCAGGTTTATTGATGTCAGGCAACTTCTGTGTCCTTTCACAAGCACTTCCATCATAAAAATTTATGTTATAGAAATTATAAATCCCTTTGATCAATAGATTAGCCTGTCATGCAGCAGATGGAAACAAATACAGATACCCATAGCTAAATATTTTGCAGAGAAAAAGAGACCGTGAAGCATCCAGTTCTAGATGGGATGTCTCCATCAAATCCCTCCTCTTAGAGCTCAGGGAAGACTGCAGATGAGAAGGCTGAAAGGGAGTAAGAACCAGAGGGGATGGAGGACACAGAAGAATAAGTTCCTCTAAGTCAAATGAGCAAGACTCATATGATCTCACAGAGACTGAAACAGCGAGCACAGGGCTGACATGGGTCTGCATAGGTCCTCTGCATATAGATTATAGTATAGAAGTAATGGTCTTATTAAATAAGAAACACAGAGCCAAATGCAGAGTTAAAAGCCCAAGAGGTCAGAGCAGTAGCTAAGAGCTGAGACTAAAACCACCTTCTTACCCATCGCTGCCACTGCCATCCTTCCCCTGAGAAGAGATCTACTTCCTGTGTGTCTCTCTTTTTGACTTTCTGTTCTGCCTTCTCATTGGTTGTAAACCCAACCACATGACCTCCTCGTCACTGTCTGTCTATACAGATCTCCAGGTCTCTATGGTTGGTATTGATATTAAAGGCATGTCTCCATGCTGGCTGTATCCTTGAACACATAGAGATCTGCCTGTCATATAATCAGGATTAAGGGCATGTGTTACCACTGCCAAACTTCTGCTAAATGGCTTGTTACTAGCTCTGACCCCCAGGCAACTTTATTTATTAACATACAAATAAAATTACATTTCAGCACCAATAAAATACTACCATATTATAGTTTCCAGTTTATTATTTTTATGGGACTCCTGAGTGTGTGAACATGTGGGTTTCTGATTCTTATGTCTTTTCTTGAGCTCTTTTTCTTCTGATGGTTTGCCTTGTCCAACTTCAGTGTGGTGGTTTTTGTTTTATCTCATTTTACTTTATTTTATTAGTTTTGTTGTTATCTCTTAAAAGCCTGCCCTTTTCTAATGAGAGACAGAAAAAGAGTGAATCTGGATGGAGAAGAGTAGGGGAGGAACTGGGAATAGTAGAGGGAGGAGAAACTGTAATCAAGATATGCAATATGAGAAAAGAAGCTGTCTTTAACTAAAGGGGGGAAATAATAATGATTAAAAAAGAATTTAGATGTGACTTTTAATTATCTAACACATTTAATCATGATTGGGGAAAATCAAATCAGAAGAATGGCCACATTTTAGAAAGCCAGTTCCTCATGCCAATATTTTTTAGATATAAAGGAAATTTATATATACACATATACTTGGGTGCACACGTAGGTATATATTATAGATAGATATAGTACATTTACAACTTTGAAAGAAATATAATCACATTTGTACTGCTAGAAAAAAAAAGAACGGAAAAGAAGATCTCTGATTCTAGATACGGCCCAGCACTTGAAAACACTAGCCACTATTCCAGAGGGTTTGTGTTCAATTCCCATCCCTCACATGATGGCTGACAAGTGTCTATAACTCCATTCCCAAGTGATCTAAATTTCTTTTCTAGCCTCCTTGAGTACCTACAATGTACACGGTACACAGGCATGCATATAGGCAAAACATCCACCTACATAAAGTAAATGAAAAAAAATAAATATTTTTAATATATAAAAGAAAAATATAGAAAGAAAGAAAATAATGTTATTGATTATTTTGAGACCTTTAAAAAGACAAGCTAAGTACAGTTACTGCTGTGAAATAAAAAGTTAAAAAATAGTTTATGTTGTTCACATGAACTCACAGAATTAGAGAAGTGTACCATTAAGAGCTAGATTCATTTGTCTGACCATAGAGTAAGCTCTTTGGCAGCTGTAATAATGTAATAATCTCATATGATTAAATACCTAGATAACACACCATTTCCTTAGTGTATAATGGTAAATCAATATGTGGAAAGACTTAAAACATCACTTTAAAATGTATAAAGCACAGGATTTTTGAAAGAAATAATATACAGAGACTGTGGAAGTTCACTGTTTGGACATGTGAAAGAATTTTATTTGAAAATATATCAATAAATCAGTTCCACTTGTGGGCTCCTGTATGACCAGCACTTTTCTTGAATTCTAAGAGAAGCAGGTACTTGGCAAGGTCAATATATGATGTACATAGATAAAAGACTGGAGGAAAAAGGCATTAGGAATGATATGTCCAGTACAAAGATTAATATTTGTGTAAAAAGTACTTTAGTTTTATCATGTAGTTCCCAAAGAACTGTATTTACAACATCATAACATCTTTAAAATTATCTCTAATTCTCAAATTAATACATAATTAATAACAAAATTTGGAGTTTAATCAAAATGTAGTAGAAAATAATATATTCACATTACTTCCATTGAGTGAGAGAGTATTTTTAAAGAATTTTGCCTTCATCTAGACAACAATATTCATTGGAAGGGCAACTATTTTGTTCTGGATCTCATATATGTTACTCGTTTTCATGGTTGTCACTTAATTGGTTTAGAAAATAAACGAGCAAGATTTCAAACGGGAAACAACCATCTGGCAAAGATTACTCAAAATGTATTTATCAGAATGTTAATTTTCCATCTTAGCCAAGGACAGTGTTGTGTGTGTGTGTATCCTGCACAAAACCAGAAAATAAATACATAGTAAACAGTTCTTACCTGAAAACAAAAGACTTTTTAAATTAAGCTAATTTCTCAGTAAACACTGAGCGTATCTGCCACATGCCTTCCATCACAGGAGCCAATCATCCAGGAGCTTTTCTCTTATCTCCAAACCTCCCAGAATACAGGCTTTAAATCCTTCTCAGGCTCAAATTCTTTAAAATGGTTTTCCAAAGGCATTGGCAAGAGGAAGAGAAGCTGTGAGAATTGCAGAAGGATAGCGAAAAGATAAAAGCTGTAGAGTACAGGCTAAAAGTTGTAAGCTACAGGACCAAGGGACTTTAGGAACAGAGTGAGAACCACAGCCTGGCTTAAGCACAGCTTTATACAGATCAAGACTGGGAACTCTTATTGCTTCTTTTCATTATGAAATTCTGACGTATTTGTAAAGTGCTATAATTTGGATTTTGGTGTCAATATTTCTAAAATGATTGACCAGTCATGTTTGATGAACATAGACTCAAGGTGCTGCTTTGAAATGCAAAGAAAGAGCAATGGGTAATCAATTGGAATAAGTTCAAATTCAGACACACTCTTAAGTGCTTACCATCAGTCCTGACCTTAAGACTCATGGCTTTTGTTTCCTCAGAGATAATTTGAATACTCTAAATGAACTAAAAACTTCTATTGGTTTTGTCAATAAATAACTTCAAATCTTCTTCATAAAAGAGCAAAATCTAGACAAGGAAATAGATTGATAATTAGCTCGGGGCTTATCTATTCAGGCTGGTTTACTGACGGTAGATATAAAAACCCATCACTTTGTTTCAAGCCTGGTCTAATGGCTCCAAAGAAGCTTCTAATTTGTAGAGTAGGTGTAAGGGAAATTAACCAAATGACATTAGAGATAAATGTAGTCAGATATTTTTACTAGCTCCTGTAAAGATTTTCTGGTGATCTATTTAAACCAGTTGTGATGATCAGGTTTTGACACTGGAAGAAATCATTTTTTAATGCAATCTCTCCCTTGTGAACATATAGGTGAGACATTAAGAAAACACATACACACATTTTCAGGGTATGCTAAGGACAACAAAAGTTTTCACGATTTTTCACACAGTTAAATTATTGGGTATCTAGTTGTTTCTTTTCCAAAATTTCATGAAATTTGGCATTTGATTTTAAGACTTTGATAATTGATTTCATTAGCAAGTCTCTGTATTTCCCCAAAATCATTTTATTCTAAATGATCTTTGTGATATATTTGTGCTAACTCATTTGCACTTTCTAGAGGAATTCCCATCACAATAAGGTAAACATTCCTACTGCACAGTTTGTTAAGTGGCTAAATAAATTAATTCTGACTAGAATGTTTCACAGATTCAATTCCCACAGTAACTTTTATAAATCATAAATATGATAATTCTAGTATTAAAATATAATTTTAAAACTTTAATTCTTTAGAAAATTTAATGTTACCTTAACTTTAATCATAAATAATGCGTTGGGGGTGAAACTTTCTTCTCAAATGCTAGCAGAAAATAACTAAGTAAATTCAAAAGACACCAAACATACCATATGTTTTCCCTACCTGAGAATATAGGAGATTACTCCTTAATGCAAAAGGACAAGTTTTAGTAATTAAAATATGAAATAGCATATTTATGACACTTAAAAATAGAGATATCCACCAGAGATAGATTTAGGCCAAAAACTCATTTGAAAAACACATAAGCCGGGCGGTGGTGGCGCACGCCTTTAATCCCAGCACTCGGGAGGCAGAGCCAGGCGGATCTCTGTGAGTTTGAGGCCAGCCTGGGCTACCAAGTGAGTTCCAGGAAAGGCACAAAGCTACACAGAGAAACCCTGTCTGGAAAAAAAAAAAAAAAAAACATAAATTACATTAAAAATGCATTACAAATAGGCATTACAAATATACATATTTATTTATTTAATCCACCTTAATTACAAACTAACAAAATATTTAGTAAGTCATTTTATGGTGATGAAACAGCTCTAATTTTTTATGTGTAATTCAAATTTATTTGCTTTGTAAGTTTTTTTTCTGGTTTTTATTAACTAATTTCAGTCACAAAATAATTAATTTCATTGATACTTTTTCATATGTGTATTTCATTGTAATTTGTCAATATCTGTAAGGGAAACTAATGAGAAATTGTTTTTAATACCATTGTAAGAGTTAATTGAGAGGGTCGCCATACCAGCTTTTATCTCTAAGTTCCAACCCCCATTGAGGCTTCGGTAACTGTCACGCCCACAAGCCAGAGCCGAGAGAGGACCCTGAAGACCTGAGATCCAGTCTCACTTGGTTCCTGGGCCCTGGATGCTGGAGGTAGACCGAGCAGAGTTCTCCAGAGAACACCTCTGGACTGTGCTACACTTTTCTCAGACCCTGTTACCTATCCCTTCACTTGTAAGTTACCCCACAAATTAAACCTCCCTTTTAACATTTTTATGTAACATTTTTATGAGAGCTAAGTGCTAAGTCATCTTGTACCTTTTATTTTGAATTTGAAACTCCATTTTCATAAATTCCGATGTGCCAGAAAAGAATGTCCTACTATTCTTATACAGTGTTATGTGTTTCTATGTTTGTAGCTGCATAGTATGTTACTTATTGCAGAGGTGGAATTTATGACCACAGGCTTTTAGTATTGGAGAGTAATATCACACAATGTGATACATTAAAGGTATAGACAAAGCAATCAGGCAATTCGTAAGGTGGACAAAAGGCCATTAAAGTAGAGAGAAACAGTGGCTATGGCATGAACATGATGCAGAAATGTGGCACCATCAACCATAAACATTAGCAGCTCCTTGCAATACCATTGAAAGAATCATTTGAAATAGTAATCAATTGCAGACAGATTTTAAGGAATTCCTTAAAACTGGGGCAGTACTTCAGAATTTCACTCACTGGTAGGAAACAAAGGTGAGGGAAAAAAAGCAAGGTCCTGTCCACCTCTCTTTACCCTTTTCCTTTTTTTTTTTAATTTTTAGACTTTATTGTTTTATCAAGTGGAATACAGAAACTAGTTCCAAATGGTGAGGTCTAAGTCAAATTTGGCTCCTATTTTTCCATGTGAAATTGAATATTATATTCACCCTGTCAAAGTTTCTGTCATCTCAGAAACAAAATAATGAGATATTTGTACGCCATCAGAAGTTACAAGTCTGGAGTAAACATTTCTCAATTCTCCTTCAGAGAGAGTATGACTCTGCCAACAACTTGACTTGAGACAAAGTTCTGTAGTTCTAACCAAAGCAGGGGAGAGGGTACTTCCACCAAATTTTAATAGGTCATTTCAGAATAAGTATTTTCAAATTTCTCATTGTCTTCATAGTTTATAAAATTATTTACCTTTTCTATATCTGTGACATCTCTCATTTTTCATTTCCCTAAATACTTTTATTCCTATTCTCTTTGAGGCACCCAACACTTTCATATGCTTCTATGTTGTCTAGTAACTATCTGAAAATAGTATCAGAACTAGGGACCACTATAAGAAGTGTTGAGTTGGGGAAAACATAGTCTTTAAGAATTTACTCCCATGGCAATTGGTTTTTACAATATTTCTAGAACTTGGGAATTCCAGCCACATCCCAAGGCTGAATGACTATTAAATAACTATTAAAATGAGCATCCTTTTTATATGTAATTGATCATTTCTCTCCACCTTATCTTTATTCCCACTGTATAAAGAACCAGACTTTCAGGGAGGGGTAGTCACTCTATCAAATGCAGATAACCTAACTCATCAGTCTCTCTTGAGTGAGGAAAAGGATTCTCATTTCTATAACACTGAGGATAGTTACTGATTCTGCTTCCAAAATCGTTTCCTTGGAAAGCAGTCCTGAAGCAAACTTAGGCTGGTATATCTTCTCTAATCCCATTAAATAAAGTAAATGTCAAAGAGAGTTAAACCTGTGTGAGAACCTGAGGTGGGAAGAAAAATGCCTTGGCTCCAAAACACAACTGGCCAAACCTCAAAATGTGTGAGCATAACATGTGGCAAAGATGAAAAGATGAGATTTTTAATATAATTAAGATCAGGAATCAGAATTATAGAAAGCATGTATTCTGGTTGGCCAATTTAATCACAGATTTTATATAATAAGGGAAGGCATCCATGTGTCAGAGTGTGTAATATTAAGATTATTTAACTGGCCATTCCTGTTTGTAAAGGAACAACATTGATTGCACCATGATTTTAGCCCACTCACATTCAAGTGAATTTCTGACCTGCAGAAGACGAAATAATCAATATGTGTTGCTTTTAGCCATCCTATCTGTGCTAATTTGTTACAGATATTTTTAGCAGAGCAATATTCAAACTTTTAACTTCTAGGAAGAATGTACCAATGTCAAATATCTTATTTATGGAAATTCTGTTTTTCTTAGCTATTCATTGAGTAAAATCTAACTCTGCTAAAGTTATCCTTTCTCTTCAGTCATTCAAATTGCTAAAGGAATAATCCAGATGGAGAGATCAACCTACTTTTTTCCCTTTTGAACACCAGATACCACCAGTGATTATATTACTACCCTATTTATGAAGTGCTATAACTGTTTCTAAACTGAATCACAACAGAATATTGAAATATGATATCTCTGCTCTGATGGGTATAGCCTTCATGAAATTTTAGAAATTCTACCTCTTCCATGACTTAGATATATGTGAATATTAATGGAATATAAAATGAGGTTGAGATGACATTTTGAATAATACGTCTTCTTCTGTAACATCCATGGCTACATATTTATACATTATATGCTATTGCTCCAATAGGCGGTGAACAAAGCAGGCAGGCTGATTCTACAACCAAGGAATGAGACTGCTGTGGTGATAATTTATTTGTGCTCTAATAAATAAAGCTTGCATGGAGATTGGAGGAAAAAGCCAGCCACAATATTTAACATAGAAGCCAGGCAGTGGTAGCGCATGCCTTTAATCCTAGCATCCAGGAGGCAGAGATTTATCCAAATCTCTGTGAGTTCAAGGCCACACTGGGAAGAGAGCCAGGCATGGTAGCACACACCTTTAGTTCCCAGCACTAGTTAACCATAGAGGTCTGGAGGGCTGTAAAGACAGACAGGAAGTGATAGAGCTAAGCAGAAAAAGAAAGCAATGTGGCTGGGCAAAGAGAGGTAGTGAGATAGCAGGGCACAGAAATGATATAGGCATGAGTATACAGGAAGTAGCTCTCTCTGGAGGTTGAGGAGATGGTAAGGTGAGGTTGGCTGTGTCTTTTCCTACTCCTCTGATCTCTCAGTTATCACCCGAATATCTGGCTCCAGGTTTTTTATTAATAAGACCATTTAGCAATTTGTCTTACAGACTGCTCTGAGTTACCTGAATTGATCAGTTTTCTATGACTATATTTGATGTATATGAAGTATAAAATTTTGCATGGTTATTCATATGGATGGAGGGATCTGGAAAGAGAAGAAAAAGTATGGATTATATATGGTTGTGATTTAAGAAAAGAAAGATGATCGAGTCTATGAAGCATTAACTTATACACATGTACACTCTAGAACTTGCTTATTATACCTCAATAGTTTGATAATATTACATACTATCTTGACTCTAATTTTTTAAGCCTGAAGAAGAACTAGAGTCATTTGGGCATGACTACTCAGACAGATTCTATATGAATATCCAGGTAAGTATAAACAACTGTATTAAATATAAATTGCTGTAATTACATAGGCATGAGGAAACTATAAGCAATGTAAATTCAAAGAAATTGAACTTTTTCTTTTAAAAAATTAATATTTTAGGAAGAAAAGAAACAAGAACAGCCCTCATTTCACATATGAAGAAAATAAGGATCAAGAAGCCAAACTTGCTACTCTGGCAATAGAGTTACAAAGCACAAGCCTGAAACTTCATTCTAGTTGTTTCAAATCAAGTTAAATTGTTAACACTCTTTAATGGACAACATGATGCCTCAGCTCTTCCTGGGAAAATGTGCTGGGCAATATTCCATTTGCATGCAGGAAATGACTTCGAATTTGAGAAATTCTGAATTATAAAGAAGATGACAACATTCTGTTCTTAGTAAGATGATGTATAAATTTTTTTAAGATTTAAAAAATACATTAAAAAAGAAACCGTGTATTTTGTACACTTACAAAAGTTTATGAAATAAATTATAACATGGTATTTTCAATTAGATTTTTTAAAAAGTAAGTATTTTATCCAATTCCCTATTCTACTTGCTTGTAAGTTTAAATATTAAGATTTTTCTCTTATGGATAAATTTTAATTATAATTGAGTTACCATTTTGGATATTCAGAATATCTTCTCACATATTGTTCATGAAATATTGTCTATTAGCATATACTTTCGCCAAGGTAGACTGATCATAGCAATTTCCATGTCTGGATATTTTACTCAGTGTTTGTAATATTTCTCTAATTATTCAAATTATTTTAGAGATTTCAAATCTGGTTTACAAGAGAGCTTCTCCTTTTAAACCAGAAAGATATAGAACTTCAAAATTTTTTTTTCAGGTTATAAAAATGACAAAGTATTTAACATGATTTCCTCAAAAGACTTTGCTTTTACAATAATGTAAACTCTATGTACAAGGTTCATGAGGAGAAAAGAGAACAACTCGGAGGTAAGGAACTCTGTTTCCACTATGCAGGTTTAAGAGATTGAATGCAGACCATTAGCCTGAGCAGTAAGCACCTTAATCACTGTGCCATCTGGCTGGCACACTTTTATTGAGAGGGTTCAAGCTAACTCCATTTCATAAACAATTGTGCTCTAACCACAGAGAAACAATAGGTAAGGATGACAGTTTCTTGTACAGCCCAACCCCTACAAATTAAGAGTATTTTCTTAAACTCCATCCCATAGAACACCTACACAATAGGGTCACTCTGGGAACAAGCATTAGTGAGATATTCAACCATCAAATCATCACAGCAGTGACATTAATAGCTAGTATTCTAAAGTCAACGTAGAGGTTCTTCTATGGCATGACAATCATATTTGATATTATAGTATGGGATTAAGTCAGTTTCATAAAACTAATGATACTTGAATCATTATGCTTAATTTCTACCCATTCTTCTTTTATCCTTGCTTAATCTCAGAGTGATATTTAGAAATCACTCAGTAGCTTAGAGTTGGTGGTAGAAGTTGTAATAGTTGAAGGTCTCAAATTATACATCCTAAAAGAAACTGATATTCAGATAATTCAGTTTATGCTTAAATTGAATGTGTCTTCCTTCAACTCATTACTTAGCAGATCCTAAAATGCTTAGGCCTAAAAACATAAAAAAACCTTAAACAAAAAATAAAGTTATTTTATGAGGCAAATGTTCATAACATATGTGCCCACACAAATAATAAATGACCTAAGACATTTTCCTCAGCAATCAACTACTGCACAAATGAATGAGTGTCTGATGCAAAAGATATGAATAAGATCAACCCTTTCCACTATAGCATTGGTATCAACTATCAACAAGTCCAAGAACTGAATAAACCTTGAATCTAGGAAAAGCTCTCTTTATAAGTAAATAGGAACACTTTTCTGAAACTGTAAACCTTCATTAATAACTTTTAAAATACAACTTTTTATTGATTATTTAAGAATTTCATAAAATACGTTTTGATCATGTTAATTCCCCCTCCACCTCTGGGCTCCTCTAATGCTCCTTTACCTCTCAACTCTCTCACAGCTTTCTGTCCTTTATTTTTTTCAATAACCCAAGTCCAATCTTTGATACCTTTATAACCAGAGATGTGGATCATCCTCTAGATAGAGATTGACCTACCAGGGCCCATAATCAGAAAGACAACTAACTGACTGTCTCTAATCCAGAAATCATAATTTATCAGTAGCTTCTCAGTTAGGAACAGGGACTCTGAGTCTCTCCCTTTTTCATGTACAATGTGACTGTGTTCAGGTCTTGTGGTGGAAACTACACTACTCCATGATGTTCCATGAGTTTCAAAGTCCTGTCATGTCCAGAAAACAATGTTTACTTCCAGTGGCCCCTGACCTCTGTCTGGTATTACCTCCCCATTTCCAGAAAATGAGATATATGATTGTCATATTCTTTTATGACCAGTTTCAAAGCAATGACTCTGAGGTATTTGGGACCACATTCTTGTCTTGTAAAATTAACCAAAAAGAAGTTTTTAAAATTTTAAATCATGAAAAAGAATAATTTAAAAGTTTTCTTAAGTAATATTGTAAGAGAGGCCCAAACCCCAAAGTTAGGATGAATCTTGTGTGAAAAGTAGCCAAGTGAGGGCTGGAAAGATGGCTCAGAGGTTAAGAGCACTGCTTGCTCTTTCAAAGGTCCTGAGTTCAATTCCCAGCAACCACATGGTGGCTCACAACCATCTGTAATGAGATCTGGCACCCTCTTCTGGCCTGGAGGGATACATGCAAGCAGAATATTGTATACATAATAAATAAATAAATCTTTATTTAAAAAAAAGATACTGCATTACCTTTAAAAAAAAAAAGTAGCCAAGTGAATAGTAAGGACCTTTCAGTCAGTGATGTTGCTTTAGAAGAAAAATAGCACTTTGTAATATATGAAACAATAATGGAAGATTCTTGCTCTACACTGTCTAAAATAGAGTTTGATTTATGATTCATGCCAAATCAATTCTAAACAATCTCAGCTTCATTTATATCTAACCATGTACCTTTAACATATCCACTTCTATTTTGTCTATACTTACAAACTAGTGTTTCATTTGGTCATAACAGCTAACAATGTTTTAGCAAAAATTGGCTCTTAGGAAGGAAGTAGTAGCCTCTGTTATGGCCATCTGCAACGTCAAATACTTTCACTGAAGAATATGGATGCCCTTCAAAGAGGTCAGCCAGGTCTCTCTCAATTTCTCCCATGTGCTTTCTCAGCCTTCCTTCATCCCTAAAACAAGTTATAGAAACTAATAAAAAGTAAAATACATCTTTCTTGAGCAAGATCGTAGAAACAAAACTTCCTTTCCTTCTGGGCATCCATAAAACCTATACTGATTTTCCTTGCCCAGCTGAACCACTTTTGGATGTGAGAACTGGTAATAATGAAATCTCTGGTCTGCCCCTGTCTAATAGTAAGTCACATACTCCTGAACCAGAGAAAATCTGGTTTAACCCTAGAGGAAGATCACCTACAACCAAGAAGAAGAATCTTAAAAGAGAGCCATTGCCGAGCTTCCAAGTTCAGATTATAACTGTGAGATCCCACCCTGTTGTCTTGTCAGCACCAACACAGTTCTCCTGACCTCATCAATATTAAGCATAAAATATACATCCCCCACGCCTTTTCCTCAATGTTTGTTCTAAAAGACTGTACCTGGAAAGCCATGCTTACTTTTCTTTTGTTTTTCTTGCAAAGCTCTCATGTTGTCAATGTGTCAGTCCTTACAATAGGGAATGTATCACCACTTGCCACCCATTTACATATCAGAAACATTCGCACCGTGACTCCATAGATTAGACAACCTAAAGTGACAGAAGTCTATTCCTGTCTTCAAGGCCCACATCATAGATAAAATAGACAGCATCTGTGACTTACTTCTGTTGGTATAAAATACTTTCCAATGTGGAACATTGTTTCAATGAGTCACGTGCTATGGATTTGATTATGTGCATAATGTGTGTGTAAGAAAAATGTACAAATAATATTATGCCTTCTGTTAAATAACAAGCAAGACATTTGCCCCACATATAACAACAAAAGCTCACAGACTACAGTATGACTCAACACTATACTCTCTTTGGGAGCAGTATGTTTTATTTGGAATTTTCAAGAAGAAAATGTTAAGTGATAAAGAAATTTGTGGTTTTTCTTTTTTCATATAGATTTTCTTATTTTTTGAAATTATAATATAATTACACAATTCACCCCTCCTCTTTACTTCCTTCAAACCCTCCTATTTACGCATAATTGTTCTGTTTCAAATTCATGCCAGCTTTTCTTTAATTGTTGCATGTATGCATATTTATACACATATATATATGCATTCCTAAATTTCACATCAGTTTCCCCTTCTCTTTCCTCCATCAATCCCCTCACAGCTACTTTCCCTCAAATATCTCTTATGACTTTGCACTTTCAAGTTTATAGCATCTTTTATTATTTATGAGTAATTGTCCAAATGCTCAGCCTTGGCTAATTCTCCTTCCATCGGTCACTAGTCACCAACTGGGTTTTTTGTTTGTTTCTTTGTTTGTTTTTTGTTTTATTTATTTTTTTTGTCTATAGGTAAGAACCCTGAGAAATTTCCTCTTCTCTATTAATGCGTCTATTGATATTGCCATTGCTCAGGTTTTGTTTTTGCAGCCATTCTAGGAGACATTGGATCACAGTGTATTTCTTGGTGTTCTGACTCTTACATTCTTTTTGCTCCCTTGTCGGTACTATGTCCCTGAACCACAGATGCAGGAGCTGTAATATAGATATATACTGGGGATGGGCTCCCCATGGTCTATTGACTTATGCATTGTATTCAGTTGTGGATTTCTTTGATGGTCTCCATTTGCTGTAATAAGAAGCTTCTTTGATGAGAGGTAGCTACACTTATCTGTAGGTAAAAGGATAAGATTTAGAATGGAGTCAGGAATTATGCTGGTCTAGTAAAGGGTCAATAGTGGATTCTTTTCTAAGGTTCATCATCTCACAAGTTCGTGGAAGTTGGGTAGGTTTCCAGTACCAGGTATGATTTTCTTCCTGTTGAGTGGATCTCAGGTCCAATAAGACAGCTCTTGCTTGCCACAAACATGTGAGTAGCACCTTTTGCAACTTTGTGCATATCTTGCCATAATGGTAATCAACATGTCTCACAAATTTTACAGCTGTGTAAGACTGTTTAATTGCTTTCCTCCCTTGGTAGCTTGTATAATCCCCTAGTTCATTGTTTTTATCCTGAACCCATAGAAACTGAACTGGAGAAAAGGAGCTTTCAGGTAAGATCCAGCTAGAATCATCTGAGTCCTGTGTCTTCAGTGTGCTTTCAAAATAGGGGTTCACTCTAAATCCCTGAGAGGCAACTAAGGACTATATAAGTAATCTATAGAGATTTTGGAGACACTTGGCCTAAACTGAACATCATCTGAAAAGAGATTTCTCGTGCCATCAATGCCCTGTACTGGGGCTTTTGTAAGTCTATTGTTCTTGTAGGGAGCATTGTCAGCCCATGTACCTGAACTTCCCATGTACCTGAACAACAACAACAATAATTATATATGTGTGTGTGTGTGTGTGTGTGTGTGTGTGTGTGTGTGTGTGTATTTCTGTTAGATAATGAACAAATATATATTTATGTGTGTGTAATTATACATATGTATATACACATATGTTTTCTTTAATATATGGTGTATAATTTTAAGTAAATATAATATAATATGATTTCTTGAGGCTTTATCAAGTAACCGTGGGGTTATTTGTCCCTACTCTCCCCTTCTTTCACTGTATCAAGCTCTTCCCCTCCTCTGCATTTGGAGAACCCCCACTCATTTTTTTTGTTTCCGACTTTACATCACCTGTATCGTCTTACTCTTTTCTCAAGTACTTTCACATAGACTTATAGTTCCTTATGCTTTCCTGGATTCTGTGGTTATTTCATGTTGCATACTCATATTTGAGGATTTGGAGCAAAGAACCATAAATGAGGGAGAACATGCGGTGTTTGTCTTTCTGGGTCTGAGTTACCTCATTCAATATAATCTCTTCTAGGTCCGTCCATTGAAGGAAATTTCCTTTTGTCTTATAGCTGAATAGTATCCCACTGTGTGCATGCTGCACCTTTTCATTATCTATTTATCTTTTGGAGAACAGTTATGTTGTTTTTATTTATTGGTAATTGTGAAGAGGGCAGGTTTGAATACAGCTGAGCAAGTATCTGCAGGGTAGGATGTCCAGTCTTTGGTCAGAATATGCCAAGGTCATGTGCTGAGTAATACGGGAGACTTACTTTTAGTTTTTTGAGGATTCCCATATTAATTTCTATAGTTGCTGCATCAATTTGCATTCCTTCCAACAGTGAATGAAATGCTTCTTTTTCCACAATCTCACAAAATATACGTAGCCTATTTTCAATTGGCTTGCTTCCTTCACTCCGCATCCACACTTGATGGATTTCTTCTTCCTGTGACTGTGTCCTTAGCTATAGAGAAGCTTTTAGTTTTATGAGGTCCCAGTTGTCAATTATTGGCCTTGCTCTCTTTAAATGTGGTTCTGTTCAGAAAGTCCTTTCCTACACCTACATCTTTTAGTGTACTGTGTGCTTTTAAAAGACTTATAATTACTTACTTTAAAATTCTCACATGGTATGAGAATACTCTCAGATGTTTGAGATGACTTATGCTCACGTAGCAAGTCAATAATCATCCTGAAAACTCATATAAAACTTGCTTTTCTTTATTCCTAAATGCTCTCCTTTATATACCAGAAAAGAACACGGTTGCAGTTTATTTGAAAATCATATATATTTACTTTAAAAAATACTCAGTTCACTGATCTTTCATATTTTTGAGCCATTTACCTATTCAAATGCAAAAACTGTTTCTCAAGGGTTAATGTTCTTAAAACCTGGAGGCTGACTAAGAAAAGTAATCTTGGAGTTATGTCTGAATAGCATTACAAAGGAAAAGTGAACTAGAATACCTTCCTTTTTCCACGATTTACCAGGATTGTAAATGTCAGGCTACCCTGAAAAAAAGCTGGATGTGCTGGATAGAATCTATCAGGGTAATAGCAGAGGTCTATAAACTCTGGGCCATTGGCAGCTTAACTAGCTCAGGCTCTCAAAACTCCCAGCTCTGAAGGCAGCACCATCTCTATTTGAGGGAGAGATCAAGTCATGCAATGTGAGCAAACAGCTGACTACATAAAACACATTTTATTTGTACTTCAAATAATATATTGTGAGATAATATAAGAGCTATGAACTTTTGATCTACCAATGATGAACCTATCCAGCAAAAGTGGAATAAAAATGATTTTATTTTAGGAAAGAAAATTCACCACAAGTATATTATTTATTTGTTCTTTAGAAGACAATTTGAAGTGATAATTTTTTAAATGTTCTTTAAAGAAAGCACAGAATTATAAATAATATTTTTCTGCATCTCACACGACATAAAGATATCTGTAATAAACAACAACAAAAAAGATTTTTTTTTTGGAGTTCAAGCCTGCTTTTTATCCTGAGTAAATTAGGAAATTGATTTATAATTGATGAGGAAGTTATAGAGTTCTGTCTGTGAGGAGAAATGTCTGGGTGCACTCCTCTGTGTCTTTTCTATTGCATGAGACATTTCTCTGTTTGAATAACAAAGGCTAAATTGTCCTTGACTTATGACCCATGCAAACAGTCCTGAAAGTCGGCCGACAAGCCACGTTTCTGGTAAAAAGGGATAGGAAGAAATGCCTATTCCTTATGTTTCTACAGTTTATCTACAGATGATTATTGGTAATAGGAATCAATAGAAAAGTTAAATTACATAGATGAGCTTGGGCAATTACAAGTAGAGCCAAACAAAATGAGAACATCCATTTCTGGAAAATAACAGATGGGTGAGAAGGGAAGAAAGTGGATGCTGGATGAAGGATGCAGTTGCCTTTAGACTGTTTTAAAACCACTGGGCAGGTGGTCTGCCTAGTCGTCTGGCAGGCGTGGCTTGTGGTTATGATTAGTTTCTTTTCTTTTTTGTTTCCTTCTTTTGTCATCTTCTTGTTGTAGCCTCCATCTGTCTCACAGATAAAGGGTGAAGGGGGAGCGGGGAGAGGACAGAGAAAAAGAGGTTGGCTTTGTAGTCCTTTCCTAAATTGTATAAACAAACATTTTCATTATCCTCTTCACTTGATGAAAATCTATGCTGTTCCCATTCTCTGCCCATTTTGTTATTGTTAATAAAATGGCCACAAATATGGGTGAGCATATTATCTCCAGAGGAGGATATGGCATTTCTTAGGTGCTTGCCGAGGAGTAGTAGTAAGTTTGTCTCATGTGATAGGTTGATTTTCAACTCTTTGAATAACTGCCACATTGGTTGCCCTAGTATCTGTTCCAGTTTGCATTCCCAGCAGCAGTACTACCCTTGTCCCACATAGACACTGGCATTTGAAGTCATTTCTTTTGCACTTTATTGTTAATATTTTGATTTTTATTTATTGCTGTGGGATGGCTTTCTGTACACTGTGAATATGTGTTGCTCTGATTGGTTATAAATAAAGCCGTTTGGCCTATGGCAGAGTAGGATGGAGCCAGGCAGGAAAATGGAAGGGAGATAGTAAAAGGGGAAAGGAAAGGCAGGGAGACACCATCCTGCTGTCCAGCTAGCAGCATGCAGTGTCACACAGGTAAAGCCACAGAACACGTGGCAACATATAGATTAATAGAAATGGGCTGAGTTTAAGTATAAGAGCTAGTAAGTAGTAAGCCTGAGCTAATGGCCAAGCAGTTATAATTAATATAAGCTTCTGAGTGATTATTTTATAAGTGGGCCATAGGACTGTGAGGGCTTGGTGGGACTGGAAAAACTTCCATCTAAATTTGGTGTTCACCAGTGGGCATTGAGCCACATAGGCCTAAGAAAGCTTCAACATTCTGAACGCATAGAAACAGAGCCACACTAGGCTTCCTAGTCTCATTAGTCTCATGCCAGTAGCAGCATAGAGAATCTTCTCCCAACAGCTGTCTGTGAGATGGAGCTGACCACCAGCTGCCATAAGCTAAGTAGCATAGCAGATTCCCATCACAGTACACAGTGGGGTCTCCAAGCTGCACAGTGCACTGCATGGTGGATTTAGCTTTTGCTAGTACAAAAAAGAAAACGGGGGGGGGGGAGGGGTGTTTCTGGGCTACACACTGCTGGATGGAGGCATAGACCCACTGCCTCCGAGAGTTAGCGGAGTGCATGGCACCCAGAGCGGTAGGCAAATTACCTCTGCCATGTTGAAAAGCTGAAATGGGCAGAATCAGCAGCCAAGGATGACACTTCAGTTCTAAACATACAGTTTAGCAGTTTAAAATCTCTCCTGGCCAGAGAAGGATTATAGATTCACAATAAGTCAAACTCAGATGAAATAAAACTCTAAATGGTTTATATTGTATGTAAAAATGTACATAGGCTTAGAAGAGAGAGGAAAAGGAATATATACATGTATATAAAGAAATAGTTTAAAAAAATAAAGTCCTTAAAGAGACAGTAAAAGTAATATAAAAAATAAGCCATGTAAAGATGGAAATTATACAGAGAGTCTGGATTGTGTTGTCTTTAGGATTTTTAACTGGAGAGAGACATTTAATTGTAAACACTGCTGAGTTAAACCACTACATATATTTTATTGGTATCTTGACTTCAAAATTTATGTCTAAGGATACGTTGCTTTGGAAAAGAGGTTCTGCTTTTATTTCCACAGATGAGAATCTATGGATTGCTTCAGGGCTAATATGGTTTGACCATCCAAGACCCCTCTGATGACACCATGGCCCAGATGATCCAATATCCAGAATAGCTTCAAGGCAACTGGCTCAGACAATGCAGCCTCACAGACTATTCCAGTCAGGACTTGACCACAAGTCTTAATATTCTCAGGATCCCCATTAGATTGCCAGCACCCTCAACCAGCAGGAAGTAGAATGAGAAGCTATATCGTACTTCCCAAAATATTATTTATAAATGTTTATTTTTATTAAAAAGGGGTTGATTATAAATGCAATCTCTTTCTAAACTAGAAAAGGGGATATTATAGATATGATAGACTAATGAGTAACAACTTGTTTAAAATGTTTTATGTTGTTATAGATTTTAGTGTATTGATACAAATTTAAAGTTAATTTTGTTATACTGTATGTGTATTTCTACTCTTGTTTAAGGTATGATGTTTGTACAAATCATTTAAAATTGTAATGTATAATTAAATACAGATTAATAATTAGTCATCTATGATAATCATACTTATAGTCATGTTGGTTAAGTTTTCTAGGTATACATAGATATATTTCAATTAGGTAGTTAATCTTCAAACACTTCAAAGACCTATAGAATATGGCTTTTAAAATGTTTTAAAATTTAGATTTTTCTGGACAGTGAGACATGTCTGCTCCTGGCAGCACTGATTTACTTCAAAGAGAAAGATAGACATCAAAGACACTCTATATGTAGTTTGTCTTCTTTTTAGCAAAAATAACCTTTTTGACAAGAAACTACTTTTGCCTGAACTGCTGATAATGTGTTATATAAACTGGACAAACAAGACCCATAGGAAAATAACCACCAAAATTTGCAAGGTAAAATGGTTCTTCAGGTTTCTGCTTTGCAGAGGAGACTGCCAAATATTCTACAGGACACAAGGAGAAGTGACTAAAAAACTCCAGTCCTTTTGGCTGAAGATGGATACCCCAACATTACAGAGGAACTTTAGATGACTGTCCATGCATGCGGCTATCTCTGTCATTTCCAGAATTTTGGAAGTTGCTTACAGTGCATTTCCTGTTTACTTAGGAAATATTATATCCTTCTGGAGCCTTTGATGTAGTTAAAGACTAGATAGTCATAATTTTCCTTGGCTATGATAAAAGATAAATTAGGTTTGAAACTTTAGACTCACAAATATAGGCTAGATAGAATATTTTCTTTAATTTAATAATTATAAATGGACTAAATATCGTAGCTGTAATTCTTGCTTGATAACTGTTCTATTATATGTAATTTTACTATGTTAAAGTAAAAAACATTCCTTTTTGATTAGACAGAAAAGGGGAAGTGGTATGGGATGTCTTTCTGTACACTGAATATGTGTTGCTCTGATTGGTTGATAAATAAAGCTGTTTGGCCTATGGCAGGGCAGGATGGAGCTAGGTAGAAAAATCGAAGAGAGATAGTGAAAGAAGAAAGGATAAGCGGGGAGATGCAATCCTGCCATCCAGGGTGCAGCATGTAATGGCACACAGATAAAGCTACAGAACATGTGGTGACATATAGATTAATAGAAATGGGCTGAATTTAAGAGCTAATCACTAATAAGCGTGAGCTAATGGTCAAGCAGTTATAATTAATATAAGCTTCTGGGTGATTATTTTATAAGTGGGTCGTGGGACTGTGGGGGCTTGGTGGGACTGGAAAAACTTCCAACTTCAATTTACTTCATTCAGAGTACACATAGGGTTAGAACATGTGTATTCAACATTATGCAGGCGTACTTGGAAAATACTGTAATATTAGCATGAGGACAGATCAAATAAGCTTCCTTTATATCCTGCTGAATTCTGCTCTCTCACTTACACACACACACACACACACACACACACACACACACACACACACACACACTTGAGAGAGAGAAAGAGAGAGAGAGAGACAGAGAGAGAGAGAGAGAGAAGAGAGAGAGAGAGAGAGAGAGAGAGAGAGCATTCCTGGGACTCATTCAGTATTCCAGTCAGCAGAGACAATCTGATGGAAGTAACACTGACTTTTGCTCTTGGGTCAAAGTGTTGAGGGCATTGAATCCAGGTGCACACTATCAAAAAGAATTTGACCCAGAGTTCCTATTTTCTGCAACATATGGTGTGCACATAATCAGGTTTTAACACATTTATTGGGATTACAGTTGTTTCTTGGCATTGAGAAAAGGGATGCTTCAGAATTAATATTCTTTTTAGGATTTGAGGATGATAAAGTTCCTAAGTGCATAAAATGGTATTTGTATTTCACCTGTGAACATCCATTCATATGGTTAAATAATCTACTTTGTCATCTAAAATGAATGAATAGTAAACTTAATTTAAAACTCTGCATAAAATGTTACACTCTATTGTTTAAAACCCAATTACAAGGTAAGGGTATATACAGTGTGAAGCACATGGAATATATATAATTTAAATTATATATATGTATATATGTATATAATTTTAAACTGCACATTTTTATCAGCATTGTTTGAATACATGGGTGTATGATCCAGAATATATGAGGAACTTTCTCCCTTTGCTTTACTTATTTTTAATGTCTTACATAAATTTCTTCCTGACCTTCATTGACAGCATTACCATCTTCATCTGTTTCAGTTTATTGAGTAAAAGAGTGAATTATTTTCTTCATTTCCATTTGGTATATTCTTGAACTCTTTTCTTCATAGTTCTCACAAGATTATAATTAACACCCAAATGGCATACCTCATTAATTTGAAAGCATCTATCTTTGCCACAATACTATCTGAAATAACTCTTTTCTAGCTCAACCTATCTATTTTTGTTTGTTTGTTTGTTGTTGTTGTTGATAACACAAATACAAAATAATACTGGTGATTTAAATTCAGCCAGGAGAGTTTGCAACATTATAGAGCTAAAACAATTGCTTCTACTTCTTGTCTACAACTGCATTAGTTGTATCTTCCACATGATATTTTACTATTTCAGATGTTTCCTTACTTGTGTTCTCATCAGAAGCTCAACCGAGGAAGGACCTGTTCTCATCTCCCTAAGTGTTTGACAGAATTCACCTTTTTGTTGATGTAGGAGTTGGGTCAACATTCTTTTCTTAGCAGCCAACTGAAGTTCCACAGATTTCCCACACAAATCCTTGTCATGTGACCATATATATTTCTATACCTTGAAATGTGGTGCCTTATTTCTCTGTGGCCACTAAGAGAATTTCTTTTGCCATTCTTCTAGAAGAAATTTTCACACTCAAAAATGTAATGAGGGAGTCATGTTTTATTCTCTTTGATATATAAGATATTGTGACCTATTGTAGTATCCAATTTGTGGCTCATTCCACAGGAAGGAAATCAAGCCTCATACTATAAAACTGACAAACACCTGTAGCTGGAGTGCTTTTCTCCCGGTCCTGCCAGGCCCCCGCAGTCCCACAGCCCACTTATAAAATAAACACACAGATGCTTATATTATTTAAACTGTTGGCTCATTTGCTCTGACCTACCATTGTCTAGATCTTACATACTCAACCCATTTCTGTTCATCTATATGTTGCCATGTGTTCCGTGGCTTTACCTGCTGCCTTTACATGCTGCTCCCTAAATGGCAGGCTGGTGTCTCCTCCCAGCTTCCACCTCCCAGCCTTTCTTCTCTGTTTGTCTTGCCTATCCTATACTTCCTGCCTGGCTACTGGCCAATCAGTGTTTTATTTATCAATCAATCCTAGCAACATATATTCACAACATACAGGACATCCCATAGCACTTCCCCTTTTCTGTTTTTTTTTAAGGAAGATTTTAACATTAACATAGTAAAATTACATATAACAATACAGTTATCTAGTGAGAATTACAGTTACAATATCTAGTCTATTTGTATTTGGCAAAATTAAAGAAGATATTCTATCTTATATTTGTGAGTCTAAGGTTTTATATCTAACTTATCTCTTATCCTAACTAAAGAAATTATAACTATCTAGTCTTCTACTACATCAAAGACCTCAGAAGGATATAATATTACCTGAGAAATGGGAGAAGGACAGAAGCAACTTTCGAGAATCTTGCGATAATAGACAGAGACAGCTGGCAGCCTGGACAGTCATCAAAAGTTCCTTTGTAAAGTTGGAGCATCTGTCTTCAGCCCACATGTCTAGAGTCTCTCAGTCACTTCTCTCTGTGTCCTCTAGAATGTCTAACAGTTTCTACTGCAAAGCAGGAACCTGAAGGACCATTTTGCTAAGCAAAGTTCAGTGGTCACCTTCCTATGGGTCCTGCATGTCCAGTTGATACATATTTTTCAAGCAGTCCAGGCAAGAACAGTTTCTCACCCAAATGGCTATTTTTGTCAAGAAGAAGTAAACTCCATACAGAGTGTCTTTGATGCCCATCCTCCTCTCTGAAGTAAATTGATGCTGCCAGGAAGAGACATGTCTCACTGACCAGAAACTCTAAATTTTTAAAACATTTTAAATGCTATTCTGTTGAAGACTTAACTAACATGGCTACAAGTATGATTATTATAGATGACTAATTATTAATCTATTTCTTAATTATCCATTGCAATTTTAAATAAGCTGTACAAACATAATATCTTAAACAAGAGTAGAAATATACACACAGTATAACAAAATTAGCTTTAAATTTGTATCAATAAACTAACATCTATACCAATGTAAAACATTTCAAACAAGTCATTACTTTTTAAAAGTAGGTCCATCAATCCACCCTTTCATCCCATCACATCTATATCATATTGCCTTTTCTTCTCTAGAAAGAGACTGTACCCACAATCAACCGGTTTTAAATAAAAATATTGGTGTTTCTCTGTCCCATACCAAACACCCATGACTAGGGAAGTCTAAGGTCCTAGGAGGAAACTGATACTGTTTTTCTGCTAAATGGACATAGTGACAAACTGCCTTGTAAATATTTGTGCTTACACATTGATCAAAGAAGTCTAATTTCTAGAGTTCCTTACATATTCTGGATATCAGTCCTCTGTCAGATGTGAGGTTGGTGAAGACCCTTTCCCATTCTGTAAGCTGTAGCTTTGCCTTGTTGACCTATCTTTTGCTCTACAAAAGCTTCTCAGTTTCAAGAGGACCCATTGATTGATTGTTTCTCTCAGTGTCTGTGCTACTGGTGTTATATTTAGCAAGTGATCTCCTATGCCAATGTGTTCAAGACTACTTCCTACTTTCTCTTCTAGCAGGTTCAGAGTATCTGGATTTATGTTGAGGTCCTTGATCCACTTGGACTTAAGTTTTGTGCACAGTGACAGATATGGATCTATTTGCAGCCTTCTACATGCTGATATCCAGTTATGCCAGCACCATTTGTTGAAGATGTTTTCTTTTTTCCATTGTACACTTTTGGCTTCTTTGTCAAAAATTATATGTTCTTACTTGTGTGGGTTAATGTCAGGGTCTTCAATTCGATTCCATTGGTCCACATGTCGGTTTTTATGCCAATACCAAGCTGTTTTTATTACTGTAGCTCTATAGTAGAGCTTGAAGTCAGGGATTGTGATGCCTCCAGAGGTTGTTTTTTTGTATAGGATTCTTTTGGCTATCCTGGGCTTTTTGTTTTTCCATATGAAGTTGAGTATTGTTCTTTCCAGGTCTGTGAAAAATTGTGTTGGTATATTGATGGGGATTGCATTGAATCTGTAGATTGCTTTTGGTAAAATTGCCATTTTTACTATGTTAACCCTGCCTATATATGAGCATGGGAGATCTTTCCATTTTCTGACATCTCCTTCAATTTCTTTTTTCAGGGACTTAAAGTTCTTGTCATATAGGTTCTTCACTTGCTTGGTTAGTGTTACCCCAAGGTATTTTATGTTATTTGTGGCTATTATAAAGGGTGATGTATCTCTGATTTCCTTCTCAGCTTTTTTTGTCAATTGTATATAAGAGGACTACTGATTTTTTTGAGTTGATCCTGTATCCTGCTATGTTGCTGAAGGTGTTTATAAGCTTTATCACTTCCTGGGTGGAATCTTTGGGGTCACTCAAGTATACTATCATGTCATCTGCAAATAGGGAAAGCTTGACTTCTTCCTTTCCAATTTGTATCCCCTTAATCTCCTTATGTTGTCTTATTGCTCTAGCTAGAACTTCAAGTACTATATTGAATAAGTATGGGGAGAGTGGACAGCCTTGCCTCGTTCCTGATTTTAGTGGAATTGCTTTGAGTTTCTCTCCATTTAATTTGATGTTGGCTGTTGGCTTGCTGTAAATTGCATTTATTATGTTTAAGTATGTTCCCTGTATTCCTGATCACTCCAAGACCTTTATCATGGAGGGGTGTTGGATTTTGTCAAAGGCCTTTTCTGCATCTAGTGAGATGATCATGTGTTTTTTTTTTTTTTTTTTTTTTGAGTTTGTTTATATGGTGTATTACATTGACGGACTTTCGTATGTTGGACCACCCTTGCATCTCTGGAATGAAGCCTACTTGATCATGGTGGATAATTGTTTTGATGTGTTCTTGGAATCTGTTTGACAGTATTTTATTGAGTATTTTTACATCAATGTTCATGAGGGAGATCGGTCCGTAGTTTTCTTTCTTTGTTCTATCCTTGTTTGGTTTAGGAATCAAAGTAATTGTAGCCTCATAGAAAGAGTTTGGTAATGTTCCTTCGGTTTCTATTGTGTGGAACAATTTAGAGAGTATTGGTATTAACTCTTCTTTGAAGATCTGGTAGAATTCTGTGCTGAAACCATCTGGACCTGGGCTGTTTTTGGTTCGGAGACTTTTAATGACTGTTTGTATTTCCTTAGGGGTTATTGGACTATTTAAATAGTTTATCTGATCTTGATTTAAATTAGGTATGTGGTACCTATCCAGAAAGTTATTTATTTCTTTTAGATTTTCCAGTTTTGTGGAGTAGAGGTTTTTGAAGTATGACTTGATGATTCTCTGGATTTCCTCAATGTCTGTTGTTATGTCCCCCTTTTCATTTCTGATTTTTTGATTTGGATTCTCTCTCTGTGTCTTTTG
The DNA here is from genome assembly GCF_004664715.2 of Peromyscus leucopus. Lineage (NCBI taxonomy): Eukaryota > Metazoa > Chordata > Mammalia > Rodentia > Cricetidae > Peromyscus > Peromyscus leucopus. Next base: position 35,592,769 of record NC_051073.1, on the reverse strand, counting down.
GTTAGTTTGGATAAGGGCTTGTCTATCTTGTTGATTTTCTCAAAGAACCAACTCTTTGCTTCATTAATTTTTTGTGTTGTTCTCTTAGTTTCTATTTTATTAATTTCACCTCTCACTTTGATAATTTCCTGGTGTCTATTCTTCCTGGGAGACTTTGCTTCTTCTTGTTCTAGAGCTTTCAGGTGTGCTGTTAAGTCACTAGTGTAAGATTTCTCCAACTTCTTTATGTGGGCATTTAATGCTACAAATTTCCCTCTTAGCACCACTTTCATAGTGTCCCATAAGTTTGGGTATGTGTTGTCTTCATTTTCGTTGATCTCTAGGAAGTCTTTAATTTCTTTCTTTATTTCTTCTTTAACCCATTGGTGATTCAGTTGAGCATTATTCAGTTTCCATGAGATTGTAGGTTTTCTGTAGTTTTTGTTGTTATTGAAATCTAACTTTAAACCATGGTGGTCTGATAGAACACAGGAGGTTATTCCAATTGTTTTGTATCTGTTGAGATTTGCTTTGTGGCCAAGTATGTGGTCAATTTTAGAGAAAGTTCCATGAGGTGCTGAGAAGAAGGTATATTATTTTTTGTTAGAATGGAATGTTCTGTAGATATCTATTAAGCCCACTTGAGTCATGACATCAGTTAAGTCCTTTATTTCTCTGTTAAGTTTCGATTTGGGAGATCTGTCCAGTGGTGAAAGTGGGGTGTTGACGTCTCCCACTATTAATGTGTGGGGTTTTATATGTGGTTTAAGCTTTAGTAATGTTTCTTTTACATGTAGGTACCCTTGTGTTTGGGACATAAATGTTCAGAATTGAAACTTCATCTTGGTGGATCTTTCCTGTGATGAGTATGTAATACTCTTCTTGATCTCATTTGATTGATTTTAGTTTGAAGTCTATTTTGCTGGATATCAGGATGGCTATACCTGCTTGTTTCTTAAGACCATTTGATTGGAAAGTCTTTTCCCAGCCTTTTATTCTTAGGTAATGTCTATCTTTGAATTTGAGATATGTTTCTTGTATGCAGCAGAAATATGGGTCCTGCTTTCGTATCTATTCTGTAAGACTATGTATTTTTATAGGTGAATTTAGTCTATTGATATTAACGGATATTAATGACCAGTGATTGTTCATTCCTGTTATTTTTTTTGGTGGTAGTGTGTGTGTACTTCTCTTCTTTGGGGTTTACTGCTGTGGCTTTATCTATGGCCTGTGTTTTCAAGGGTGTATTTGACTTCCTTAGGTTGGAATTTTCCTTCTAATGCTTTCTGTAGGGCTGGGTTTATGGATAACTATTGTTTAAATCTGGCTTTGTTTTGGAATGTCTTGTTCACTCTGTCTATGATGATAGAAAGTTTTGCTGGGTATATTAGCCTGGGCTGGCATCCATGGTCTCTTAGTGTCTGCATTACATCTGTCCAGGTCCTTCTGTCTTTCAAAGTCTCCATTGAGAAATCGGGTGTTATTCTGATGGGTTTGCCTTTATAAGTCACTTGGCCTTTTTCCTTTGCTGCTCTTAATATTCTTTCTTTATTCTGTACGTTTAGTTGTTTAATTATTATGTGGCAAGAGGACTTTTTTGGGAGGTCTAGTCTGTTTGGTGTTCTATAGGCTTCTTGTATCTTCATAGGCATTTCCTTCTTTAAGTTGGGAAAGTTTTCTTCTATAATCTTGTTGAATATATTTTCTGTGCCTTTGAGTTGGTATTCTTCTCCTTCTTCTATCCCTATTATTCGTAGGTTTGGTCTTTTCATGGTGTCCCAAATTTCTTGGACATTTTGGTTTATGACTTTGTTGGCTTTAGTGTTTTCTTTGACTGATGAATCTATTTCTTCTACAGTATCTTCAACGCCAGAGATCCTCCTTTCCATCTCTTGCATTCTGTTGATTATATTTGCATCTGAAGTTCCCAATCATTTACTCAGATTTTCTATTTCCAGCATTCCCTCTGTTTGTGTCTTCTTCATTTTTTCTAGTTCCCTTTTCAGGTTTTAGACTGTTTCCTTCATTTGTTTCATTGCTTTTTCATGATTTTCTTTCAGTGCTTTATTGTTTTCTTCTAGGACTTTATTATTTTCTTCTACTTTATTTGTCCTTTCCTCTAGTTTTTTATAGCGTTCTTCCCATTTTTTGTCTTTTCCTCTATACAAGCCTCTACCTTCTTCATGATGTTATTCATAAGGCTGTTTTCTTCTGCTTTTTTCCAATTTTTGATGTAAGGTCTAGATGTTGGAGGAGGGATAGGTTCTGGTGATGCTGTATTGCTCTTTATTTTATTGTATGTACTTCTGCCTTGACATCTGCCCATCTCCTTGTGGTTTGTTCTTGGTCTTATCAGCACACTTGGTTCAGACAGAGCTGGCAGATTCAGGAAGTCTCTCTCTCTTGTCCAGATGGGAGCTCTCTTATCCAAATGGGAACTCTGGGGCAGGATGGGAGCTCTTGTCCAGAAGGGAAGTCTGGGGCAAGATGGGAGCTCTGGTCCAGAAAGGAAGTCTGGGGCAGGTTGGGAGCTGGGGGCCGGTCGGTCTCTAAGTCTCAGGAAGTGGCTGGGGTCTCAGGCTATGAGTCTGGGGGCAGGGCATGGAGATTGCAGGGTCTGCCGGGGTCTTGGAGAAGGAGAGCCTTCCAAGCAGGGCTAGAAGGGAACCGGTCCACTGGCCAGAACCTGGGGCTAAGTTGGGCAGGTCTTCCCCTAAGTGGATGGTGCTCAGGGATGGAGTCTAGGCTGAGCCTGGACTCTCACCTCTGGTCCAGAAGGGAAGTCCGGGGCAGGATCCATAATTTTCTTCAATAGCATAAGAGAATATTGAATTTTCCAATTATTGTTTAATATTTTTCTTCAAAGAAGTCAAAATTAAAATTTATAACTATATTACCAATATTGTGTAGTGGGTAGCCATTCCAGCTTGGTTCTGGAAGTTCCAACCCCCATCTAGCTCTCGGGTCCCCAGGCACCTCCCCTCGCCCTGCCTCATAGGCGTGACAGTTGCCAGAGTCTCAATGGGGGTTGGAACTTCCAGAACCAACTTCTCTGGATTTTAGTATGTGTTTCTTGCTTGATATTGTTTGCATTGGTTGTAGTTACATCTTATCTAGGTCATTATCTCTCATTATTTCTGGACAATATTTGATAACCATTCCTTTGTATATAGTCTTGTATTAGTTTAGAACCTTCTTATTTAGACAAAAAGGGGGAGATGTATTGGGTAGCCATTCCAGTTTGGTTCTGGAAGTTCCAACCCCCATTGAGACTCTGGCAACTGTCACGCCTACGAGGCGGGGTGAGGGGAGGCGCCTGGGGAGCCGAGAGCTGGATGGGCCAGCGCTCTCTCTGGGTGCTCTCTCGGTGCCGGGACACTGACCGGTGGAGATTGACTGTGCAGAGCTCCGGAGAACACCACTGGACTGTGTTACACCTTCCCCAGACCCTGCGACCTACCCATTACTTAATTTGTGAGTTACGCCATTAAATAAATATCCTTTTAACTACGTGGAGTGGCCAAAATAATTTCTCCAATAATATTGGGTGTGTGTACACACATATTCATGTTTTGTTGAGTGCAAACATACATGCTGATACACATTCAGGTATATGCATGTGCATTTGGAGGCAAGATACCAAACACATATGTCATTGCTCAGGAGCCGTCCAAGCTATATTTAGAAACAGTATTTCTCAGTGGAACCTGGAGATCACAAATTAGGCTACAATATTTTTGCTTGAAAGCTGCAACAGACCTCTTGTTTCTGTATCACCAGGGCAGGAATAAGAAGCATGTGACACTATACTTGCATTCTTATGTAGGTGTTAAAAATTAAACACAGATCTTCTTATTCTCCCATATTTCTCCTATTTATTTTCTCTACCTGCCAGCCCCACCTATCCTTTCTCCTGCCTTGCTATTGGCTGTTCAGCTTTTCATTAGACCATCAGATATTTCAGACAGGCAAAGTAACACAGCTTCACAGAGTTAAACAAATGCAACAGAGAAGCATATAACACAGCTTCGCATCATTAAACAGATGTTCCACAGCACAAACAAAAGTAATGCACCTTAAAACACTATTCTACAACATGCCACTAAACCAAAAATGAAAGGGGAACCTTGATACTAGGAGCTTGCTCAAATGCCATATACATCATGTACAAAGGATCTACAGATCGTCTCTACAGAAAAGGGATTTTTATCTCTGGATAAACTGGGTGAGCTCAATTTAAACCACAAAACAACTCTAGTTGAATTAGAACTTCTTGAGTATCCTTGTATTTCACATAGTTTATTAGACTAAAGATCTTCATTACTGTTTGAGAAAAACTGTATTAAAAAGTATTTCACATGTTAGCTGAAAAGTTGGGTTTAAGTCTCATATGTTCATTTGTAGTGTTTGTGAACATGTCTCTGGAGTTTCAAAACTTTCGCAGCTCACAGCGACACAGACCTATAAGAACTGTAATGCTGATTCCACTAAAATCAGGAACGAGGCAAGACTGTCCACTCTCCTCACACTTAGTCAACATAGTACTTGAAGTTCTAGCCAGAGCAATAAGACAACATAAGAAGATTAAGGGGATACAAATTGGAAAGGAAGAAGTCAAGCTTTCCCTATTTGCAGATGACATGATAGTATACTTGAGTGACCCCAAAGATTCCACCCAGGAAGTGATAAAGCTTATAAACACCTTCAGCAACATAGCAGGATACAAGACCAACTCAAAAAAATCAGTAGCCCTCCTATATACAATGGACAAAAAAGTTGAGAAGGCAATCAGAGATACATCACCCTTTACAATAGCCACAAATAACATAAAATACCTTGGGGTAACACTAACCAAGCAAGTGAAGAACCTATATGACAAGAACTTTAAGTCCCTGAAAAAAGAAATTGAAGAAGATGATAGAAAATGGAAAGATCTCCCATGCTCATGGATAGGCAGGGTTAACATAGTAAAAATGGCAATCTTACCAAAAGCAATCTACAGATTCAATGCAATCCCCATCAAAACCAACACAATTCTTCACAGACCTGGAACAAATAATACCAACTTCATATGGAAAAACAAAAAGCCCAGGATAGCCAAAAGAATCCTGTACAATAAAACGACCTCTGGAGGCATCACAATCCCTGACTTCAAGCTCTACTATAGAGCTACAGTAATAAAAACAGCTTGATATTGGCATAAAAACCGACATGTGGACCAATGGAATCGAATTGAAGACCCTGACATTAACCCACACAAATATGAACATATAATTTTTGACAAAGAAGCCAAAAGTGTACAATGGAAAAAAGAAAACATCTTCAACAAATGGTGCTGGCATAACTGGATATCAATGTGTAGAAGGCTGCAAATAGATCCATATCTGTCACCGTGCACAAAACTTAAGTCCAAGTGGATCAAGGACCTCAACATAAATCCAGCTACACTGAACCTGCTAGAAGAGAAAGTAGGAAGTAGTCTTGAATGCATTGGCATAGGAGATCACTTGCTAAATATACCACCAGTAGCACAGACACTGAGAGAAACAATCAATCAATGGGTCCTCTTGAAACTGAGAAGCTTTTGTAGAGCAAAGGATACGGTCAACAAGGCAAAGCAACAGCCTACAGAATGGGAAAAGATCTTCACCAACCCCACATATGACAAAGGACTGATATCCAGAATATATAAGGAACTCAAGAAATTAGACATCAAAACAACCAACAGTCCAATTGAGAAATGGGCTTTAGAACTAAACAGAGAATTCTCAACAGAGGAAACTCAAATCGATGAAAGACATTTAAGGAATTGCTCAACATCCCTAAATCATCAGGGAAATGCAAATCAAAACAACTCTGAGATACCACCTTAGGCCTGTCAGAATGGCTAAGATCAAAAACACTGAAGACACTTTATGCTGGAGAGGATGTGGAACTAGGGGAACTCTCCTCCACTGCTGGTGGGAATGCAAGCTTGTACAACCAATTTGGAAATCAATATGGCGCTTTCTTAGAAAATTGGGAATCAATCTCCCCCAAGATCCAGCTATACCACTCCTGGGCTTATACCCAAGAAATGCTCAATCATACCACAAAAGCACTTGCTCAGCTATGTTCATATCAGCATTGTTTGTAATAGCCAAAACCTGGAAACAACCTAGATGCCCTTCAACTGAAGAATGGATAAATAAATTGTGGCACATATACACAATGGAATACTACTCAGCAGAGAAAAACAATGACATCATGAGGTTTGCAGACAAATGGATGGATCTAGACAAAATCATCCTGAGTGAGGTAACCCAGACTCAGAAAAACAAATATAGTATGTACTCACTCATAGGAAGATGCTAGATATGGAACAAGGATTACTGGACTGCTACTCACATCACCAGTGAGGCTACCTGGAAAACGGGACCCCAAGAAAGACACGGAGAAATGGCTGAGATCTACATGAACAGCCTGGACATGAGTGGGAGCAATGAAGGGCGAGGGTCGAGGGAAAGAGAGCGGGAGATCCTAGCTGGATCAAGAAAAGAGAGGGAGAACAAGGAATAGGAGGCCATGGTAAATGAAGACCACATGAGAAAAGGAAGAAACAAAGTGCTAAAGAGGCCCACAGAAATCCACAAAGATACCCCCACAAAAGACTGCTGGCAATGATTGAGAGACAGCTGGGACTGACCTACTCTGGTGATGGGATGGCCAAACACCCTAATAGTTGTGCCATGGACCCCATCCAAGGACTTAGGAATCTGGATGCAGACATCCATGGCTAGGCCCCTGGTGGAGTGATGGGAGTCTAATTAGTGAGAAAGAGGAGGGTTTATATGAGCGAGAATTGTTGAAACCAAAGTTGGATAAAGCACAGGGACAAATAACCAAAGGAATGGAAACACATGAACTATGAACCAAAGGCTGAGGGGCCCCCAACTGGATCAGGCCCTCTGAATAGGTGAGACAGTCGATTGGCTTGATCTGTTTGGGAAGCATCTAAGCAGTGGTACCAGGTCCTGGGCTCATTGCATGAGTTAGCTGTTTGAAACCTGGGACTTATGCAGGGACGCTTGGCTCAATCTGGGAGGAGGGGACTGGACCTGCCTGGACTGAGTCTATCAGGTCAATCCCAGTCCTCGGGGGAGACCTTGATCTAGAGGAGGTGGGAATGAGGGGTGGGCTCGGGGGAAGGGGAGGGGGGCAGGAAGGGAGAGAACAAGGGAATCTGTGGCTATTATGTAGAACTGAATAGTATTGTAAAATAAAAAAAAAAAGAACTGTAATGCTGTTGAGCAAGCACTGTCTTTACTTTTAGGAGTAAATGTTCACTAGGGAAATGAATAATACATTTATAAGTGCATAATACATTTATCTCTTTCAACCTTTGTGTCTTCCACTACACTATTTGAAATAGCTAATTAGAAAGTGATTACTTGAGGTAGGCAAAAGACACCCACAAGGCAGCATGAATTCACATGGTCAGACCAACTTGAAGTATCCGCAGGAATCCCAGGTGCTTTGTAGTACCAGGTAGTGGGTGACATTATGATGAGCAAGTATATGGTGGAGAAATGGGTGGGGAAAGCCAGACAGAATGGTCCATGTGCTGTGGTAAGAGGCACTTCTAAAGAGGCAAGGGCAGTGAGGAATGGGCTGATGTTGGCCATCACCTTGCCACATGGGACCAGTGTGGCATCTGGGCCTGGATTGCTGCCTAGGATCATGTTTGCAGGACATGATGACATTCAGGCCCTGGCTGCTGCTGAAGAGCTTTATCTAGGTCTGTGGCTCTGAAGCAGCCAAGGTCTGTGATGATGTCCATAGCTTCAGTAGCCACTGAAGGCCATGCAAATGACCAGGGTCTGGACAGACACCTGAGACTATGTTGGTGTCCAATGGCCTTGCTGTCACCAGGGCCATTCTGATCTGTGTGATTTGTGGTGCCACTGGGGCCATGGTGATGTCTACCCGAGCTATTGCCAAGGGCATGCCTGGGTCCATGTTCCCGCTACAGCTGTGGTCTGTGATAATATCCACAGCCTGTGTTACCATAGGAGGTTACAGGAACCATGCTATATTTAAATCTGAGGGCAATGCTGAGTTGGTCCCACCTCTTGCTGGGCCTGAGATAGCTGGCCCTACAGTCACTGGATACTGCAGCAGGGGACTGTCCCCCACTCACCCAATAGGAGAGCTGGCTCTCACAGTCATAAAAGTTGGCCCCACCCATTACCACTGACTTGGGAGAGCTGGCCCCAATGGCTCAGACTTAGGAGAGTTGGCTCTGGCCTTCACTTGAGGGGATGGACCCAGTGGCCCAGACTGACCAGCTCAGTTACCACCCAAACCCACATTCTGGGCCTTGGGTTAGCCCACTCTAACATCTACACTGTATATGACCTGCTGACGTTCATAAAGGGTCTGGTCCTGCTGAACAATAACTGCTGCATCTCCATAACTCAGGACAATAGCAGGATATCCAAGAGGAGTTTTGATGAGGGTCCAGTGATGATGTTGTACCAGAGGCCTTGAACTAGACCAATGACTCATTGAAATGAAAATTTTGCAGATGGGGCTGATTGGACAAAAGGGTATACCAAGTGACATACCACAGCTCCCAATGCCACTAGAATGAATGAAGAGGTGTGGGAAAGACAGAGGAGCAAGGTGGGTTTTTGCTTGCTTTCTTGTGTTGTTGTTTTTAATTAACTTGGTGGGGGCATGCTACAGAGGTGAGGGGCAGACATGGAGGGACTAGGAGGTGAGCAGGATTGGAGTGCATGATGTAAAATTCCCAAAGAATCAATAAAGAATTATGTTAAAGAAAGGGAGGGAGGGAGGGAGGGAAGGAAGGAAGGAGGGAGGGAGGAACTGCTTATTTACAGTCCTTTCTGATATCTGCAGTTGGTAAAATAGACATCATTTTCATGCAGTATGCTGAGGAGACTGATATAATGAATTAGATAAATACTGAAATCTTCCATTTGTAAAACTGGAAAAGGTAAAATCAAATACATTTTAAAATTGCTATCTTCCTCGTGCTAGCTATTTTAAATTAATGTGCTTGAATTATTTTTCACAGCAGTAATCAAAATATCCACTAACCTCCCTCACTATTTTCTCTTGATAACCTGTTAAAATAACATTGTTGACAATTATGGCATCGTTTGTTATGCATGGCATGATAGAAGGCAAATACAAAGAGGTACTATCATTACTTTTGTCCTTTGTTCTTTGGGGCCAGAATATTGTGTACTCCTTTACTTTGACATTTATGGCTTTTAGATTGGTAATGGACTGGTTTGTATGGCTCATTATCTTGAATGATGATAATATTAGAGTGTGGAGCATCTATGTTTTCTTTTAAGCATAGTAAAGGCTCCATACAATTTGGCAGAGGTTATTACTAAACAATTACCCAGAATACAATTCACATCTAATAGGACATCAAGTTCTAAAAAGAATATTTACTACATCTTGTAAGATACTGGACCAGGTAATATTCAAGTGTTCATTTTGTTGCTAATATATAAAAGTTTATTCTGCCAGATTCATAAATGAAAACTATATGAGATAATTGAACTTTAAACATGGCTAAACTAAAATATAACTTACTAAATATATGAAATTGTATTGGAATCAGGGAAATATGTATATACTAGTAAACTTAATCTATTATCTTAGGAGCCAGATCTCTATATTCTATTGTATAATATTAATTTTTCTAATTATCCTCAATGATAATGTTCAAGTACTCTAGAAGTGTAGCCAAATATTATAAAAAAGCAAATGAAATAAAATAAAATAAGACTTTAGACAGAAAGATAAAAACAAAAAAGTAGTTCCTAAAAATTAATATAGTTCTGGTAAATAATTTATAGAGTAAAATTAGAAAGAGCAATCTTTTAACAATTAAAACAAATAATTCAATGTTAGGAACTCAGAGAAACACCAATTAGAAAAAAAGTAACAGCATAGTGCCAAGGGTTTAATATGGGACTGGCCACCTGATAGTAGTCATATTTACATAAAGAAGCACGTGATTTACATAGATTAGAATCCTTATTTTGTTGTCATGGTAGGAAGTAACTATGCAGTCTCCAAGGAAGAATGAATAAATTAGAGAAAATTGTAATCCCAAATGTGGAAACAAGTGAGGCCCAGTTTTATTTAAGATACATGGCCTTGGGGCCAAAGTAATCTGCCAACATGAGAAAATATGAATAAGAAATACTAAGTATATAATAATCTTAAATTGTAAGTAATTTAATTATTTTATCAAAAAAACAGAAAGGTATGCATTAGACATATATGGCAATGAATAGATTATCTTTAGAGAACATATTAATATTTTAGATCACTGATAAAATATTTCCTGTGTCTCTCTCTTAAAGAAGTATTCACCCAAACAGTTCAAGCTAATGACTGTCTCACTTATCCAGAGGGCCTGATCCAGTTGGGGGCTCCTCAGCTATTGGTTCATAGTTCATGTGTTTCCACTAGTTTGGCTATTTGTCCCTGTGATTTTTCCAATCATGGTCTCAACAACTCTCGCTCATACAATCCCTCCTCTTTCCAGCCGATTAAACTGTTTGAGAGGCCCCCAGGCAGTGGGACCTGGACCTGTCCTTAGTGCATGAGCTGGCTGTTTGGAGCCTGGGGCCTATGGAGGGACACTTTGCTCAGCCTGGGTGAATGGAGGAGGGTAATGGACCTGCCTGGACTGAATCTAGCAGACTAAGCTGAATCCCCAGGAGAGTCCTTGCCCTGGAGGAGATGGGAATGGGGGGTGGACTGGGGGGAGGGGGGAGGAGGGAGGACAGGGGAATCCATGGCTGATATGTAAAATTAAATTTAATAGAAAATAAAAATAAATAAGTATTCACCAATGTTTTGGTGTCATTTTAATTCAAAACATCTATCTTGTCTCAGTGCTTAACTCCTATACTTAAGCCTGTGGTAAAACAGCTTTATTAACACCTCTATCCAAAATGTTTACTTGTCAATATTTTTTCTGAAATGCAGTCGTACATATGTTGCTGTTAATGAAAGGAACATCTCCTACATTCAGTAAAGGCAACTTTCTGTATATAAAACTCTAATCAATTGACTTACTAACCTCTAAGAGGAACCAAAAAATGAATGTGTGAAAAAAGACAAATCATTAGCTTGAATTCAAGACATACATGGCTGACTGTCTACAATATGCCAACTGTCATGACTACTGCCAGTGTTAGTTTTCAATCAAGATATTTCACTACATGCATCATGAATTTCAAGTTTTATGTGCAGTTGTTTATGCAAAAGTATTTCTTTCTGAATATTTTGAATAGATATTTTGAACTGCTATTTTGAAAAGTTGATCTTTGATTCACTTTCTTTGGTAATGATTTATAAAAGTTAAGACTTCAGATTCTAAAATCTGTGTGTGGGGGACACTTTTTTTGCAATAGTAACATGACTTAATTATTATTGAACAACAAAAAATTTAAGACACAATAACAGAAGTAAAGTATAGATTTGAACCAAGTCATATGCCATATGGATAGCACTGCACTGTCGTGTTCCCTGTCTGTTCAGCCAATGTAAATAGAAAACATTCTTCATGACCTGACCATTGGAACCGGTGTCTAGTGAAGTATTATCTTAATGGAAAATGCTCTGGAAATTGAACTGTATGATGTATCTGCAGATAGTTATAATTCTTTCTCCTGGAAAAGTTAGAAGTATCCAGGGCTACAACTCTTGATGCACTCGTTAAAATATCAATCGAGGAGTTAATAGAAGAAATGAAAGAAATGGGTGCATATAAAATTACATGCAGATAATCTTTTTATTTGTAGCATACATAAAATAAAGAGACATGTTAAATCATTTTGTCACAGGAGTTAAAACTTAATGGGCCTTCTTAAGTTATCTATTACTTCATAGTAACTTATCTTAAAATTTCTTTTTATTAGATGGTCTCTGTGAATCATAAATCTGGACACAATTTCAAATGGGTGTCTACTTTAGGACTTCTCATAAGGTTATATCCAAGGTTTCTGCCAGGGTAAATTTTTGTCAGAATTTCAAGTGAGAAATTATCCTATGGTTTTACTGGCATGTTCCCTGGTGAGCTTCGCTTCATTTTTATTGGACCAAATGCCACATTTTTTTTTCTGACTGTGCCTGGAGTGTTATGTCATATGAAACAGTCTAACACGGTGATTTCTTTCTTCACCTTTAGCTGAAGAAAGACAAAGTTGAAGGAGGGAGGTTCTCAAAATAGAAGTAAAATTTCTTGGAGCTGGATATTTTAGTCAACTTTTCAGTTAGAGTAGTACTATAACGAAACACCTCATGCTGGATACTTTTGAAGAGAAGAGATCAATTTAACTCCCAGTTTTGTGGGCTCGAGGACACAGCATTAGAGCTGGCTCATTCTGGGGAGAAACTTGCAGCTGTGTCACGTTTAGGTTGTGAGAATGACAGCACCGTTAACAGTATCAAGTTAGTGCATGGCAGCAGAGCAGGCAGGTAGGATACACACTTGGAAGGTCTCGCTCAGGCATCTAAAAAACTCTCCCTCTGAGGAAAGCCCAGCCCAGAAAAAGAACACTCCTGTATGGAACCTTCTAAGACCTAAAGGATTGTGGCTAGGCCCTATCTCTTTAAAGTTCTCTCATTTTTCATAATACTGTCTCTAACTCATAGATCCTTAAGGAGCAAAGTACAACTCACTTGGAACACTGGAGACATGAACCTGAGAACAAATTCTTCAAATGATCATATAACAAAAGTAATAAAAGCAAAGCAGTTTCCCAATCTGGAGAATACTTTTTAAAAGTCTGTTTTCAACTACAGTAAGGCTTTGAAGATAAAGATGATCATTTTTCTGGATGCTGTGTAGGACTAATGTTGACCTGTTTGATTGTTCTCACAATTGCTCTCAGGTGATAACTTATTTCTGCTTCTCTCCGCAGCGCAAGTCAAGCCCTTATATGCTTTGTGAGACAACTTTCCTCTATTTAAAAGGTCCCATTCTGTTCGCTTTAATGGGAAGTGTGATCCATTATGCTACAAGATAAGGTAGCGGTCTGAAGGGAAAAGTCACTAAAACTTCAAAGCACCTGGCTAGCAATCCAACCTGTCCGCTGAGCTGAAAAGAAAGAAGTGATGCTCTGCATTATATCATTTAAACCTCTTCTCTTCTTTGGCATTTATATCTAGACGTTATCCTTTAAAAGGTCCATGCTTATCATGGATTAAGTGAGATTAAACAGTAACATAGTTTATATCTTTAATTTCACAATGCTATGTGCTTAATCCCCAAGATATTATTATTGGGAAATGCAGCTGTTAAAATGTCAGACTGGTCATTAGAGGTCATGCCCTTAAACTAAGTTGTGAAGTCCTGGAGTCCTCCCACTCTTCGTTCTTTGTCCATAAACAGAGAGATTACATTAACTGTGCTTGGTCTACCATAAAGTAATGCTCAAAGGGAAAGCAATGGATGCGATCGACCAGGGACCAAACCCTCAAAACTTTTAGATGAAATAAAATCTTTTTCTTAATAAATTAATTATTTCAAATAGATTTTTTCAGTAACAGAAAGGTGGCTAATACAGCCAGGGAGGAAAATTGCCACAATAATGCTTTGCAGGCACGCAAAATACAGGAGATATGGTAAGATGGATGCCTTTAACAAGAGTCCAAAGGCAAGACTTAGAGATAATGCAATGTGTGAAGACCTCCAGTATGAGCTTGAACCAAAGCCGGGGTGGTCAGGCAGTGTGGAAAGATCATACTGGTACAAGCAGCTCCGGACAGGGCAAGGCACAAAGCTATAAGAGCAAGGCACAACTTCAATAGTGACCCCAGAAAGATATAGATTCCAGCAATATGTAACCTCCACTGTGAGAAGCTGCAGTCAACATGTAAAGCCACCCAAATAAATGTCTTTATGTGCTATCACCAGCAAAACCATAGAGGTGAGGTGAGAAACTTTTGCAGTTTTAGTACTATAAGGAGGTGGAAATGTGAGATCAAAAGCTCAAGGTCACCTTCGCCTACATAGTAAGTTTAAAGCCAGCCTGGACTACATAAAAGACTATCTCAAAAAAAAAAAATAGCAAACAATAGTTAGACTGTTTGTTTGCTTGTTTGTTTTTAATTCCATTGATCACTAGGGCAGTAAGAATTTGACTTGACAAATTCACGAATACATTTGTCCCAGTGACCCATTTATTAATTTTTTTTGTTTCTATTTTGTTTCTATGGTAGACGTTTTATAATTGTTTTTCCCTTTTTGTTCTGTTCAGAATTATTTCCATCACTCTATTATTCTATTATAGAGTTATATAATATGTAAATTGTCATGCATAACATAAAATAAAACATGACTTTAAAACTACCAGCAACAAAACAAAAACAGAGATATTAAGAGCCCACAGTCCATATTCCACCACAGTTTGGATGCTTTATATATCAGCACAGGGATTTAATGTTTGTCTGACTGGGATTTCTTTAATCCCTCATTATTTCTTTATTACTTGTTTTGGGATTCAGTGTGTACCTTCAATGCCTGTCTCACTATCAATGTGGAACTACAGAATTTGTGTGTGGGGGTGGAGGTTATTGTTGATGTTGAAATGCGTATGAAGCTTTTGGTGACAGGATGGGTTTCTCTAGTTTGACCCATAAAAGTAATTGTGTTAAAGGAACAGTGATAGGAACTGTATCATTGTCAGGAAGGGGAACTGTCATATCTAGAGTGCAAGTAATTGAGGGGATTATAAGACCTTGCCTCCTTCCTTTCTCTGTCTTTCCTCTTTGGCCATGAGTTAAAGAAACAACCACCATGATGCATCACCACCTCACCTAAAGCACTGGAATCAGCTGGCCCTGGACTGAAAGATCTGAACTTTACTCATTAGAAGTCCATTATGTCAGAGTTTTGTCTAAGTAACAGAGAGCTTACTAAAACAGAGACAGTGAAGGAACTTTAGGAACTATGTAAAATTTCCTAATCCATAGGCAAGAATGGTCCAGAGGAAAGAGGTTAGAATAGAATGAATACTTTGTAAAAGAATGAAAAGCAAGAAGTGTTAAAGAGAGTTTAACAATCATGTGTTTCAGGACCATACTGAGACCAGATGAAAATTGTAGCTAAATATATGCAGAGTGATGTATTAAAAGACAAAAAAAAAAGAGAACATTTTAGGAAGAGCTTGAATTAATGTATTTTACCCAAAGGAGATACTTAGGAGATATGAAGTAAATTGAGACAAAAGAAAGCATTCTCAGAGGACCAGAACACACTGACTCTACTGAATCATTCAGTCCTTAAGACTTTCCCCAGAAGGCCGTGTTTACTGCTATTAGATATATAGAAAATCATGGAAGAAACCATGCGTATATACAGTGTGTGTGTGTGTGTGTGTGTGTGTGTGTGTGTGTGTGTGTGTGTTTGGGCATATTGTAAATTTACAAGTAAATTTATAAATTTAAAAGAATTCATATTTCTTATTTCTATATTCACATAGAATATTAAATTTATTTCCTAATTAGGAACCTGCTCCATTTAAGTCATATTCACATGTGTGCACATATATATGAGCTATATATGCACATGTAATATCTAAAATACCATACTGAATAGGTTAGTGATACTGAAAATTATAGAACAGGTTAAATAGTTATGGACTCTTGTAAGACAAATTACTAAATGGTCTTATTAATAAAAAAAAAAAATAGAGCCAGATATTGGGGTGAATTCTGAAAGATCAGAGAACCAGAACAAACCACAGCCAACCTAACCTAGACAACTCCTCATCCAATCCTGTTTCCATGAATCCTCAGACTGGAAGCCTCTGAGTCCTCACCTGAATGGATCTCAGCTGAACTACTGCTAAAAGCCCCAAAGCTTAAAAGCCTCTAGTTCTTTGTCCTCATGCCTTATATACTTTTCTGCTTCCTGCCATCACTTCCTTGGATCAAAGGCATGTGTCTTTCTCAAGCAAGACATGAGATCTCAAGTGCTGGGATTAAAGGTGTGTACCACCATGCCTTGCTCTGTTTCCAGTGTGGCCTTGAACTCCCAGAGATCCGGATGGATCTCTGCCTCTAGAATGCTAAGATTAAGGGTGAGTGGCTCCACTATCTGGCCTATATGTCTAATCTGGTAGCCACAGATTCTGTCCTCTAACCCAAGATAAGTTTTATTAGGGTACACAATACATTGGGGGGGGCACAATATATCACCACAGACCCTGTGCATGGTAAGGTAAAAAATGTCTCATCTTCTGTTCTCTATATTTTATATGTTCTCTGTCTCCAATAGTCATGGGAAATCATTACACAGAGTCTCTACAGCATCCTGACATAGCATTCCCAAGTTTCTTACTTTGGCCTAATTACTTTATATTCTGTACTTTTGGTAAATTACCTCCCAGTATGGCAAGTGGACTTTTTATGCTGGATCATCTAAAATTATCTACAGTGTTGCACTTTCACATGAATTTTAAACATGTAGCAGTAATTTTTCTTTGGGACCACCAGCCTGCAAATAATGACATGATTCTTGTTAATTATAAAAGCTTGGATTCAGATTAGATGTGTTCCTAACTAGTTCTTATAATAAGTTGACCCATATCTTTTCATCTACATTTTTACAGGGCTTGTTTATCTTTAGTCTATATTGCCCATTATGCTTCCTCTGTGTCTGACTGGAAACTCTGCCTTTTTTCTTGGCAGTTTTTTTCTCTTTGCCAGAAGTCCCATCTACCTCTCCTGTCTAGCTATTGACCATCAGCTTTTTATTAAATGAATCATAGCAATACATCTTCACAGTGTACAAATATGCCACAGCATCATTAGCAAATAGGCTAGACATTTTTTATCTTCTTGTGATCAGGATGTCAAAGTATCCAAATGTGAACTCATCTTCCTCTCTAAAACCATATGAAATGTTGTCTGTTTGTTTGTTTGCATCTCAATGGTACCTCTCCCAGAGGCATTCCAATTATTTTCCTGAAAATATATGGACTAAGATTTGTTCAAACAAATATTGATCTCAATTTTTGTTTTCTACAGTATTTTTGCTTCATTCATTCATCAATTCTACTTTTATTGTCACTGCATTAGTGCATTTCCTCTTGTGTTCCTGGATTTATCCAGCAAACTCTTCAGTTGTTTCTCTATAATTCTATAGCTTGTCTTCCTCAATTTTTATTGCTTTGTTTTGTCTTAATGTCTTTTATTTTTGGAGATTATTATATAATTATATCATTTGTCTTTCAATTTTCTCCCTCCAAGCCCTTCTATAAACCCAGTTCAATCCCTCTTTATCACATATTTTTTAAATGTTGGTATATGCCTAAATCCATCCTGCTCAGTCTGTATATAACACTTACATGAATGTGATTTCAAATCTGATCATTTGGTATTAAAGTATAACCAATTTATTTATGATTCCCTTGGGAAGACTATTTCTCCTTCTTCATGTAAAGGTATAAAACTGGAGATAATTATAGAAGAGTCAGCATAAAAAGGCCACTTACATCATAAAAAGGATGAAGTTGCCAAAAGTACAAAATTTTAGGTAAGCAGGTCACAGTTAGAAACTTGAGTATGCTGTAATAGGATGTGATAGATCTCAATAGTCTCTAGTTGCCTGTAGTTTTTGTATTTTGTTAAGTCCTCCAGGGATTTCTCCTTGTCAACATTAGCATGTTGACCAGTGTCATCCTTGTTTAGCTTATGCTTAGGCAGTCATGTAAATGATACTTTATTGGTGTACCTTCTGATGCTTCTACAAGACACAATCTCATAGAGAACACTTGTTCTTCTGACTATTACAGTCTTTCCATCCCTCTTCCTCCTCTGTGACTCCTGATCCTTAGATGCAGTTGAGTTATAGATGTATTAGTTTGGGCTGGGTTCTGCAATAAGAAGTTTCCTCAATAAGGGTGAGGATGAATCAATTTCTTTTTATATATAGCTCTGAAAAACTTCCTTCAAAGTGTGGTCAGCTAGTATCACACTTATTATTAAACTTTCTAAAGATTCCTTCATATCTATAGGAAAAAGGGCAAGAAATGTTTTCCAAAGATCCTTGTCATATCTATCTTATTTCTTATTCATCTCCCCTCAAACCAGCTGTCCCAGGCACAGTATGGTCCTTTCTCCCATGTCCTTACTTACCCTCTTCCTTGATAGTACTGCCATCTTTTCAGATACACTTTATCTGCATAATTCTTCATTATTGTTGATAAGTCAAATTATGCATCTGATTTTGGAAGACTTTTATTACCATCCCCTATATCCCAGTCCTGGTTTTTCTTGTTCCTGTTAAGAGAAAATGCAAACTAATACATTATAATAATGGAAGCAAATTTACCCCTAAATTTTCTGTTTTGAATACATTCTGAAACTTTATGAAGGTAGACCATGGCATTCATTTTTTTGTCAAAACTCTTATCACAGTATCTGGTTCATATAATTATCTGAGACTTTTAAATAAAGAATTAGCAGTGAAAGACTACTCCCATGAATAAATGATAAGTCAAAAGTGATAATACATATCCTTTATAACCCTGAGACTATAGTAATTGATTGACATCATCTAAAAATAAACTTCATGATACTAGGATTTTTATCTATAATTACAATATATTTTATCATTTCTTTCCTTCTCAAAGTGTTTCATTGTAACAGATTGAGTATATATCAATGCAAATAGATTAACATACCTTTAATGATATGTGAACACATCTATTTATATGAAATAGCAAGAAATGAACTTTACATTCGAACAGCCTCTGAATATCTGTATTATTATGGAGGTTAAATGTTTTGTCTTTCAAACTATTCTTTTGACTTAAAATCTCACTTTTTCTCCTAGAAATGTGGTTACTTTGGATAGTTACTTAAATTTATTAATATGGATTTCCTCTTATAACTAAAGACCTTTTGTTGTTCTGATATTTTTAGTAATGATCCTATATTTTCTAAACTATAACATAAATCCTCATTCCCTCTGTTACTCACAGATAGAGTGCCTTGGTGTTAAAATAGTGTTTTTATGATAGCACACATGACCTATTCAACAGTATTGGTCAGCACAGAAAGAAATATCTGTAGAGACAGCCTTTCTCCCTCGGGTGTCTGTCTTACCTTGAGTAAACAATTTCAAAAGAAGAAATTGCAGGAAAGAAATGTGAATAATGGCTAAAACATCGTCCTCCTTTCCAAGCCTTTACCCTACCACTATAAAGGGTCACAAGTCAACTTTTTCCCCTGGCAAACTACTCAGTTTCCCATAAGAGAGTGGCTGCCCCTTGCTGTGTATGCTAAGAAACAGCTCATGTGTTGAAGTAAGATTCCTGTATATTTCTGTTTTCTATATTTTTTAGCAGTCTTAAAAATCTAAACTTCTTATACTCCATTCATTGGTCTGAATTTTTGTTATAAAGCTCTGCACACTCATTAAAACTAAGAAGGAAATATTGACTGTGTCATAAGCATCAATGCTTCATGGTTCTGTGAATATCAGAATGCTTGGTCCTATAAGGCTATTTTAATTGGACTTGAATAGACTTATTTTTTGAGATATGGTCTCACTGTGAAATCCTGGCTTGCTTAAAATTCACTATGAACTGTGTAGACCAGGTAGGTCTTGAACTCACAGAAATCTGCCTGTTTCTGCTTTCCAAGTATTGGGATTAAAGACAAGAGCCACTGTGGCTGGTCTTATGTAACAGATATTTTATACATATATAAACATATCTCTAATGAACAAACAGTGCAGGCAGAAGTATACATGATTCATGAAAGATGATATAAAGCTATTTTTTCCTAGTTTCAACTCTATCATGGTTTTCTTGTGTGTGTGTGTGTGTGTGTGTGTGTGTGTGTGTGTGTGTGTGTGTGTGTGTGTATTCACGTGTGTGCAGGATAAATGAAGAAAAAGGTTATTGATAGTAAAAGTGTAAAACCCTAATTGAAACTTCAAGGGTTGAGCATGCCTATTCTTATTGTATAAGACCACTGAGATGGATAGAGTTTGTGATGGACAGGTGAATGTCTAAATGGCTTCCTTAGTCTATCTGTGTTATGTAGTTATTGGTGAGCCCATTACAATTAAGTGCCTTTTTAGAGATGAGACTTTGTTTCAACATCCTTATTTATTTAATAATGAGTTTTACTAGTTCAAGAAAGTAATTCCTCTGTAGGCTACTCATTTATGAAAAGTGAGTTTTATTCCAAATACTTTATATTTTAATATAAATTAGAAAGACCAAAGGACAGAAAAAGAGAGAGGGACGGAGGAAGAAAAGAAACTAAGATTTGAACAGTTATTTACCTTGCCATGTGAGTCCTCTATTTCTTGTATTGCGTTGGTTGAGGTGGGCATCATTCTCAATCTCATTACAACTTTTTTCTGTATGCAGTTTTGCTGTGTGGCTATGTATTTGTAAGGAGTAATTTGAAGAATATGCAGAATGGTCAGTTGTTTGTAATTTTATAATATAATGTTTGTTGATAATCACTTTCTGGCCTTCAATGTTGGCTTAGTGCAATTGCTCCCAAGCCATTCTTTAAAATCCACATCAAATTCTTTGCTTAGAAGTGAAGATGAGAAAATAAATTAAGTTTGGTTAAGGTTTTTCTGAACCGATTTTTCCTTCCTCTATTTTTGTATCCCATTAATAATTTTTTCTTTGAACATTAAGGAAGCAATTAAAACATGTGATTGTGGGTCATGGCTGAATTTTCTTCTAACAAATAATGCAGAAACTATTTCAACAAATATAATGTGAGGCATAGCCAGATACCTGATCTTAACAAAAATATTTGAGTGGTACAAAAGTATTTAATGTGTGCTACTGGGACAAAATATTTCAGGTACAACCAGTCTTAAGATTGATGAGGATATATAATATAAGAATACGTTGATAATCACATTATTTATCATGTTACTATGTGATCTTTTTTTTTTTTTTAAATGACCTGTTCTAATTCTGAAACTCATTACCAAGACAACCTGTTTTGTGCCCTGGGCATCACTTCATTTAAATTTCTAACTGATACAAAGGAATTTGTGTTTTGATAAGCAGGTTTATAAGGATCACAATTTTTCCAGTATCAACTTGACTAATACTTAAAAAATATAAATTATTGTTACCGCAGACAAAAAGGAAGAAAATCTGGGACACTGGAGTGCAATTCTCCCCTGCTTGCTAAGGAGCTTGAAAGGCTCAGATTGATATATGAAAGCTGTGAATGGAGTGGTAGTGATGATAGTTTGCATATTACAAAGTTTTATCAACAAAGAAGTCCTTTAATGTTCATTAAGGTCCATGCATATGTTTCATAGGATTTTCTAGGCAAACTATATCACTGTCAAGGGCAGAATGCATTGAATGTGCAATGCTCATCATTTTTTTTTTTCCCAGAGAGGTGACGTGAAAGAAAAAAGTAGCTTAGAAGAATTGGATTCAGTAGTACAACTAGAATAACCTGATAAGATAAAATGTGAAACTAGGGTTCAGAAAATCAGAAGGAGAAAGGACTACACTTTAGAAAAGTGTTTGCTCTTTTCTCAAATTTACATCTATACCATTGTTTATCTGACACCTCTCTATGAAGACCATTTTCCTTGTGGCTATGTTTTTTGTTACATTATTGCAGTTTTTTCAGGTCCTCTATTGTCTTCTAGAAGAGTATCTCTCAAGGTTTCTGATCAGAGACCCTAGAACAGAACACATCGCTAAATTGAAAATACTGTACAAACAAAACCATTAAGTTTTATTTTTAAAGGTTAGAACATACTGAAATGAGAGAAAACAATAAAGGATATTCTGTTCCTTTGGAAAATTAATCTGTCAATTTCAATTCCAGAAAAAAATAACAAATTATTAAACATAAAAACTATTAACGCTAAAATACAAGTTATACTTAAAATCATAAGGTTAACATACATTGTGTATGTTGGCATTCTGTATGACATTAGAGTTTTATCACAGTAAAATTAAAGTCATAAAGAAACAGATTATTAAGCACACGGCTTGCCTTGTGTGCTTGCAAACAGCAGTAAGGCATTTGAAAAAGAAAATAAACTGCATCTCACAGAATTGGACTATTTAGATGTAATGTCTACATAAAATTTTATTATATTTTGAATGCTTTTCTAAGTATGTAAGAAAATGTAAGAAATGTGAATTGTCTCCACCTTCTCTCAAGAACTATGAAACATGAATTCCCACCGTCATGAAAATCACAACAGGGGACATTTTAAAAAGCTGAAATCACATGAAATGTTTTCCATTC
This sequence comes from Peromyscus leucopus, assembly GCF_004664715.2. Lineage (NCBI taxonomy): Eukaryota > Metazoa > Chordata > Mammalia > Rodentia > Cricetidae > Peromyscus > Peromyscus leucopus. Next base: position 35,570,479 of record NC_051073.1, on the reverse strand, counting down.
ATCAGAAAATGAAGCTATATTTTTGTATTTAGAAAATCACTGATAAGTTAAAAGTCTTATTACTTCTCATTATGTGTTTCTCTAACTGAGGTGGTGTGATATGGAGTCCTATTGTAAGAAACTGAAGTACTTTTAATGCAACAATCACACTAAAGGGCCTTCTTGATTCTTCTTCTGTCATGTGTGAGTTCTCACTGCTACATATATGAGGAATCTTTTTGTTCAGTGATTTTTCTTAGCCCTGTCTTCACATAACAGTGTCAGACCACATCTGAACACAGTCCTTCTTGTCTATGGCTTTCTCTAAACTGGATAGCTGCTCAAGAGCATTCAGGTAAATAAAATGCAGATTCAGGCCGGGCGGTGGTGGTGCACACCTTTAATTCCAGCATTTGGGAGGCAGAGCCTGGCGGATCTTTGTGAGTTCGAGGCCAGCCTGGTCTACAGAGCAAGATCCAGGAAAGGCGCAAAGCTACACAGAGAAACCCTGTCTCGTAAAACCAAAAAAATAAAATAAAATAAAATGCAGATTCACTCTCTAATGGCAACACAAGGTCACCCGGAAAATAAAAGCTATACATTTTGTAGAAGGATTTGAAAAACAATAGCAGATAAGATGCTTCTAATGAATAAAGTGCCATTATGAACATTGAATGAAAATAAAGAAGGAATAATATCTTCATTTAATCATATTTTTCAATAGAAAAAATTGAAAATCACATTTTGAATAAGTATTCAAATATGCTTCAATAATTAATGTCAACCAATAATAGGAATGAATGGGATAATCAGAACATAAGCAGAAACTCATGTTCCCATAGATATTTTGGAATTAGTAATGAATTCATTGCAGAAATGTGATGGAATTTCCTATAAAATTGATTTTATTGAATTAAAAATAAATGAGTATTACTATTTTTAATATGTTATCATTGCTGTCTCTGCCATAGTCAGGACCCATTAAGTAACATTTCTATGTCCTTACCATAGCTCAGAAATAATGATGGCGATTTACAGACACTGTTTCACTTGGGAAAAGGGGACCCTCTGAGAGTGAGCTAAGTGGGACTGGTACAGAAGTAACTGGATAGCAGCAAATCTGTAGCAAAGGTTTCCAGAGTATGAGAATTTTTGATGATAGTCTTCTCCTTCTTCTACCTCCCCTTCCTCCTCCTCCTGTTCTTCTTCTCCTCCTATTCTTCCTCTCTCTCTTCTCTTCTCTTCTCTCTCTCTCTCTCTCTCTCTCTCTCTCTCTCTCTCTCTCTTTCTCTCTCTCTCTCTTTCTCTCTCTCTCTCTCCCTCCCCTCTCTGGTAAAATCACATAGATAGATAAATAATTGACAGAAAGACAGATGATAGACATTCCTTTAATTCTATTCTCAATACACCATGAATGAGCGATCTAGACTAAAAACAGTCTATTTCTAAAAGCAGAAAAATTATGGCAGCGATTTTTTATATAATTTTGTGTTTTCCTTCATTTCTGTCTCACTTCTGAACTTAAATTCCATTTCTAATAGGTGTGCAAACATTTTTAAAAAAAGAATTTCATGCAATGGTATTTCACTTTTTTTAAATTTTATCATGGTAGGCTTCTCATTACAACTCTGCCTAAAATAGAGTTTTACAATTAAAGTTAAATAAAAGAATATGATATCAGACAGGAATTGAAAAATGACTGAAATTTTAATTATTTTTTATTGTTTCCCTAAAGACTGAAAATACATATAGTTAAAAATTCATTTGGTTGCCAGGCGGTAGTGGTGCATGCCTTCAATCCCAGCACTCAGGAGGCAGAGCCAGGCAGATCTCTGTGAGTTCAAGACCAGCCTGGTCTACAGAGTGAGATCCAGGACAGACACCAAAACTACATGGAGAAACCCTGTCTCAAAAACCAAAAAAGTAAAAAAATTCATTTCATGTCACTAGTCACATTAAACAGAATTTATTGCATGTTTTATTTTTTTAAGCAAGTTCTATTCTAAGGATTTCAAACACATTAGTAAACAAAGTATATAGGCTGTACCTTACAGAACTCACAGTGATGTAAAGTACAGTCAGAAGGAAGTTTTATCCATATTCTTATTACAAGTGTAACTCTAAGCTAAATACATTTAATATCATTATTCATCTGATTATAAACTAAACTTGACCTTGAATCAGACTATTTCATTTAGAACAAGGAACTACTGTCTACTGAGAGCCTTTGCAGACAAATAATTCAGTATTGAGTTGAGTCATAGAGTTACTCAAGTGATCACTGGAGATATGAACACGTAGAACAACAAAAATAATTAATCCAAAGGAAGAAATAAAAATGATTTTAAAAGAACAGCCTAAATAGATGGGCTGTGTAGTACTTGTCCACCTACAAAAGGTTTGTTAACTTTAGAATGTTAGAGGATAGGCTAGGACATAGGGGAGAACCAAATACTACCTTATGTTAAAGGAACCTATGGGAACAAATTCATTTCTAATGATATTCTTGTATACTCATGGGTCAATGTCTTCCTCAGCCATCATCAGAGAAGCTTCCTCCTAGAGTAGATGAAAATAAATACAGAGACCGACAGCTGGACAAAGTTTGAAAAGCTCAGTTCCAAATAGGATGCTTCCATCCATTCCTTCCCCTCACAGGTCAAGAAACCCTCTGAAAGAAGAAGCAGAAAGATTGTAAGAGCCAGAGGGGATGGAGGACGCCAAAGAAACCAAATCCTCTAAATACAGCAATATCAATGCATGTATGAACTGACGGTATGGATATATATATAAAGTTTGGGCTTGATAGGGTCCCATCTCTGAGGGTAGAAGAATATACAAGACCAATCCCGAAGCCAGAAACTGTCCCCTACTGATAAGCACTCTTAAATGAAAAATTAATTTTCTTCTATAGAGTCTCACTGGGTGTAAACAATTCTTAATGCCAGGCCCCATGCCCAGCAGCAGAGGGTCAACACAGAATGCATTAAATGTTACTTTTGGAACTTTCATTTTGTCTCATAATGTTTGATCTGCATGTTTTCTTTTATTTCTTACCTTACTGGTCTTTTACTTATATGCTATGGTTTCCAATTTTGTGTTTTTAAGGGATTTCTATATGTTCCAGTGTGTGTGTGTGTGTGTGTGTGTGTGTGTGTGTGTGTGTGTGTGTGTGTGTGTTTAAGAAAGCATGAAAAGATGTGAATTTGGTGTATGGAGAAGTTGGGAAGATCTGGGAGGAGTTGGGGGAGAGAGAACCAAAATTAGAATATATTTTATGGAAAAAAAAATCTATGTTCAAGGGGAAAAAAGGAGCAATTTGTATTTTGTAATGATATAATGTTATGTTTAGTCACTATTTATTTTGTTTAGAAGAATAAAAAATACTGTTCATTTTTCAGGGAAGCATAATGTTCTCAGAGATTTCAACTTTCCCAGTTAGTTTCAACTTTTCAGCATTTATTTGGAAAAATAGAATAAAGCATCTTCATTTTGTGATGTGTCCATTTGCATTCCCCTTTAAATACAATGATGTGTAACTGAAAATTCTGCCATATTCATCTAGAAAAGAACAGAGAAAGTCAGATCACTGGCACAGTGAAGAAGCTGGATGAGAGTGTGCATAATATTCAAAACAAATGCAGTGAAGGAAGCTATGGGTAAAAAAAATAAATAATTTTCCCAGGTGGCAAATATCCACAGATGCATAAAAATTTATAAATGAGAAAGAAAAAAATGTATAAAAATATATTTGCCTATTTCTCAAATCTATGTATATATCATAGATGCTTGTATACATTTATAAATTGATAGGACAAAAGTCCCCTGTCATTTCCCTCAAGCTGATTATTCCACTTCTTTATCAATCTCTCAAACATGAACAAAAATAAAAAACAAAATATTACAGCAAAATCCGTGGGCACTACAAATGACAGGACATAGATTAAAAATAAGATTTCTAATTAGAACTTCAAGAACACTTTCTGAGTTTTGTAAAGAAAAGTTACTTTTCTTCGTATCTGTAATCTGTCACATGAAGCTAATTTTTAAAGTAATTTATGTTACTGACAAATGTAGAAAACAGTCAAGTTACAGGAACGTGCTTCGGGAAATGTGTACAGATGAATACTGCAATACATTTTCTCGTTATACGGTGTCATCGTTTTCAATACATTTAAAAGAGATGAGCTACTCACTATGTCAGTGATTCATATTAATCATGATTTGAACTTAAAATGTATGCCTTTTTAAATTTCATGTAACTGCAGAATAATATCTCTGCCATCACATACATATAAAACTTAGACTTGAGTCATGTAAGGATGTTATATTTAATTTCACAGAAATTCAACTTTTATTTTGAGAATATAAAACATGAATACAATGTATTTTCATCATCTCCTGTCCTCCCTCCCAACCCAAACTCTCTCTTGGACCCAGCCACACCACATCCTCCCTCTCAAATTCATGTGTTCTTCTAGTTAATATATATATATATATATATATAATATATATATATATGAATATATATTAATCCAATTAGTCCAGTGTTGTCTGTTTGAACAAAGGTGTAGGGCCAATCACTGGAGCTTGGGCCACATTCCAGAGAACTCTTCTATTGAGAAAGTTGTTTCTCCAACTTCCTTCAGTTGTCAACTGCCTGTAGCTTCTCAACAAAAGGTGGGCACCTGGGGCAGTTTGTAGGACCACTAGCCATGGGACCAGGATTTATTCCTAGTGAATGAACTGACTTTTTGGAGCCCATTGACTATAAAGGGATACCTTGTGCATCAGTCTCAGTATGGGGGTAGGGGAAATGGGGGATGAGCAGGATGCACAGGGGCAGGGGATACTGTGGTTGGTATGTAAAATTAAAAAAAAAAACTTTTAAATGAAACACACACAAAAATAAATAAATAAATAAATAAATAAATAAATAAATAAATAAGAAAAAGAAGAAAATTAAATGGTCCCTCAATTAGATCTGGAATTTATCCTGGAGTGGTGTGGTGTAGGTAAACATAGCTGTTTAGTGGTTATGATTCAAAACTCTTGTCATGTCCAAAGAATACTATTTTTAGCTGTCTTTCTTGTCCTGTGGCTCTTCCAGTCTTTTCCTACCTCCTACATAATATTCCCTGGACCTTGGCTATAGGAGTTTTATTTTAGATATCCCATTTAGGACATGACAATGGTCCCTTTCTACATGTTGACTACTTGTGGATCTCTGTCATGTTACTGCAAAAGGAAAGTTCTTGGATGAGATTTACCCCAGTTTTGGTACTTTGTAGATCACTGTGAGTTCAAGTCCCTAGGTGATCAAAGATTGTTTGAGAATTACCACAAATGAGTGTTTAGAACCATGTACTCACTGTCCCACGGGTCTAGAGGTAGAAATGGTAGATCACGGCCTTCTGAGCTCTTTAAAAAGAAACCCTGCCTGCATCTCTCTCTTCTCCTGCATCATTTTAGCTCCTCTTTCATCTTTATCTGGGTTCACCTTGTTTCTTTGTCTGGTCCAAATTGTTGCTCCCTTGGAATGAAACCAGTCATATAGGCTTGGGTACCTACGAACACAATTTCACCTTCACTAATTAGACATGAGACAACTGTTCCTCTATAAGGTCACAATTTGAAGTGCCGGGGATTAAAACTTTGGAATTTGCCTGGCGGTGGTGGTGCACGCCTTTAATCCCAGCATTTGGGAGGCAGAGGCAGGTGGATCTCTGTGAGTTCAAGGCCAGCCTGGTCTACAGAGCGAGTTCCAGGAAAGGCGCAAAGCTACACAGAGAAACCCTGTCTCAAAAAACAATAAAATAAAATCCATGCCCCACAGAACATAACATATTTTCTTTCTGATTCACAATTTTGGATCACTTTTTTGCCAAACTACTAATATATGAAAAATAAAAAGATTAGTTTGGCCCACAATTATATATTCATTCTTCTATCACCAATTTCCCTCTAGATATCCGACCTTTAATGCATCTAAAAACATGGTCTCAGCTGCAGAATAGCTTCACCCTCTTTCTACTTACTACCTAGATCACTCTCACAGCTGTCACCTCCTTGCTTAGCTGACATTATATTTCATCAAGGCATAAGATTAAGTCCTCTCCTCCAGCAGATGTTCTGTGTGCTTTAACCCTGGGAGGGGTGACAGGGTCCTTCTATAAATGTGATCCAGTTATTTTCCATTTTCTCTCACAAGGTTATCTGTTTGCTCACCAATGTGCTTTAATTGTATGGTAACATTTCATTTGGCATTTGCTGATGCTCAAAAGTCAGAACTACAAGACCTATATAAACCTTTAATATAGTGTTTTCTACAATAGAGTTGTTCAATGAGATACTAATCCTAATAGCGATTCAATGACACCATAAATGTTTCTCCCTTTAGTTCAATATTCTTTCTTTTGTAAATTCCTAGGACATAGGAGGATTTCAAATCCTAATTTCTCTGTTTTTTTTTTCCAGAAAAGAATAAACTACCAGTGCAGCAACAATCCCTATGATCAACAACAGTGAATTTCCTGCAAGATATTCTGGTACAGTAGTGGCAAAAAATGTTGTGGAAATAACCAACAACTCTTTGATTGGATTCAAGGCCCACTCCATGAGAAGGAGCCCATGTCTGACACTGTTTGGGTGGCTAAAATTCTAAGACTAGTTAGGCAATTGGCCTAGGGGAAAAGTAGAGCAACATAGTAATCAAATGACTCCTAATGACATTCTGCTGTACCCATAGATCAGTGCCTCACTCAGTTATCATCTAAGAAGCTTCCTCTTGAAGTAGATAGGAACTAACACAGAGACCCATATCTGGATAATGAGCAGAGAGTAAGAGACTTTGGAACACTCAATCCAAAATGCAATATCTTAATCATATCCCTTCCCTCAGGGCTCAGAAAGTTCTGTGAAAGAGGAAATACAAAGATTGTAAGTGTCCGAGGGGAAGAATGAGACAGAGCAATCAGTGTCCTATTAATATAATAGAACTGACATACATAAATTCACAGAGACTGCGGCCTATGTAGGTTCAGGAAGATGGGAGCTCACAGGTCAGTGGGGGAAGTAGACATGAGCTCCCACCTCTAATTATGATATTCACTTGTAAAGGAAAAAAATAGCTTTCTATAATGGAATATCACTGAGTATATTACTACTCTTAAGGATAAGCACCATACACTGCCAACACAAAATGAACTCAACGGTATTTTGTGACATTTTGTCTTACATGTTGCTTTTCGGGGCATTTTTTTTTGTCTTACTGCATTTTAGATTTTCTAGTATGGTTTTCAATTTTGTTTTTACAGGTTTTTGATGTATGTGTGCATTTATGGGTTTCTCATGGTTTTTCTTTATTTACTTTTCTTTTTTATTTTGCTTCTTCAGGGTTGATGTTTTTTTTTTCTAAAGATAGAGAGAAAGAAAATGTGGACTTTGGTAAAGGGAAAGTGGGGAGGATCTTGGAGAATTTGATAGACAGAAGGGAAATAATCAGAATATATTGTATAAAAATTTTCTTTTCAAGACACTGCAGCCACCGCCAGGACAAGCAGCATGTGAAGACGCTGGTAAGCCACCAGCCACGTGGCAAGGTATAGATTTATAAAAATGGGTTAATTTAAGATAAAAGAACAGTTAGCAAGAAGCCTGCCACGGCCATACAGTTTATAAGTGATATAAGCATCTAGGTGATTATTTTATAAGTGGATTGTGGGACTGCGGGGCTTGGGGAACCTGGAGAGAAGCCCTCCAGCAACAAATGGCGCCCAACGGCTCGAGTTTCCACCTTAAACCTGAGAATATTTAATAACCAATTCTAAACAGAACCAAAACCAGGTTCCTGCTTCTTGTCTCATACGGGCAGCTAGACGCCGCAAAACGCGGGTTTGAACACTGGCAGGTTCCTGGCGTGTGTGCGTTTGACCGACAGTATGGCGGGAATGAGGCGTCTGCCAGCGGCACATTATGCTGTGTAGTAGATTTAGTCTTTACTAGTATTTAAAAAAAAAAAAAGGTTTCTGGGCTACACGCTGCTTTGATAAAAGCTTAGACCCACTATTTCTGAGACTTGATGACTCCCAGAGCTGGCGGAAAACGTACCACTGCCATGTTGGGAAGCTAAAGTGGGTGGAGCCAGGAGCCACAGCGCCGTTTCAGTCTTACAATGGTGCAGTTTAAAGCAATAGGCTCAAGGTAATATAAAACATAAGCCACATAAAGATGGCTACCACACAGAGAATCTGGATTATGTTCTCTTTGATATTCGTAACTAAAGAAAAACATTTGATTACAAAAGCTGTTGAGTTATGCCAAAATGTATATTTTAAAGGTACCTTGACTTCAAAATTTGGATATAAGGATATGTTACTTTGGAAAAGAGGCTCTGCTTTTGTTTCCACAGAAAGCCAGAGGCTGTGGATTTGTTCCAGATTAAGATACATCAGGTTTGACTAGCCAAGACCCCCTGAAAGGTCTCCGATGACACCATGGCCCAGATGATCCAACATCCAGAGCGGTTTCAAGGCAACTGGTTCACACAATACAGCCTCACGGACTACCCCATAGGCCTAAAATTTTCTTTGCGTCCCCATAAGATACAGCGCCCCCCTCCAGCAGGAAGTAGTAAGAGATGCTACGCCCAAATTCCCAAATATACCAAGCTGGCTTTAGAGGTTGGCTCACTCCCCCTCTAAACCCAGACATATTGCTTTTAAAAAAAATGGTTAAGAGATTCTTGTGTCCCAAATCAGAAGAGCCCTCTGGTGTGGGACAGAGAAAAACCAATATTTTTATTTAAAACAGGTTGATTATAAATGTGATCTCTTTCTAAAAAAGAAAAGGGGATATGATATATACAGGAGGATATAGAGATGATAAGATAAAAAGATAGATTAATCAACCTACTTTTAAAGAACAACTTGTTTAAAATGTTTTACATTGGTATAGATTTTAGTTTATGTTTAAAATGTTTTACATTGGTATAAATTTTAGATTATTGATACAAACTTGAAGTTAATTTTGTTATACTGTATATATATATTTCTATTCTTGTTTGAGGTATTATGTTTATGTAACTCATTTAAAATTGTAATGGATAATTAAAAATAGATTAATAATTAGTTATCTATGATAATCATATTTGTAGCCATGTTAGTTAAGTCTTCTAGGTATACATAGATATATTTCAGATAGATAGGTAATCTTCAAACACTTCATAGACCTAGAGAATATGGCATTTAAATAACTTGGAATTCTGTTGACGTGAGACACAATTGCTCCTGGCTGCACCAATTGATCCCGAGAGAATGTTGGGCTTCTAAGACATTTCCATTTGGAAGTTTGTCTTTTTGGCACAAAATGGCCTACTGGGCAAAGAACTGCCCTTGCCTTGACGGCTGACGGTACGAATATAATGCTGTCCTTTCTGGACAAACGGGACACAAGGAAAGCGACCACTGTACTCTGCCAAGACAGGGTAAGATGGTCTCTCAGAATTCCTGCTTCTGAAAATGATCTGTCAGATACTCTAGGCCTGTAGCCAATTTGAATGCACCAACAATGCTGAGAAACATTAGGTGACTGTCCAGGCTGCCAGCTGTCTTGGTCTACTTTTGCAAGATTCCCGAAAGTTGCTTGCATCCATCTACCATTTCTCAGGTACCATTATGTTCCTTCTCAGGTCTTTGATGTGGTTGAAAACTAGATAGTTGTAATTTCCTCAGTTATGACAAAAGATAAGTTAGATATAAAACCTTAAACTCACAAATATAAGATAGATAGGACATCTTCTTTAATATTGTAACTGTAATTCTTGCTCGATAGTTTTGTTATATGCAATTTTACCATGTTAAAGTTAAAACCTTACTTTTTAAAAAAAGAAAAAAGGGGAAGTACTGTGGATATCACTCTATATAAATAAAACACTGATGGCCAGTGACCAGGCAGGAAGTAGGTGGCCAGGCAGGAAGTAGGTGGGACAAGGAGAGAGGAGAATTCTGGGAAGCGGAAGGCTGAGGGAGAGACACTGCAGCCACCTCCAGGACAAGCAGCATGTAAAGACGCCGGTAAGCCACCAGCCACGTGGCAAGGTATAGATTTATAAAAATGGGTTAATTTAAGATAAAAGAACAGTTAGCAAGAAGCCTGCCACGGCCATTCAGTTTATAAGTGAAAAAAAAAAAGAAATTTCTTTTCAATAATACACACTTTTTTTAAAGCAAAGGAAATTTAAGGTAAGCATACAACCATGGGCATGCTATCTCCTGGCACTCAATATTTTTATTTCAAATTCTTATGAATCAGATCAGAATTAATAATTAGAGAAATAAATGTCTCATCAACGTTAAATTTGACATTCTTTATTTTACAGGATATAATCAAGCTTATTTCTTGAAAACGTTCACACTGCATTTCAGATTCATAAGGCATTAAATGTGTAGCAAAAAAAAACATTCTAAAGATAATTATAAGTTAATGCAGTTCCTCCGAGGTCAGGAAATTTAGACTAATTTTAGAACAATTAGTTGCTATCATAAAATGTGCACAATATAATTAATAATTCATCTGCTTTAAGCATTATGTTGTTCTCTTTTAAGGCCTTTTGACCCTTTCCAGAGTAAAAACATGGCAAAAAAAAAAAGAACATCTACATCTGTGCTCCCTGGGGTGTGGCTCATGCAAAGTATGCAGATCACTCTATCACTGTTCAGATGCCCTGTCCTGTTTCTGCTCTCTGCTTCCTCTACTTAAATCACTGTCATAGCTGTGCTGTTTTTCATATGTCAAGTATGATGCTTCCTGGGAACCACTGTCTTCATTCTGTCCTCTGCCCAGCACTATCATCTCCACAATATCTAAATGATTTAGAGCTGTGCACTAAAACATGATGCTATTGCCAATGTCTTCCAGATGCTACTCTTCTAAGTTGCTTGTCTTAGCCTTGCTTGGGTTCCTCATAGTTTTCCACAGTCATCTTATGGTTTGTTTACCTCTTTAGTCCAGGAATTACCCAGCTATATTTCAAACTGAGTTGCTACTGTATCCACCTATCCTGGAACAATGTACAGTATGCCACACTCAATGGACACTTGTTGAAAGAATATGTGAAAGATCAGTAGATAATCATTCATCAAGTTATCAAAAATTCATGAGAATAATGGTTTAAATGTTTTTTTATTATCAAACTATTGAAAAACATAATACCAAAACAGCCTGCTCATAGAGTAGAAAAAATGATTTTAAGTAGTTTCATTGATTTTTGCTCTTTTGATATTATTTAATGTTGACCAAAAGAACAAATATCACATTATGGTGGGAAGTGTTGCTCATGACGTTGATTGACCACAATTTAATGTTTGTTTCTTACCTGGTTTCTGGATAATAAGTTCCTGGGTGACATCAGAATGGCTCCAAACTAGACATTTCAAAATAACTGATTAACTTCTTCTGGAAAATAACTGGGTCCTGACATTGCAGTTATTTACCAACATTTAATAAGTGCTAATTTTGGTCTTAGTTATATTACCTAACTATAAGCAAAAGCAGCATAATTGAATTTATTTCACTAGCTGCCATGGCATTAGAAAAGTACATAAAATGGTAGAATGTGAATGAAAATAGATTTATTTTTGTATTATTCTTTTGTGATCTTTATGTGTATAGACAGACTACTCAGTATTGCCATTTATGGGCTTTCAAAATTGATGATATTTTAACAGATTTATTTTAAGATAATGATAACAACATCATATAGAAATAGCAAAAACCAAGTTTGATCATTTTCTCTTCATTCCCAATTCCTTTTGTGTTCCTATTAGATAAAAGTCACAAGATACCAAGAAAATATGGTCTCTGCAGTGCTGAAATGTAAACATACAATTCAAACTTTCTGTGAATCCAAACATTTGATGGCATATGAGCCAATGAATCAGACCATTGAAATTGAAGTTCAGACCCAGTGTTTAACAAGGAAGGGATGAAATGATAGTAAAAATATGTGTGATCTCACTAGGCCCATTAAATATAACTGAAAAAAACAGCATAGTTTCAAATATCTATCTTTCAGTAGAAGAGTGATTAAGGTCTAACACTTTTTCTATGAAATTTTTTATTATGAAGGTAAAGTGTTATGCTCTACAGTTGTATTTAAAAAATCCTGATTACCTTATAAGAAGTTGATCTTGCCAATATGTTTCTTATAATGCCATACCAAACAAGGCAAATGAACTTGCCACTTAGCTAATAGATTCCAGTTTGGTACTACTATACCTGATGAATCTTAATTTATTATAAAGCAAGGTCTAATTTTGAGGCACTATTCACTTGCTGTATTGATTGAATTGTGAATATTGAATGATCTTTCTAAAAACTGTCATCTGTACCTATGGGCAGCAAATAATGTTTTATAATTGGACATGAAAATTAAAAATTGGACATGAAATATAAAATCTTATATTTAGAGCAGTAGTTAATATTTTAGATTTAAGCCTAGGTAGTGGTGGCAAACACTTTTAATTCCAGCATTTGGAAGGCAGACACAGGTGGATCTCTGTGAGTTCAAAGCCAGCCTGGTCTACAAAATGAGTTCCAGGGCATCCAGGTATACACAGAGAAACCATGTCTTGAAATATCAAGTTCTGTATATGTGTGTGTATGTGTATGTATATATTATACATACATACATACATATATATATATATAATTAGATTCAAATATCCACTCCAATCTTGATTTTACAAAGCTAATTTTTCATTTTATCTATTTCTTATTATTGAAGACAATACTTTAAATTTCATTGAGCAAATTTTGGGAATTATACATCTATCAGAATGTATAGTGGGGTTCTTCTATCCCCTCCAATCCTGAGAATATGCTGCGTGTTTCTCTCTTTGTCACATAGCTCCATAACCCATATCATAATACTTCTGATCTCTTTATCAAATTGGTATTTATTCTAAAACATACAAATTTTTGAACAATATATTTTATTGTCAGCTTTTAGTTTCAGAACACTAGAAGCTATAAGAGCCATGTCTTCTCGACATTAAAGTACTATTTTCACTGGCACATTTGCTTTCTTTCCTCAGAATACTATAAATCTGATGAGTAAACTGTTGCTCAACTTGTGCCAAATTTATAGTGAACAATATGAAATGAGCTTAGAAGCTCTGAGAACAGTAATGATGAATAATGAAGTAGTTAGGGGAGCTCCTTGTCCTTTGCAATCTTTGAGGAAACACACTTCGCACCATGAATGTACATGATTCAGGGAAAAAGAAAACTTTCAAAATAGCAGTACTAGGTTAGAATATAGAAAACCTAGAAGAGAATCAAAAACCATATGCTTTCCTAATTTTTTTTGCAATTGTTAAAGTATTACCTGTATTTCAATTTGTGATATATCCAAGCTTTTTTTCTTCTTTCCAACTACAATCTTGAATTTTCAATGAAAAAAAAAATTGTCAGGCCACTCAGATGTGTTTGCTTTTTATTTTCTTTTATGAAGTGTTCACTATTTATCATTGTTTGACCTGACTCTAATTTCCATAAACTTTCACTTTTTTTCCCACTACATGGGTTTGAAATGCCATAAATAGTCACAGAAAATCAGAAAGCAAAAGTGAAGATAAATTAATGAAAGTATTCAATGCTACCTGCCAAGGCAAGCAGCATCTTCTCAGGAAGAATGAATAGCTTGATTCAAATTAATGTTAAATGAATGTTTGCTATTAATATTTTGGGGTTAGAAAAAAATATGAATGATTACAATTGACCAATCTCAATGTTGTCCTACTTTGTCATTTTCATTTGAATAAGCAGAGATATCAAAACATCTTTTATTTGCTCATTTGCTCACAACCTTGATTAAAAATTATTCCCCTACCAAATACATGTTGTGTGCAGGACAGCTGACAAGGCATTCAAGACAAAATATATATATATTTTTCATTAACACTCATTTAAGAATGCTGTCACTGTCATTTAGTGGGAGACAGTCAGGATTATCTTTTGTTGAGAAGTAAGTTCAGGAAGGGAAGTCACACACTCTTTTTTTCATTGCCTTGCCTGCACATGAATTGTAATGAATTTCATTTAACGTAGACAACACTTTTGCTTTCTTCCACCGACTACAACTGGTCATCGTAGACTATGTGATTTCTGAGATTCAGCCTTTTCTGTCTATCCCCACCATCTTCAGATTGCACTCTTCCATAACTTAAACAGTTATTCCTTCAGGATCTTTGTTTTCTAAACAACTAGTAAGACAACTAGGCACAAGGAGACTAGTGAGGAGTGTAACAGGTCTTTCTTTGGGTGGCCAGCTCCTGAAAAATGACACAGAGACTTTATATTAATTATGAATGCTTGGCCTTAGCCTAGACTTGTTTCCAACTACCTCTTAAAAACTTAAGTTAATCCATTTACAGTAATCTGTGTTTTGCCACAAAGCTCATATCTGTTTTCCTCCACATCTGAATGGTGGAACCTCCCACCTCATATTCTTTCCGAGAGTTCTGAGTTCTTATCTCTGCCCAGAAGTCCCATCTATCCTCTCAGACTTTTTTTTTTTTTTTTTGGTTTTTCAAGACAGGATTTCTCTGTGTAGCTTTGTGCCTTTCCTAGAACTTGCTTTGTAGACCAGGCTGGCCTCGAACTCACAGAGATCTGCCTGACTCTGCCTCCGAGGGCTGTGATTAAAGGAATGCACCACCACCACCTGGCTATTCAGCTCTTTTTTAAGCCAATCTGAAGGTGCCTTGGGCAGGTGGGGAAAGACAGAGACAGATCTTTACATAATTTACAAAAGGATTATACCAACATCTCCTTTTTTAGTTCCCCAAAAGGCTCTTTTTCTAATGTGAATAAACTACATACAATAAGAAGAATTATAAGACAAGAATTACATTAACAATGTCCAATTCATTTGTATTTGGCAATTTTGTAGAAAGTACTCTCTTATTCATGCTATCTTGGTGAGTCCAAAGTTTTTGACCTAAATCACTTTCTATCACAACTTATATTATCAACCCCAAAATATCCTTTTAGACCTTAAAACATTTTCTTAGATAAATAACTTAAGTGTTTATGTCTCTCAACCTTTATTAACATTACATCTCTTTTATGAGTTATTTTTCTAAATTTGATAACAAGGAAAACTGTAAAACTATGACTATCTAGTCTTCAACCTCATCAGAGACCTGAAAACAATAAAATTTTACCTAAATAAACAAGAACTTCAGAGTAAGTAACCTCTAAAACTATAGAAATGACAGAGATAGCTGGCTGCCTGGCTGTCACACAAGTTTCCTCTGCAGCATTGGGGCATCCACATTCAGCCTATAGGCCTAGAATATCTCACAGACTTTTCTAGAAAGCTGTAATTTTGGAGGACTGACCAACCTTGTCTTGCCAAAGTTTGGGAGTCAACTTCCACTGTGTCCTGCTGGTACAATTTGGACAGTATACTGTCAGCAAATTGAAGTAAGGGAAGTTTCTTGCCCAGTGGCTAGCTCTGCCACATTGAAAGAAAACTCCATATGGAGGTATTTCGATGCTCATTTTCTCTGAAGTAGATTGTTGTTGCCAGGAACAGATGTATCTCACTGTCATGAAAAGCCTTATGTTATTAAAAACATTACATGCCATCTTAAATGCCATATTCTGCAGATCTCTGAAGTGTTTCAAGACCACCTATCTATCTAAAATATATCTCTCTTTGCCATTAAAAATACCTAACATGATTACAAATTTGATTGACTAACTACTTACCTGCATGGCTTAACTATTCTAAAGTGTTTATAATAATATCTTTCAAGGGCTAGAACTTTACATTATATTTTTAAATGAGCTGCACAGGTACAATACCTTAAATAAGAGTAGAAAAAACATATATAGAATATAACAAATATAACCTTAAATTTGTATCAATATATAAAATTCTATACCAATGTAACATATTTGAGACTAGTAGTTGCTTTTTAGTTTAAAAGTAGATTCAATAAGCTACCCTTTTATGCTCTCATTTCTATGTCTCCACCTTTTTTTTCACTAGATAGGAGAGAAAAGAGATAGAGGAAATATAAAGAAAGAAGGAAGGAAAGAAAGAGAGAAAGAAAGAAATACCTAAATCTAACTTCTTTTGTTTAGTTTCCTCCCTGATCATGACCAATAACAACTTCTAAATGAAGACAAACATCTATAACCCACTGAATGACCAAAAAACACCATCTCACCTCTTGGGAACGTAGACATCTTGTTCTTAAAATTACTTCCTGTTGTCTGGGGTCTTTAGGGGACCCTGAGAAAATTGGGATAATGGCCCATTCCTGGGAAAGCTAGCTGTTATCCAGTCTCTGTGTGAAGGGAAAGTGCAGAGCCATCCTGAAGTCCAGGGTAGAATAGTCTGTGAGGATGGGCCATCTTAGCTAGCTACTTTAAAATTTGTCTGAGTGAAGATTTTCGAGAGAATGGCAATAGAGGCATTCTGTGAGGCTTGATTACCTGGTCTACTTGTCTTGTCTTCATTGGTGTCTGCTCCTTTTGTTCTGAAAACATAAACTTTTAAAGGCAATAAATATCTGCATTAACGTAAATATGGAATGTGTGATACGTGCAAGTCAACTAAAGATAATTTTCTATTCTATGTTTCAGGTAAAAGCCATTTGTCAACTTTATAAGTCTGTTTGGACTGTATAAATCTGTAATATAAATCTCCATCCATGCCATATGGTAGGATAGCAGGTAATAAGTCATGAGGACTCTGGAGACAACAAGATTTATCATGTCTCCTCCAATCTCCGAGATGTTCCCATGTAGAGGGACCAGCCTATATGTCATCTGTCCTGTAGTTTTTTTCATGTCTGCAGCCAAGATTTTCAGGAGTTCCTACCCAGTCAAATCTGATCTGTATTTATTTTGAAGAAATCCATATCTTTTCATTTCCTGTGGAAACAAAAGAATAACCTCTCCCCCAATGGAACACAATTCTTGACTTCCATTCTGAAGTTAAAATGTCCTTAAAATATATATGATGGTTTAATTTAGCAGTTTTTTTTTTTTACAATCCAATCTCTCTCAGCATTTTTTGTTCATTAGCATTTTTAAAATTAAAATTAACAAAGCACTTTATAGGATTCAGATGCCTGGTGTTATGGTATCTCCCATCCTCATGTGGCTTGTTCTTTGTATAATACTTTACTCTCTCTTTAAATATCTCATTTTATTATTTTCAAAGTATTTATTTTTAGGACTGCCTATACACATTTTCTTTTCTTTCTTCAGCACCTAAGCACACTTTCAAGCATACTGTACCTGTTCGGAAGTTTTCTCCATGTAGACCTGGGTTTTTGCACACCTGCAGCCTGCAGTTTGTCTCTGACCATGTGAGCAAAGCCTTAACGGGCCAGGCACCTGCTATGACTACCCAGACAGAAAGAGGTGGTTACATGCAGCAAGAACACTCACAAGCCTGCCTGAGAAGCTGCAGTGGCTGCTCACCATGGCTCTGGAAAAATGTCCACTCTGCCTTTCTGTAAGAGCTCAGGCTCATACCTGAAGACGCTGACCCTGCTTGAGAGTCTATGGTTGCTAGGAAGTTGCCTCTACCTCCAAAACCAGAACTTTTCTGAGCTTCTTCAGGCCCTGTGCTTGCATATATTTGCTCTGTATTGGGTGCCAAATGCAACAGATCTTTCTTTGGACCACCAGCTCCTGAATAATTGCAGAGACATTTTAATAATTTTGAAAGGTTGGCCTAAGTTTAGATTTGTTCCCAACTAGCTCTTAAAACTTAAGTTAATCCATTTATATTAATCTACATTTTTGCCATGTGGCTTGCTACCTCTCCTCAGTACCATATGTCTGACTTCCTCCCTGTCTGGATGGTGAATACTGCCACCTCAGATTCTTTCCCAGAGTTTCTATCTCTGCCTGGATGTCCTGACTATCCTCTTCCACCTCCATATTGGCCATTTAGCTCTTTTTTTTTTTTTTGGTTTTTCGAGACAGGGTTTCTCTGTGTAGCTTTGCGCCTTTCCTGGAGCTCACTTGGTAGCCCAGGCTGGCCTCGATCTCACAGAGATCCGCCTGGCTCTGCCTCCCGAGTGCTGGGATTAAAGGTGTGCACCACCACCGCCCTGCCATTTAGCTCTTTATTAAAACATCAGAAGGTACTTTAGGAAGGTGGGGAAGGACAAGGACACATCTTTACACAGTTTATGAAAAGATTATCCCAACAGAAAATGGTATCAAAAATAAACCATTTACCAAATAATAGAGAGAAGGATGGTTAGAGAAAACATTAAGATTGGCAGTATTAAGACAAAGTATGATTGATCCTTATTAATCCTAACCCCACTCCTCATAACACACACACACACACACACACACACACACACACACACACACACACCACTACTGACTCTTCAATGGATTAATTGTACCTTAACCTTGGATGATTAGTTAGAGAAGATGTATATCAAAGGGACATGGTATAAGTTGACCAGTAAGCTCTCTGAAACCTCACTGGCCAATGCTATCTTTACATTCCCAAGTGTAACTTTGCTGTTATACCAGTCTTTCTTGGTAAAGTCTCACAGAAACAAGCCAATCATTAAAGATTTAACATTTTAAGAACAGCCAAAGCCCGAGCCCAGCCTTTTTCCTTCTTTCTGTGTTCAACTGATAAATTTCTCCTTAGAAAACCTGCAATAAATATATCTCACAAAGAATGATACATTCATATGATTAAAGGATTTGGAGCACTCCTTAATATTTGCAACAGCTATTGCAATTACAACTGGCTCATTGCATAACCAACTATTCCAAGGGCCGTAATAGGTAGCTACCCCAAATACACATGAAATAGTGGTGATTTCAGTCTTGTCGCTTCCCTGCAGATGGCATTAATGCCTGTGCAGTACCTCAGGGGAGAATAATTAGATATAATTCTCTAAGCAAACACAAGCATGTGAGAGGAAGCTAGACAAGTGTGCATTTACAAGTCAAATAAATCTGTCTACCACTTATTTGATGTCACTTTTGGGGATAGAGACAACAATGCCATTATCCTAAAGATGACTTGTTCTGGGCATTGTGTCAATATGTAAAGGAGATGGCACCTTCCCTTAACAACATGTCTGGTAGGTGTGGATAGCTTTCAGCTGACAAAAGTTTTACAATAAATTTCAGATGATCTGCATGAAAAGGACTTGTGCATCTTAACAGCTATAATAAGAGAGGCATCTGATGAATCCTTAAGCTTCCTCTTCTGTTACTTCTTGCATATATACTTTTTTTATTTTTGACAAAAAGTCTCAACCAGTCCAATAAATATTGTTACTGTTTTATTAATATGATTATTACCACCAAGAAGTTTTTCGTCATTTCTGTAAGTTGTGTTCGGTAACATGGTAGTTCTTATTTGTAGAGCAAATGCTATTTCAGCCATCACTCACAGAGCTGAATAAGCTCAGTGTGACTAGAGCAACATTTTACATTCCTTAGCCTAATGCTTGATTACAACCACAATACTCCTACCCATACAACAGAAATTTTGGGAAAATCAGCATCACATATAAATTCTTATGCCTTAAATATTTAAGAAAGTAATTTATTTCCCAATAACTGCCTTCTGGGATTTTGGCTTTGGACTTGTATTGCTCACTTTCAAACTAGTATGTTATTAATGAAATGCAAACTGTATAAAATGGGTTAGTTGGAAAAGTATTGCACAACATGGTTTAGATCTGAAGGTAGAGCAAGCTCCACAACAAATACTTTCACAAAGGAAAACTGAAAGACATGAATCATATATTTGCAAAAGTAAAGTTTCCCATTGCTTTGACAGTCAAATCTCCCCTAAGAAGCAGGGTGAATAGAAAAGCCCTAATAGTAGAATAATGTACTTTCTACAAAAATTTCTGTGACTTATGCTGTATTTAGAACAAGAGAAGGAAGGTAATTATGATTTTTCTGGATGCATTAAGATTCACTAACATGTTCTCAACTCTTCATTAGTGACATGTATTATGTGAAAATTTTTATAACTGTAATTTTATTTTAAATGGTAAGTACTCTTAGTAAGGAAACTAATGCAATGACCAGTAATAAACATTCCAAAAAACATAGCTTATTTGATCAAATTTGGAATATGGCATTCAGTGTCTGAGTAACATTTCAAAAAGAACATAATAGAAATTGGGTATATTTAGAGATGTGAGATCAGGATGGCCAGGTATTCATAAATAATACCCCATGTGATTGTTAATTTGTTTATGACCTGCTTTCCTTGCTAGTTGATAAGTTCATGAGCACAGGCAAAAACTGTCAGGTATACAATTGTATCTCAGGACTGAGGAACGATAGGTAAAAAGATTGATGTACAAGCACAGAAGTATAAGATCAGATAGTCAGTATCCTGACACATGCTTTTCATCCCCCAGTTGGGGCTGGACGAGCATCAACGACAGGTAGATCCGAAAGGCTAAAGGCCAAGTATGCCTACAAGCAACAGTGAACTACAGATTCAGTTAAAGATCCTTAGTTAAGAACTAAGATAAAGACACACACACACACACACACACACACACACACACACACACACGGTGTATGCTCATACATCAGTGCATCCACAGCACAGAGTTAACACACATATACACCCTTTACAAAAACACATTCAAATACCTTATCTCTAGTAAAAACAATGAACACTATATAGGACAGGGAGTGAATTATTTATTTTCTGATAGATAAAATTTTCTTGTATAGACAATACTTTAGAATGTAAGCTTCCTGGAACTAATTTAAGTAATATTCTATAGCAGATTGAGTTATTTTACATGCCAATGGCACAACCAAACCAAGGGTGTTAATCTAATTGAGATAAAATTGGCAAGTCATTTCTGCCTCAATACACAGTACTTAGTAAAAGAACTTTCTATTCAAGGTCATGGGACGCTACTATTTTGATTTCTCTCTGTGGGATGAAATCTAGTTTAAGCTTGCATTTCTCAAAAGTAGACTAGAAGTTAATATCTGAAAGCTTCCATCTTTTCTAGGAACAGGATGATGACATTTGGTTTATTATTATGTTTGCATTATTCACTAATTGTTAAGGCAACATTAAAAACAAAGTTAATCAAGGTGAAAAAGTCATTCCATACTGAGGATTAAGTGACTGTCTTATCTTTTTAAAATAATAGTAATTTTAAAGTATAGTTCTTTTTTTAACTAGTTATTCTTTGTGAATTGCACATCATGAATATGGACCCCACTCATCTCTCTGTCCTTTGTTTCCACCCTCTGCCCTTGCAACCCCCCCATCACAAAAAAAACTTTAAAAATGAAAAACTAAAAACTAAACAAACAACAAAAAAAAATAAATCTCACTGTGGAAGCTGTAGTGTAGCCCAAGTGAGTCACGATACCCAAGTCCACACATCTTCACTTGTAAGTGTTCATTGCAAGTGAGTCATCGGTCTGGTTCAAGGCCTCTGGCTTCTGCTATGCCCTCAATACTGGGCTCTTCGTAGGACTTCTTTTGGATATCCTATGGTTGCCTTGTGTCATGGAGAACCTATAGCTTTGGATCTGCAGGTCTCGCCCCTTCACCTGATCCAGAAGTTCATAGATGAGGTGGGTATTGGGGTGCGCTACCTCATAGTCCTGGTTCTGGGCCTGAGTGGTAGCTGGATCGGTCAGTCTAACAGTTTTCCCTCATCATCAGCCCCGCCCCCGCAAGCTCTCCAGCACTGCCTTGGCTAGCTTACCCAATGTAGCAGAGAGCAAAGAGCAAGGCCAGTTCTCCTGCTCTCCCACACTTGGGTCCAGCCCACCTGCATTCACACCACCAGGGCCAGCTCTACTGTTTTGCCCAAGTAAGGTGCAGGGCCCAATCTCTGAATTGCTTTCCTTGGTGAGGGGCAGGACCAGTTCTTCCATTCTCATGTCCCAGAGGTCCAATCTCCTGGCCGTCCAAAGTGGCAAAGGGTTGGGGGGAGGGCATATTTCCCTTACCCTTGCCGTCCCATGGCATATGAGGGAGGGAGCAGGGCAGCTCTCCTGCTCTCATGCCCACAGGCATGGCTAAGCTGTGCCCCACTCTGCAAACAGGGTCAACTATAGTGTGCTACCCAGGTGAGGTGCCATGCTCACTGTCACGTGTTCTGCAGCTGTCAAGGGGCAGGTCTAGTTCTCTGACTCTTGTGGCCCCAGGGCTAGCTGTTTCATCTGCCACAAGTGGCAAGGTGCTAGGGAAGGGAGAGCATTTTTTTTTTCTCATCCATGCCACCACACGGTAGACAAGAGGGGGTCAACCCTCCTGTTGTCATGTTCCCCCACTCCTGGCCTGCTCATGTGTGCCCCACCCACAGGGTCAGTTCTATTGTGCTACCCAAGAGAGGTATAGGACCTGCTCTCCTGAGGGTTGCTGCCTATGGGGGAGCGGTACAAATTTTCCCACACTCAGGACCTCAGGACCAACTCTCCCACCTGCCACAGGTGGCAAGGGGCAGGGAGGAGGGAGATCATTTCTCTTTTGCCTTCTGCCCTCTCCACCACAGAGCAGATAAAGAGTGAGGCCAGATCTCCCATATGCATTCACATTACAAGATCACCTGTGATTCCTTCAACAGGGGTCAGCTTTACTATACTGCTCAAGTTAGGTGCTGGGCCCACTCTCCTGAGTGTTGCAAAATAGTGACTTGAATTTGGGAAGGTCATGAAGTTTAATATCACATGTGAAATTGAGAAACTCATTGAAGTCTTCAGTTGACTATTCTAAATTGTAGTGCTCATGGAAAGACTAAGAAGAAATACTGTTGATAAACGGCCTTGTGATGCTTCCCTTGGATCCACAGTTCCTGGAAGTTACTGTAGTTGCCAAGTGAGTGGGATCACACAGCTTCTGAGCAGCATCTACTTGAAACTAGGAATGGAGGGGTTGGCAGGGAAGTAGTCTTGAGAGAGGCATGAGAGGAAGTAATTAATGAAAGAGGCCCCACTGGAGAGAGCGGGTATGAAATCAAGGATTTCAGAAAAGCCATTGCTTACCTCTTTGAGAATATCTCTTTTCCTCCTGTGATACAAATCAGCCAGAGAGTACAGTTATTAACCTCTATAGATAACTTGAAGGCACATAAGAGAATTTTTTTCTTACATTGCCAAAGCTTCCTGCCATGCATGTGTCCACCTACTGCCTCACTCATCTGAATGACCATCATTTATTCTTGTTTAAAATTAAAACAAATCTTGTACTTTTAGGGACAGTGTTATTTTGAACTCCTAACCACGTTTCCTTTTTATTCAAATGACATATATCAAGCTTAAATATAATTTTTGCTAACTAGATACTAAACACGTACTTACCAAAGCCCCATACCCAAATAGGACAAGTTTCCCCAATTAAAAACAAAGTACCTTAGTGAAGGGACACATGATATGTTCTAAAATGAACCATGTATTAATTTTGAAAAAGATGGAATCAAGAAAATAAACGTTATTAAAATTCAAGTATAGAAGTGGGTCCCTACCTGTAAAAGACTATATACAAATGTATATCAATTTCCCAAAATTAATGAAGCATTATTTGTACATTTTGTAATGTTTATGAAAACAAGATCCTTGGCTTTTTGGCTTTTTAAAAATTAGGTGACATCAAACATTCCTTGGTCCTGCCCTCCTGATAGCTTTCTTTTTAACTTTTTTTTTCTTTTCTCATGCATTAAATCAAAAACACAGATTTCCTTCCCTCCATTCCACCTTGTGGTGGTAATCTAATTGTACTGAAATGTGATTTTGATTGTATGTTAATAAATAAAGTTGTCGGGGTCAGAGCTATTAGAGCCATAGCAAGAGTGTGCGGTGTGCACACGCTTTAATCCATAGATCTCTGTGTTCAGGATACAGCCAGCATTGGAGACATATACTTTAAGACCTAGGGAGCTGTACATTCAGACAGTGACGAGGCAGTCATGTGTTTGGGTTTACAACCAATGAGAAGGCAGTACAAAATACTATAAATAGACGAACAGACAGGAAATAGGTCTTTTTCGGGAAGCTGGGACACCGCAGGCGGAAGGGTGAGATTTTAGCTCTGAGCTCTGACCTCTCGGCTTTCTCTTTTACATTGGGTCTGTGTTTCTTATTTAATAAGACGGTTAGTTACATCAATATCTGGCGCCCAACGTGCTGCCTAAGATGGTCCAGCCTCACAGACTACTCCAGCTGGAACTTCAGACAAGACTTGCATTTTCCCATTGCATAGAGACTGAACAACAAATAATAAGGCTGACTCTCCCAGGGCTTGGCCATTGTCCCAGTTTTCCCAAGGTCTGCTAAAGATGCCAGCACACCCAGACAACAGGAAGCAGTCTAGAAAACATTCCCACATTCCCAAGAGGTGGGAAGGGTGGATTTTGGTCTTTCAGTGGCTTATGGATATTTATTATCATTTGGGGGGCATTGGTTACAAGTCATTATTGGTCATGCTAAAACAAAAAAGCTAAACAAAAGAGTTAAATTCAATGATCTCTTTCTAAAGGAAAGAAGGGGGATATAATATAGGAATGTCAGATAAAAGGATGGATTGTGGAGTCTACTTTGAATAGCTAATATTTTACATTGGTATGGATTTTGGTTTATTGATAAAAATTTAAAGTTATTTTGTTATACTGTATGTATGTTTCTACTCTTGTTTGGGATATTATGCTGATTCAGCTCATTTAAAAATGTAATGTATAATGAAAAAATGAAGGTCAGTAGTTAGTCATCTATCATAATCATCCTTGTAATCTTATTATGTACATTTTCAAGGTTAAACAGATATATATTTAGATAGATAGATGGTATTCAAATACTTCAAAGACCTACAGAATATTTATTTAATAACCTGAGGGTTTTCATGACAGTGAGACATGTCTGCTCCTGACAGCACCAATCTACTTCAGAGAAGATGATGGGCATTGAAGAACCTCTGAATGGAGTCTGTTTTATTTGTGGCAAAAGTTAGCCACTGGGCAAGAAACCACCCTTGCCTTGACTGCTGAAAGTATGCTGTTGTAATTCAACAAACAGGACGCAAAAGAAAGTGACTACCAAGACAAGGTAGGACATTCCTTAAAAATCCCCTGTTTCTCAAAAATGTCTGTCAGATATGCTAGGATTGTAGGCCAAAGATAGATGCCTCAATGTTGCAGAGAACTTTGGATGACTGTCCACACAGCCAGATGTTGCTGTTGTTAGGTAATATTACATCCCTCTGTGGTCTTTGATGGAGTTTAAGACTAAATAGTTAGACTCATGGTTTCCCTTAGTTATGATAAAAAGCAAATTAAGTATGAAACTTTAGACTCACCAAGATAAGATAGATAATAGGAGTATTTTCTCTAAATTTATCCAAATACAAATGGACTGGATATTGTAACTGTAATTCTTATTTGGTAACTGATTTTGTTGTATATAGTTTTACAATGCTAAAATTAAAACCTTCCTTCTTAAACAAAAAGGGGGAAATGTTGTGGAATAATCTTTGTGTACATGTGAAGATGTGTGGCTCTCATTGTTTTAATAAAGAGCTAAATGGCCAAAATCTAGGCAAAAAGAGTTAGGCAGGACTTGGGGACAGGGAGAGAGCTCTGGGAGGAAGAAGGGTGGAGTCACCAGGAGACATGTTGAGAAACAAGATGAGAATGCCATGCTGAGTAAAGGTACTGAGCCAAGTAAACAAATATGTTTCTGAACATAGAAAACAAATATGGGTTAATTTAAGTTGTAGGAGCTAGTTAATAACAAGCCTAAACTATTGGTTGAGCATTTGTAACAAATAATGTGTCTCTTGTGATTATTTGGGAGCTATCTGGCAGGACAGAAAATTCTACCTATATCTGGGTCTTCAATTCAGTTCTGTTGATCAACCTGTATGTTTTAGTTGGGTTAACATAGTAAAAATGGCCTTCCTATCAAAATAATCTACAGATTCAAGACAATTCCCTACAGACCTTGAAAGGATAATACTCAACTTCATATAGTAAAGCAAAAACCCAGGATAGCTTAAAAAATCTGTATAATCAAATAACATCCAAAGATATCACCATCCCTGATTTCAAGCTATACTACAGAACTATAGTCATAAAAAATGAATGGTATTCCTGACAGCTTTTTAAAAAATGACTCCCACTCCTAAATTCTTTCCTAAAATGTTGAATTAATTTCAGAAATTTAATATAATAGAAATGCTTAACTCATTGTCAATTTTTTTTTTTAAAATTTTGGTGTGAGGGGGAGGTAGTAGTACCCATAGAAGCCAGAAGAGGGCAGCATATCCCTGATTGAAGTTATAAGCTCTTTTGAACCAACTGACATGGTACTGGAAACCAAATTTATGCCCTTGGGAAGAGCCACAAGCACTCTTAAGAGCTGAGCTGTTTTTCCAGTCCAATGTCAGCATGTTTATGGAACTTTCAGTATAAGTAGTATGGTTTTATTTATTTTATTACTTTGTTTTTGTGGTCATCAAATTACCACTCTTTAGTAAGTGAATGGTAATAGTTAAGATGAAAAAAGTGCAATAGAGACTAAGAAACTTTGCAAAGTCATCTTAATAAATAATTTTTGATGAATAATATATCACTTTTATAACTGTTGGCCAAACTATTTTTGAGCAGTTATGATTATAGTTAAGAAACAAATTATTATTTTTATTTAAAATTTTGGAATATATTATTTTTGCATAAATGGCTATATTTTATTTGATACATAAGACCTTTACCTGCTTTACATAAGATTTGACAAAGAAATAGTTTGGGAATAGCTCCTCTGCCTATAGCAGTGTATAAAGGAGATTCATCTTTCCTGTTCAACATCCCAGACACTTAATCCCCATGTAGTTTATTTTAACACACACAAAGGTATTATCAAGGCAAGAAAAGTAAAATGTAATATCCATTGACTCTGTAAAATGTCAGCACCACAGGTTTAGTCTGAGACCTTCAAATCAAATGATAAATGTGTACCTTTGTCAAATTGTTATGGATTATGGTCAAGTTTTCTCTGGTCATTTCTTTAAAAGTCAGGTTTCCTTTTAGAATGGGAGGTTAAAGAATCATCTTCCTGTTTGAGCAATTTTATGAAAAGACTGTTTTTAAGGTCAAAACCAACTACATTTTCTCCGGTTATAAAAGAATGAGCTATAAAATTCTCAAAGTTGGTCTCATCTACCCTTCAAAGGATGTAGCAATACACAGAGTTGGACATATAGAAGATTATTCTGTAATTGATAAAATGAATAGGGAATAGGAACTTATGTTTCAGGCACATTGATTCAGGCAATAAAAATAAATGTATCTATAACAATTATTCTTTCACTGAAGAAGTGCAGTTACACATGTATGTCAGATAACTTTAGTTAAGCCAAAGCAAAAAGTTTTTCCCTATAATTTAAATAATGTCCATTGAATGAATGAAATACTTAAATGTTCTGCTGATAGGGTGTTGATTTTTTTAATATAACTCTTGAAGTCACAAGTAAAAAGAAGCAAATAGAAAACAAAGAAAAGAGAAAATGAAGTTTTAAAAAATTATGCTTTACTCCAACAAAAATTTGCAAGTAGTAACAGAAAATCCAGGACAGTTTTTCTCTCACCTTTCTATTTTTCTACATCAAAGTACCCTTAGCTAGAACTTTTTTCTTCTATTTTATTGAAGATGAATACTGACATTGTGGAATCACTGCTAAGATTGGGACTGATGACTGAAATGAAAAATCCCTGTTTTGAGGGTGAAAGAAGAATGTTCTTGAAGGTCTGAAATAAATTATTTGCTGGGACTATGTGTACATGGGCACAATGGTCTTTTCAGCAATAGACAGAAAGGCCTGCCAGGCTCATAAATCTGAGGAAACAAAAAGGGGAAGAAACACCTCAGGGAAGCCAGCTCCCACAAAAGAACAGAATGAATAATCTCTCTCCATTTGGAAAAGAAATGCAATGTGAATATCACTAACATGGCATGTAAGATGCTCACGAAAACCTGATGCTTGCTTAGTGAAAACAACTATTTTGCTTGTCTGTGTATGCTACTGTGTTTGAAACATTTACTAAAATTAAAATGTCAAGATTACCGCATTATACCCATATCAAAACCAGGAATTTTCTTTGCATGATTGAAATATCTACACAATAAGTGATGTGTTGGTAACTTCCAGCCTGAGACACCCAAAGATCTGACTGTAGTTGACTAAGTTTCTGTGGCAGAGGACACATACCATGGAAACCATAGACTCTCAGGAAGGAGGTATAGAAAAGGCTCATCATCAAGCTTGTGCTTTGGGAAGGTGAAGTACACTCTGGCGTGGATGGAGTCAGCCAGCAAGGATAGTTGTATAGTTCTGCATCTTAACAGGTCTCACTACTGTTCTGATTTTGTTTGTTGTGGGTCTTTTTACATTGTAACCTCTTCTTGGCTTTTCTTTGGATGAATTTAGTAAACTCTTCCATTCTCAGATTTTATAACTTAATGTTACAGGTGTTTAAAGTATTCACTTCAGGTAGCTCAAATTTCTTTGATGTCTGAATGTTTCGCCATTCTTCCTTGATTCTGTTAGTTCAGGACATCTCTTTCTTTTGGACAGTTGGGTCAAGATTCTGTTGATCTCTTTTATCTTCTAAGAACCAGCTCCTATATTTCTTGATGCTTATATTACTTCAGTTGCTTCTGTTTCATTGATTTCTGTTTTGAATTTTTTCATAGAAATGTGTTATCTTTCATTATCTTTTTAATTTTTAATTTCCATGTATGTATATATTGTACATTTAGCATAGTCCTTCTCAGGTCCCCCTGCTCTCCTCTCCTCTCAGTTCTCTATCTTTTTTCTTCCCATCAGTACTCTTAGTTCCCTTAGATTTACTTTTACTTTCTTTTACCATTCATTCGTTTATTTTTTTAGTTATTTATTTTTATTTTTGAGGATATAACACAATTACACCGTTTCCACCTTCCCTTTCCTCCCCTCTAGACCAGTGGTTCTCAACGTTCTTAATGCTGCAGCCCTTCTTTATGTTGTGGTGACCCCAACCATAAAATCATTTTGTTGCTACTTCATAAGTGTAATTCTGCTATTGTTATAACTTGTGATGTAAATATCTGATATGCAGGTAATCTGATATGCGACCCAAGGGTCGCAACCCACAGATTGAGAACTGATGCTCTAGACCATCCTTGATCTCTGATTTCTTCCCACTGACTGGATTGCAGTTTGGTTTGCTCTTGTTTTGCAAATCCTTGATTTGTGTTATCATTTAATTATGTCTTTCTGATTTTTTAATGTAGAAGCTCAGAGCTATGAATTTCCCTATAGTTCAGCTTGTGCCCTGTATGTCTCCCAGAGGTTTGTCATATTGTATATTCATGAAAGTAGGATAAACAAAGTGAGGCTGAGATTGTAATGTGTAAATACATAGTAGTCACTGAACTACTTGGAAGTAGAGAGTATGTCTATGGTTATGTATAGACAAAAATTGTGATGTTCTGTCCCATTTTTCACTTTCTCTCTTTCTTTTTCTTTACTTCTTCATTTTATAAGTGTCAAACAATATTTTGAATAATATTAGTTTTCATTGAAATCATTTATGTCCAACTGATTTGCCAGACAAGAAATAATCAGGATAGCTCCCATGTCAAGCATGCTTTCTTTCATGCATACACACCCATTATTTGTGATGATTATTTGTTGAATAATCTTAACTCATTTAGAGTTGTCTGTTTATGAATGGCTGAGTGACACAAAACAGACTACTCTAAAATCAGTTGTCATAATGAAAAACACTCAGCACAGTGAGATCATTGGTATAGGCAGAGATCAGAATGGAGAACGAGCAGAAATCAACCCTGAATCAACATCTATAGTGTGTTACCTAATTGCTTCTATTCTCTCTCTGTGTCTGTGTCTGTGTCTGTGTCTCTTTCTGTTTCTCTCTCCATATCTCTCTCTCCCTCTCCTCTCCCTCCCTCTCCCCCTCCCTCTCCTCTCCCTCTCTCTCTCTCTCTCCTCTCTCTCTCTCTCTCTCTCTCTCTCTCTTGACCCATGATGACACATATGATAATAAAAATCCAGCAAAGTACCTTACATTAACAGTAGAGTGTGGCGACTTTATGTTATGCAGATTTGCATACATTAATCAAAAAACTGAGTGACCCTTTTCAATCAATTATTCTGAGTTGCCATTGATAAATTGTTATATCTCACACGGGCTTGTGAATTCTGTATCAAAATTTTAAACAAATTCTTTAAACTTATGAAGATCCTGGAAACAATAATTTCTTGGTTTCACATACTCTTCAAGGGTGTCCCCAGCTCAAAGGCAAAGAAGTAGAAGTGATTCATGTGAACTCACCTAATTGGAAAGTAAGCTAGAAAAGGTACTTTAAAATCGAGTTCAAAAAGCAAAAAGGAAATGTTTGCATCTGTGTATATTTATCCATCTAGAAATCCATCACTTCTTCATCAAAATGCAAAATGTGATACAGATTTTACCAAAAAAAAAAAAAAAAGATTGAGAGAAAAAGGAAGAGGGATGATATATAATCCATAACAGACTTCTGCAATTGGTGAGCAAAACTCTATTCTCCCTACAGTCTACTCAAATACTGGTCGTACACATAAGGGGCTGCTTTCCTGTTTCTCTAGAAATTTGCATCTAGTGTAAGTTCCTGCCTACATGAATTCAATTCGTCATTTAAAATGTACCTCAGTTAACGTTTATTGAGTGAAGCTCTCTCCTCTTCATTACTTCCTCCTCTGGCTCACTTAGCATTTTGTTTATGCTTTACCTGTGTCAGCTATCTAATGCTGTACCACATTAGAGTGAATGTTCTTGCTGCTGTGTCATCTTTGAATCACATACTGCTTCTCGTGGACTTAATTTTCGATATTCTTCAGCATGTGCTTGCTAGAGAGGCTTAGTGGCTTGTTCACAAGATTTCGAGCTTGGAAGGTGACAGAAGTTCAGCTTTTTGTAAACATATTGCATCTTATAAAAGTAAGTACAGAGTTTGGAGTGTTTGTTGTTGATACATTTACGTACAGTAAGTAGATTTGCAATGTCTTGTGACTATCAGTTACTATGTGGGTTGGAAAAAGAAACTTCTTTCCCTTTATTGAAAGCAAACAGTTTTTCTGAGATTTGAGGGACCAGCACATTGGTAGCTCCTAGGCATTTTGCCTCATTACTACCTCTCTGTAACTAATAAAATTACGTCACTTATGCACACATGAGTTCTGTCACACTGGACTCATAAGGAGATAACCAGGGCACAATTAAACAGCTTCGCAGTATCTGTGAACATCTGAACAAAATACATTCTCTCTACCTACTTGAGAATGAAACTTCTGGGAAATTTAAATGAATGTTTACATCTAATTTAGTAACAATGACTTCAAAAAATGGCAAAATAATCATTATTGTTAGCAAAACATTTGGTGAGGGTAAAGTGATGGGGAGGGAAGCATACAGTGAGAACGAGCAAGAAATGTGATGTAAGAATGGAGAAGCTCTTCTCTAAAGATAGTGAAGGTGTGAATTAATAACAACAGCTGCAGCAGAGGTGCTGCCAATCACGTTCACTGCCATTCTATTCTTCCCCTAGTTTTTAAGACAGAGTCTTGCTACATAGTCTAGGCCAGCCCCTAAATTATGGCCACACTGATGCTTCAACCTGCAGAGTGTTGAGAGTACAAGTGTGCACACCAGGAATGGCTTGCTTTCTCTCTTCCCTGACCCTCCCGCCTCATGAGCACTACATTGAGAGGGAAGATCAGTTTACCATCTGTCATTCCCAGTGTTGCAAGGCACAACACAGGACCCAGAGAATGATTCCTCTAAGACCAGATCTCCAATTTCCAAGCTAGTGACAAAGTTTCCTGTGATAGAATTTGCTTTGGACATCACTTAGTTATTCTTTAGATGAAACCATTTACCCTACATCTGAAACCACTCAAGAGTTTCTCCAGAACATAACCAATCTCTACTAGCTGGGGATAGATTCTCTGAGAAAGTAGATGAAGAATTTATTCTACATGGTGGCTTAGGACCATTTGGACCTCTGGTTATCTTAGATGACATTTAAAGGTAGAGTCATCTTTTCTGATAATGAATAGGTACATTGACAATATTTATACAAATTTTACTAATTAAACCATTACCTTAGAGGAGAGAAAGCAAAATATTAGCATAAAGAATCCCTCCCCTTTTTTTGCTTTCTTTCATCTCCTCCTTAAATTGCTTGCCATGTGGAGTTTCAATGATGGTAGGTAGCAATGTTCCTTTATTACCTAGAAATTAAATAATGCTGTATACCCTAGAAGATGTTTAGTATTCTAAAGAGCAGCCAGTGCTGGCTGTCAATGCCAACTTCCAAGCTCAGCTCCTTTATTGCCCCACTTAGCGCTTGATTTCTCCGCTTGCAGCTCAGGGCCCAGCATTTGTTTCTTTCTTTTAATAGCTGTGTGAATTACATATGCACACCCCGGGACCTGTTAGCAACAGATCTGTTTTGTAAGAACAATGGCATAAATAAATTCACTTTGAGCTCTTTATAGCCCACTCGGTGTGTGGGCTTCGTATTGATGCATGAGGGAAAAAAAAATCACAAACAGACAGGCCTTTTGAATTTAATGTCATGAAAGGTGAAGACTGGCTAGGTGGGCGTCATGGAGTAGGTGGAGAGAGGCAGGAACTGAGAAAAGAGAGGGTTTTTTCTTTTTTTTTTTTTTTCAAATATAAGATTTAGAAGAGATCATGAACTGGGGCAATATGACAATACCGGGCTAAGTGAGAGTGGTGGTGAGGCTTTAAAGGCAGTGAGCTACTGAGAAGATGGGTTGACCCAGAAAATATCGACTGTTTCCACTAACAAGGAAATCTTGCTCTTCAACCTTCATTCCGTAGGCTAAGAGAAATAGAACGAAGATGAAGACTACAAAGTCCAATATTCCTCCTTTCTTTAGTTAGGGGAAGATCGATGTATTACAAACAGCAGAGATATTTACAATAAGGAAATCAATAAACTTTAGCAACTGGGGTTTTAAGACTACAGTGTAACAAAGTTTAGCAATTTTCAGAAAGAAGCATAGCCTCAGGGAGGCAGATCATGTTGTTGGACTTGTGCTGTATTCCTTTACATACGGATATCATTTAACTGTTACAGTTAGGATGAGCTGAGTCTGGAAGTGCAGCATCATTTACCATATAATGGGATGTCTCTCTCCACTACATGATTATTTTTCAGGGACTTTCACATGGGCTGTGGCATGCAGAAGTATATTTCTGAGAGAAATGATTAATAAGGCCATTGCCTTTCAGTCTATGGCTCTTTTATCTAAAAACTCCTGAGAATTTATGTGAGGGATATATTTTACTGAAATTTTAAGAATAGCATCGTATAGTTAGAATAAAGTACAGCATCATTTCTGTACACTATAAGACATCTTTAGTCTTATTTCATAGAAGTTTCCTATTCTTTTCCACACTCCATTAAAAGTTTAACTATGTAGGTGTCCTGAACAAAAGGCATTCATTGTACACTTACCAAATCAACACTATATCCCCTTGTGGATATTTACTATGTACACACATTTACACTCACATACACCGTAGTAGCTTTAAAATCTAATTCACATAGATTTAAGAGATCTTCTCAATTACAAGCACACTTAGACTTCTCATATACTTTCAAGGAACTATCTGCTAAGTCACTTTTCGTAAGAAGTATGATGCTATATGAGAGTAGCATTAAACCAAAGTTGGTAACATTATTGATAATCCAGTTACTATAATTTACTAACTTTCATGGCCAAGTACATTTCTATTGTTACTGTGAATTTATGACTTAATTGTTATAACTCTTATGAGGATTACAATAGCAAAATTATTATATTTTATTTAAGAATTTTTTTATTCATTTACATACCAACCACAAAGCCCCCTTTCATCCCTCCTCCTGATCCCCCCACAGACCACCCTCCATCCCCTTCTCTGAAAAGGTAAGTTCTCCCATGGGGAGTCAGCAAAGCTTGGTACATTCAGTTGAGGCAGGACCAAGCCCCTGCACCCTGCATCAAGGCTGAGCAAGGTGTCCCACCATAGGTAATGGGCTCCAAAAAGCCAGCTCATGCACCAAGGATAGATCCAGATCCCACTGCCAGGGACCCCTCAAACAGACCAAGCTACACAACTGTCTTCCGTATGCAGAGGGCCCAGTCCAGTCCCACGCAGGCTCCACAGCTGTCAAGAAACATTTAATAAAGTTTTATTTAGAATAGGTTGAATTCCTTAAACACGTAGAGGAAGATAGTCATTGATCATATGCCCACTACTGATCAGAACATGTGACCTCTACAACAGTCATAATTCCTACTCAGAATGTGCATTTGATGTAATTGTCCAGTACTCATTGATGCTTGATTATCACTCTGTCCATCAAATGTGGCCAGGTTCACTAAGTGTGTATTTTACGTGATTTTCAAACGTGATGATGTCTTGTTCTCATTTGTTTTTCAGTTGCTATGATAAAACACTGAACAAAAGCAACTTTGAGAAGAAAAAAGGTTTATCTAGTTTATAGTTCAAAGATCACCATCAAAAGTGACAAATCTGGGAACATGAATGCAGACAGTAAAGCAAGGTCTAGATGACGGTGGCTTTTTGAAAAATGCAAATGTAATTACTATTTCCTTTTCTCCTCCAAAGGCAACTTTCCTCCATTTTGGGGTACCTACAAGGCTTTGTTTTTGCTTTGCTTTTCATTTTATATAATATAGTTTATTTTTTCAGTATTGTTTTGTATGTTTGTTTGTTTACTTATTCTCATTGGTGTTCTCTGAGATTTTTGTTAGGTTTACACATTAACTAGAAAAAACTCTTGGTTTTTCCATCAAATATATGTCCTGTTCCTTTTTCTTTTACTTCCTCATAGAATGCCCATTCTGAATGAGTATATTGCACATTCTGTAGCTATCTCATAGTTCTTACAAATTCAGTTTCATTTCTCAGATTTATTTTCTTTTTGCTTGAATTTTTAAATATATATTACATAGATTCTTTTCTCAGTCATATACAACCTACCAATAAATATCAAATACATGATTTATGTAAATTGTAGTGGGTTTTGATATGTTGTATTTTAAAAATATTTTCTTTTAGATTTTCTAGTTCAGTTCTTACATAACCTGTTCTTATGCCTAATTATTTTCTGCTTTAGAACCGTTATCATGGAGTAACATTGCTTTACAATTTCTGGTCCAATGGTTTCAATATTCTTGTCATATCTGAGCCTACTTCTGAGGTATATTATTTCTCTTTAAATTGTGCTGATACCATTCTAATTTACTTATAACCCATATTTTTTGGTAGGCAGACTGAATATACTGGTAAAATAAGCCATGATAAATAGCCTCTAGTAATATATTATAAGATATGAAGTTAATAATAAGTGCATGGCTATGTTACCAGAGAATTTGTTCCTTTCTTGTGGATCCTTAGTCTCATTAATAAAACATGTTTTATAAATAGATTCTAAAAGAAGCTTTAGATAACTTTGCTAGAGTTTAAGAGATTAACAACAAACAGCTGAGAATCTCAACAGCTACTGAAAGGAAGGGAATAATGAAAATTAAGAGGAAAAAGTCATATCTCTTTTTGAGTTGGGTTCTAGAAAAAAAAAAAAAACTTACCAGAGAAGGGACGTCTGGGAAGATAAGTACCTTAAATCATGATAGATATAATTATTCCCCATCTACTTAGTATATATTAAGGCAAATCAGCTATTTGAGCAGTGATCTCCTGGCTAAGTGATTGGTACTCACAGATAATTTAGCTCTTAAGGAAGGAGGCAATAGTATATATACATATTAGTGTGTCTGCATGTGTGTATTAATCTTTGAAGCAGATTAGAAAGTCACGTCTCTACATAAGGATGGATATAGATCCCGTTTCTTTGACCAGCAAAAAATAGCATTTGTTTTGTGAACCTCAGCAATGCACTGAAACCCCCATGTTTTCCAATGGTAGTTTAAATCTATAGTGGATAATTGTGATAATGTCCTTTCACCATTAAGGTAAGGTGCAAGTGAGTAGTGGGATTCAAAGCTAACTGTGCATGAAGTATCTATCTTCAATAGTCTCTGGTTTTTTTTGTTTTTTTTTTTTTTTAATACTTGATCTAGCAGCCTAGCAACAGGTCATAGTTTTAGTACTCTAGTAACTTTGTAAGTGTTCCCACAATTCTCCCTCCCCATTTAGATGAGATAGAAGGCCTAGATAGCTCTGAAAATAGGTATTTCCCTTCCATCACATAAGAAGGCTTAATGAACTAATGTTAGAGATTTTCCTTCTTCTACTGGACTACACTGTAGCTGGATATTCCATTTCCTTCAGTGCTTACTCTTTTTTTTTTTTTTTTTTTTTTTTTTAAGATTTATTTATTTAGTATACTGTGTTTGGCTTGCACATATGCCTGGCCAGAAGAGGGCATCGTATTTCATCACAGATAGTTGTGAGCCATGATATGGTTGCTGGGAACTCAACTCAGGATCTCTGGAAGAGCAGCTAGTGCTCTTAACCTCTGAGCTATCTCTCCAGCCCTGGTGCTTACTCTTAAAGCAGTTTCCATTGAGGGATTACATATTGAGATGACAGTGTGCTGACATTTTCTTTTCCTCATCCTATTTTACTCCTGGTGGAAGCATTCACCCACTTCTCTGAAAATCTAAGGAACTAAGGAGGTAAAACTCACACAATGTAAAAGCTTCCACAGCTGTGAGGTCTGATCATATTTACTAGTAAGAATTATCTTCATGGAACTTCCAGTGTTTCAGTAGGCATGCAGGTTTTTCTCTCCTTGCACTGTTAATCACAAGGCTTTTTTTTCTCTTGTCTCTCTTATTGAAATCAGGTTGTGCACTGCCGTATTACACAATCCTTACCCTGAGAAACTCCATTTTGCAAGCATTTTTTGATTTCATTTTGAAGATGGAAGATGCTTTTGAATAAGTATACCTGAAAAAAATTCTGTCCAACAGAACCCATAAAGTACAAAATGTTACTTCTCAGAGTAGAAATGGTGGTACCCTATAAATTTATCAGAGTAAATTGAGACTGCAAGGGTACATGGACAGATTAAAACATATCAGAGAAACTAAGCCTAAGAAATCACCACAAGCATCAGACCAAAGAAAAAGGGACAAGGGCATAAGTCCCTGACTGGAACACAAAAAGAGGTCAACACCCAATAAGATAGCAAGGACCCTCCCAAACTAACCTGTTATGGGATACCTGCTATGTGTATTAAAGATTGGGAGACAGAAAATTCCTAACTCTCCCTTACCTCCATGTTAGCATGGCCTGCACAACTTCTATCTTCCTGTATCCTATTCACCTATCTGATCTATTGTCCATCTGTAACCTAGCTTGCCTTTTTACTTCAAAGCTATATTCAACTATATTTTCAGTTCAAGTCTAACTCCATTTCACTATGATATGATTCTACAGTGGCAGGATTTGTCTAGTAATTGTTCTAGATTCCTTATCTTTTATTTTTATATAAATTTTAAAAGCAATATTTTATTAATTTCTTGAGAATTTCATATTATGTATTTCATCATATTCATCCTCCAGCTCCTTTCCAGATCCACTCTTACCTCTATACCCACTGAATTTTTATCTATTCCTACTCTTTTTCTTTTTTTTTAAACTATTGTCGTTTTTAAATTTTTATTTATTTTTTTCTATTATCAGCTTGATACAGTACAAATTCTTTTTTTTTTTTTAGATTTATTAATTTATTACATATACAGTGTTCTGTCTGCATGTGTCCCTGCAGGCCAGAAGAGGGCACCAGATCTCATTACAAGTGGTTGTGAGCCACCATGTGGTAGCTGGGAATTGAACTCAGGACCTCTGGAAGAGCAGTCGGTGCTCTTAACCACTGAGCCATCTCTCCAGCCCAACCTACTCTTTTTCTTATTCTTCTTCCTCCTCCTCCTCCTTTTGTCCTCTTCCTCCTCCTCCTCCTTCTTCTTCCCCTTCTTCTCTTCCTTCTTTTTCTTCTTCTTCTACCTCTTTATGTTTAACCCCACTGTCCTGGCTAGTTTCATGCCAACTTTATACAAGCTGGAGTTATCTGAAAAGTGGGAACCTCGATTGAGTAAATACCTTCATAAGATCCAGTCATAGGGCATTTTCTTAATTAGTGATTGATGGGGAAGAGCATAGTCCATTGTGTGTGGTATTATCCATGGGATGATGGCCCTTTGTTCAATAAGAAAGCACCTGAGCAAAACATGAGAGTAAGCCAGTAAGCAGCACATCTTCACAGCCTGTGTATCAGCTCCTGTCTCCAGGTCCCAACCCTGTTGAGTTTCTGTCCTGACTTCCTATAATGATGGACTATGATATGGAAGTAAAAGCCAAATAACCCTTTTTCTCCCAACCTACTTTTGGCCACAGTGTTTCATCACAGCAGTAGGAACCCTACTAAGAACCCCATTAAGTCAATATCTGTTGCTCAATTATTCATGGTAATATGGACTGCCCTAGAATGTGGTAGACCTACTAGTGTTATCCCATTTAAGAAATCATATGCCTCTTCTCCTCGAAACTATCAATTTTTGACAGCTACTCAGCTAGAAGTAGGCATTCATGACTGCCTTTGCTCCCTCTATGCTGGGATTTTGTCTGATTGAGCTTGTACAGGTCTTGAGGGTCCTGTCATATCACCTGTGTGTGTTCCTCTTTGATGATCTTATTACAGGTATATAATGTATTCTGTTTCCTCTCATTGACATCCTATCCTATCCTTCCCCACAATCATTCACTACCTCTTCTTTATAAGTACTTCTATCACACTGACTCCACTTGCACTTTTATCAGCATACCCTAAACCTCTTAAAATTCTTCTGTAGCCTCTTTAGCCTTTTGTATCCATTCAATTATCCACATAGATAGATAGATAGATAGATAGATAGATAGATAGATAGATAGATAGATAAATAGATAGATAGCTAGATAGATGAGAGATGATAGATAGATAGATAGATAGATAGATAGATAGATAGATAGATGATAGATGAATAAATGGATAGTAGAGAGACATATTTACTGTATGATACATGACATGGTGTATAACATATGTATGAGAATTAACACTAGTAATTAAGATTAGAATGAATTACACTAAGCTCACATGAACTAATTTTTACCAAGAAAAAATAGAATTATTAGACAAATTTTTTGCCCTTGAAACCACTGAATCTTGTGCATTTATTATTATTTGATAAATTCTGGCATTGTAGAAAATATACAGATGTTCACCTACTTTCTAGCATACTGTGTTCTTACATTTCTGAAATATTATGATTCTCTGTATTTGCCTGTCTGACACTCCAATTTCAGTACATAATTATTTTCATGCAACTTAACTTTTCTGATAACTTCTCTAAGATTGCTAGAAGAGAGTAATAACATCCAAGCCCTTAGCATGCTGAACAAAAGACTGCTATAAGAACATTTTCAGTATGTTCATGCTATGTGTCCTGGAGCTATTATTATATAGCTCATTTAAGAAAGCTTCTTCACCCTGATTTCTGCTCACTATTTTGCTGCTCAAAGGGGATAATTTCTACCATTATTGAGACAATTATTGAATTCAATCAATACTCACCTCTCTTCTTAAAAAATGTGACAAATTTTTCATGAATAAAAACAGATGAAGCATAAAATATAATCAAGAAATGGGTCATTTGATCCCTCTAGCTAGTTACAACAGGGACAACAACATGACTATAATATTGGGGCACTAAGAATGGTCCTCAACATCTGTCATTGGTAAGTATTCATATTCACATAAAATTAAAAAGTTATGGCTAATTAACTAGCATCAGAATCTGAAAACCTTCCTCTAAGTATTTTCCATTTTTCAGATGCCACATGGAAAGAAATCATCCAATTACAGCTCTGTACAACTAAGTACTGATTTCTGAAGTGAAATGTGTCATTTTTACTTGGCATGGTGGTTCATGCCTGAGGTAGGACAACTGACTTGAGGTTGAGATGGCCCAAATCAGAGAGTTTGTTCCAGATCAGCCAGGGTGACACAGCAAGACATTATCTCAATAAAGGAAAAGAAGCATTATCTTTAGAAAGTAAGGATTCTTCAGGTGTCTCCTGTCCTTCATCCAATGGCATGTGTCTGATAAATATGGACTGTTATCATCACAGTTACGCTGATTCCTAACCATTAAAATCAGTATTGAAAAACTTAAATTTAGGGTCTGCATGGGTACGTACCAGCTCCTCTGTCTAAATGTTATGGCTTCCAATGTAGTGTTTTTATGGAATTCCTGAGTGTGCGAATGAGTGGATCCCTGATTCCTGTGCCTTCTCGTGGGCTCTTTTCCTTGTTGCTTTGTCTTGTCTAAACATAATGTGATAGTTTTGTTTTATCTTATTATATTTTATTTTGTTATATTTTTAACTGAATGAATGGAAAGGTAAAGTTTAACAACTGAACTATCACTTATACTTGCTGGGAGAGGGAAAATCAGTTTTCTCCAATACACTGACATTGAGTAAACCAACCACTCTAGCTAGGTCAGGTGTCATGTTCAGTAGTACTTGACTAACATAGAATGAACTACTGGACTCCACAGTTTCTTTGTGTTCTTTTACTTTTTATTTGTTTTACAATTTGGTGTTTCTGTTTTCTTTTGGAGGTGTGATTTTGTTTTGTTTTCTTGTTTTTGGGGGATGCATTGTTGTTGCATTGAGTTTTTATATGTTTTTGATAAAGAACTGAAAGTTGGGTGGGTAAGGATGGAGAAAGAATCAGGAAGTATTTGAGGGAGGCAGGGGAAGAATATGATCAAAATATATACAAATTTAAAAATTGTTTTAAGGAATTAAAATAAAATTAAAACAGAAGAGAAAAGAAATGTAAAACAAACTTAATTTTTCTTCTGTTTATATATAACAGATTAATGAGATAATTTTTTCATGCCAAAGAAAATCAGCTCAGCTCCTTTTGACATTTGTACTCTACGAGATACTTTTTTTTAGAATTGTGCTGGTAGTATACTGAATAAAAAATAGTTTGGAATCAGATTTGGTGTTATAAAGTGATATGTCAGAAGCAGTCGATGAAATTATTAAATGACAGGTGGTTTCTCCCCTGGAACAAGAAACCAGAAGAGCCCAACTCATCTCTGGAAGGAATAAGTAATAATGACTTTAGAGAAAGTCCTTTGGTGAAATTAACCAAAACAATAGCCATTGGTTAACAACAAAATTAAGGAGACTTGTACCTAATGACAATAATTATTAAAAGTTCCTGAAATCTTCCTTTTATCAGCTTTGTAATAATCCATAATATGAGAGAACTATATATGTGATGGAACAAAATAAAGGAAATTATTGCTACTATACACACAAAATATACACACATTGTAAACTCATATTTCTTCTTACACTACCTTTCTTCCCACCCAGGAGAAACCATTGGCTAATTTAATAAAAACAAATAACACCCTGTTCATTTATCCATAATCATGCAAGAACAGAACTCAAAGATTCACATATTACCAATATAGAATAGGTTTTGGGTGATGACATAAATATTCTATATGTACATAAATATACTATATCTGTTCAATACAATGACCCAAGTTTTATACAGTAACTTAGAGATGGCATGGCTAACATGTGGGATTTTGATATTTAAGCTACATTAACTCAAATGATACAGTCACATATGGCTAGGAGTGATATGATGTTAGCCTGAATGCTAATTTGGTACTTGTATGGGTTTCTGCCTTAACATCTGTACCAGCTGGTTTGGGGTCAACTTGACACAAACTAGAGTCATCAGAGATGAAGAAGTCTCAGTTGAGAAAATGCCTCCATGAGATCCAGTTGTAAGACATTTTCTCAATTAGTGATCAATGAGGGAAGGACCAGCCCATGGTTTGTGGTACCATCCCTGGACTGCTGGTCCTGGGCTCTATAAGAAGGTTGAGCAAGCTGTAGGAAGCTAGCCAGTAAGCAAGCCACCCTCTATGGCCTCTGCATCAGCTCCTGAATCCAGGTTCCTGCCATGTTTGAGTCCCTATCCTGAATTCCTTTGATGATGAACAGCAGGATAGAAGTGTAAGCAAAATAAACATTCCATGACTTGTTTTTTGGTCATGGTGTTCTGTAGCAGCAATAAAGCCCTAGTTAAGATGCCATGCTATCCCAGTAATATGTAATGGCTTCACCTTAGATTAGTCCAGGGATATTGAGACACATCATTTTAGCATCACTTTGGTAACGTTATTTTGAGTCTATGGTTAAATAATTGCTACAGCTCATGTGTAGGCTCAAGAACTTTATTTTATTTTAGTACAGGTAAAAGTCTTTTAAACTAGAGTTTATTCAAGAATTTGCACTAAGGACTTGAAAATAGCCTCAGAGGAGGTCTCTATCCCAATCAGTGATTCTCAAAATGTTTTCAGTGAGACAACAGATCCACAGGATGCTAGTAAAAGTTTTGTTATCAAATTAGTCTGGGAAATTCAGGTGTAAAGTGCACCAAATATGTTTCTTTATTGCAGGATTTCACAGAGAGCTTAAATGTCAATGTTTGGGGAATTTTTAAGCAGCATATAAAGTATACTGATGCTGTTCTCTCCATGCAACATATTTGGTCACAAATTACTGAGGGACATTCTCCTAGAGAAGTGTTTTGCCAAGGATAGCATAGAAAACAAAGATATTGACAACGTGGCTTGTCAAATAAAGAAATTCTCTTGTCCTCAACTTAAGTTTCTTGTTAAGTTTCAAGGGAGCAGATGAGTTTCCTCAGTATCTTTGTGCTAGTTTATTTTCAGTTGATTTCCTCACTGGACATTCTTTAATATTCAGATTCTGGGTTTTAAATTAGGTCTGTAGAGTCATATTGAGCAAACTCTAATAGCCTCTGTGATTTTCAAGAGCCATGAAGGTACTGAAGTTTTGCTGTGATTGTGAGCTAATAAGGTAGCTTGTCACAATGTCATGCATGTAGATAGAAGACATGGCTCTCTTAGTTAGAGACAGAGAAT
This sequence comes from Peromyscus leucopus, assembly GCF_004664715.2. Lineage (NCBI taxonomy): Eukaryota > Metazoa > Chordata > Mammalia > Rodentia > Cricetidae > Peromyscus > Peromyscus leucopus. The sequence continues at coordinate 35,527,368 of NC_051073.1, read as the reverse complement.
GTACAAGTAATAGCACAGCAGGCATTATTAATTTCATGTTCACATCAGTTCCTTCTGACTCAAATCTGTGTAGCACTCATACAGAGAGACCTAGCAGATGCCATGCTCACAGCACAGTTGAGTCCCTGAGCTTGGAAAACCCTTCATTCTTGACATAGCTGTTGACATATCCAGTTAATGTGTGCCCTGTATGGAAGTATTATCTTTATCATCTTAGTCTAAAACAAATTTGCCCTCTTCCCTGGAAGACAAAGCTATTTCTATGTTCTATGACTACTTTTTACACTAATAACCTTGAACAAAGTCTAGAACCAAAACTATTATCAATGCTCAATTATTAATTAAGATATATAGATTAGTAAAAGAGCTATGTAGCATTTTGCCCAGATCTGATTCAGTAGCTATATTACACCTCCAGGGGTTAATAGAAATAACAATATGAGTCATATAATAAACATTAAAAAGATCTTCAATATTTTAAAATGTTATAGGCCTAAAGAATAAAGCTCAGCTTAACAAATAAATAAACAATAAACAAATTTTGTTTTTAATTTATTATTTGAGCTTATCAAGTGTTTTAATGTGAATTTTAAACAGTTTTTTTTCTAATTTTGAGAAAATTTACACTAAATTGGTCACAACTATATTGAATCTGTAGATTATCTTTTGTAGGATGGGATTTTACAATTTTGACTCTACTGATCTATAAGCACTGGAGGCCATAACTTCCTCAAATTCTTTCTTCAATAGTTAGAATTTTTTACTATATAAGTTATTTCCTTAGTAACTCTAACTCAAACTCTGTGTGTTTTTATGTTATTATGACTAGAAATGGCTGTAATGTTGGTTTTTTTTCAATGTATTTATCAGATTTTGCCATCAGTGTAATTTTTACTTCATAGAAAGCTTATAAACTTTTTTAAAATTTTTCTATATTATGGAAAAATATGAGAAGCAATTATTTAAGCTCTTCTTTAAAGGTCTAGTAGAATGCACACAACCTACATGTAGTAACCATATTGAGTAAAGTCAAGAGTATTGAATTGTCAAAGAAGATGACAGACTAATAGGCAAGGGCAGTAAGAATCCTGGTATGGTTGTGACAGTCTTCATTGCTAAATTGTTGATTTAAGAGACAACTAGTGATTTATCTCAGCACACATTTTAAAGAATATTTAAATATGTTTTCAGAAAAGACTCACTATTGGCATCAGCCCATAGCCTAAAATCCTGAATTGAATAAGGCGATGTGGGGTGGGTGTTGCAGCCTCCATCTACATCTTGATCCATGAAGACATAAACAAGCAGCTTTATTCTCCTTCCACCATAGCACAAAGCCAGTTTTGCCTCTGTACCTCCCACGTCATGCTGGACTGTTCCATCACACAATGAGGCAAGATAAACCCTGTCTCCATTAGGTTGATTCTTTTCAGGTGTTTGTGATATATGTCAGAAAATTAACTAATGCAGTTATCCTAAATGAGGCTAAAAGGTAGTTTATGATTGATTCTGAAAATTAAGAGAAAATTCAGAGAATATATTCCATGACCTAGAAAAGTCACCCATTACAGACAATCAGAGATATGTTAGTGAGAAAAGGCCTGAAGTCAGGCAATGTTGAACATTTCAGGTTTAAATACCATTGTAGATCAGAGTTTCTGGTAGGAAGGCTGTCATAGAACTTGGCTTGCGAATAACAACAAAAGTCTTGACTTGACCTCAAAAGAGACCTATCCAAATTACAGTTGAACATCATTATCTGGATCCTTCAACCCAAGAACTGCTTATTTGCATAATTCCTGGATGCATTTCCTAGATTGACAGTTTAGAAGTATTAGTAATCTCACATTAGAGCCCCTGGCCATGAAGCAAGAATTATTTTTGTACAATCAGAAGTGTAGAAGTGTCAAAGGCTTTAAGACCTTGTCCTCAATACTGTTTCTTGGGGGGAGGAGGAAAAGTAAAGATGAATGTCACTCCATAAATGTTAAGAATGTGACTCTTATATTTCTATTTCATTTGCTAATCATGACAAAACTTAACATACAATAAAATATCAATTTAAACTACTGCAAGATCAACTATGCAATCCAGCAAGTCACAGCTACCATGCGTGATAGTGATACTAAAAAGACAATGACTTGAGGTTCTCTGATAAAACATAATAAAGAAAAGTGGGGGGCCAGGTAGTGGTGGCACACGCCTTTAATTCCAGCACTCAGGAGGCAGAGCCAGGCGGATCTCTGTGAGTTTGAGGCCAGCCTGGGCTACCAAGTGAGTTCCAAGTGAAAGGCACAAAGCTACACAGAGAAACCCTGTCTTAAAAAACCAAAAGAAAAGTGGGAGAAAGTTCATGTTTCTATTGGATAAATCAAAGTAATTAATTCCCTTGTCTTAATATAGCTCAAATCATTTCACAGAATATCACATTGATTTGTTTTGATGGCGTCATTATGATGATTTAGCAAGGTAAATAAAACATAGCTTTCTAAAGATGGCTTTGCTAAATGTTTTCCACAGGGTGCACATGAATAACCACGCAATGCTACTTTGGATAAATACAGCATAGGACCCCTTGCCACAGGAATGCCAAAATACCCCACAAAACAAACAGGTAATTGTTTTAGCTTATACTCTTACTACTAAAGGAAGTTCAGTATTTAGAACTCCAAATTCTAAAGACAGCAGATTTCCCACTAAGCAGCACTGGTCTGGCCAACACAGATTGGTAGGAGCACAACCAGTATGACTATGATCAGGTACAAGAAAAGCCCTTGCATCTTCTCCATGTTGCTCAGACCATAGGTTCCAATAAACCATACTGTATATTTCAGTGGTGGAAACAAATGTGTTAGACCTTTGTGGAAAAACTTGAATAGGGCAAAAACTCACAAAACCTGCATCTGGGTTTTTGAACTAAGCCAGTGTCATCTCTAGCAGATAATGGCAGTTTTCAGAAAAGAGCAACTAGCATGTAGCTGGATCCCAAAAGGAAAAGAATATTTGAACGTATAATCAAAGAAATGAGGGAAAAGCTATGGTCCAGCAATTTCTTCCAAGTCCAAACATCTCATGATGGAGGGAAGCTTATTAGGACTCCATAACTTCTGAAGATTAGATAAATTAATAAAAGGAACATTAAGACACAAGCAATTCTAAAAGGGGTTTCATGAAGAGTCAGAAGTTTCTAAAGGGGAAAAATTCTTAAAAATTCAGGAATAATAAGCAAAACAAAACAACAACAAAAATAAAACAGAAGTCTCAGAAAGTCCCTAAAACTTACCAGATACAGAAGAATCTTCACTCTCCAGTGACATATAAGCAGTAAGGTTTCATAAAAAGACAAGCACTTTCCAACATGACAAGCTTCCTGCAATGGTGTAGTAACCTCTAGAGTTCTAGCATTTGTAAGTCATCATCCATGGATGGAGGGTATTCCAAGATGTGACTGCCTTTGAATCATACCTGCTTCTGTAACTAATCCCTCACCCATGCTCCTGTAATTAATCTGAATAAATGTGTTAGTTCACTAAGTTGGATTTTATTGAGATCATTATTTTGGTCTGTCACTAAGTTCATATAAAGGAAGAAGGTAAGATTTTGCTGTATCTCCACAAGAAAGGGGTCATATTACAGGACAGACTGTTTACAGTTTTATCAACCATATGCATTAAAACTTGGTAGGATGCGAAAGCTACATAGTTTAGTTATAGCTAAAGTAGTATCCCAAAGTAATACCTTAATGCATTACATATACAAGGTCAACTTTAAGTGAAAAAATGCAGCAACCCCATCCGAAAAATACTATGGCTACTATGCAGACACATTATACGTTCCAAGGTCTCAAAGCTATTCCTTCTCAACTACCTTTGATCTTGTCTTCTTATAGTAATTATTGTCCCTTAAATTCTTCACAATCTTTGCTTCTTCTAGCATCTGTTTTCATGAGATGCCACCCTGTAACAACTATTCTCTGACATAATTTAGGGTTTCACAAGATTATCATAAAAGCATTTTGAAAAAAAATGGTTAGCATCAAACCATGATAGAGAATTGGCAATTTAAACCTGTAGTTTAAATGTATGGGTGATAAAATTATATTTCTTTATTGAAAGATTATTCTAATCTGGTTACAGGGGAAGGCCAGTTCAAGCACCCTCTCTCCACTATTGCTGGTAGTCTTAGCTGGGGTTATCCTTGTGAGTCCCTGGGAATTTCCCTAGCACCAGGTTTCTCCCTAAGCCCATAATGAGCAGGGATATCTCTTTCATTGCTCTCCTACTCTTTCCTTCCCCCAGCTTGATCATCTAGTTCCCTCATGTTCTCATCCCCCATCCCCTCCCCTCCACTGCCTGCCTCCTTCCCCCAGTTTACCCAGCATATATTATATATTTCCCCTTTCCTGGGCAATCCATGCATCCCTCTGTCCTTCTTAGGGTCCTCCTTGTTACCTAACTTCTCTGGAACTGTGAGGTGTAATCTGGTTATCCTTTGCTTCACATCTGGTATTCACTTATGAGATGGAAGCAGATGCAAATATCCACAGCCAAGCATCAGGCCAAGCTCCAGTCAAAGAGCAGAAAGAGGGATTATATGAGCCAGGGAGTCAAGATCATGATGGGGAAATCTACTAAGATGACTGAACCAAGCTTTTGAGAACAAAGAAACTCTAGATTGACAGTTGTGGAGCCTCCATGGGACCAAACTATGCCCTCTGCATGTGGGAGACAGTTGTATAGCTTGGTCTGTTTGAGGGCCCTTGGCAGTAGGACCAGGATCTATCCCTGGTGCATGAACTGGCTTTTTGAGCCCATTCTCTATGCTGGAACGACTTACTCAGCCTTGATGCAGGGAGAAGGCACTTGTTCTTGTCTCAATTGAATGTAGGAGGCTTTGTTGACCCTCCATGAGAGGCCTTACCCCTTTGGAGGAGTGAGCAGGTGTGGACAAGAGGGCAGGGAGAACAGGAGGGAGGGAACTGTGGTTGGTATGTAAAATGAATAAAAAAAATAAAAAAAGAAATGTTATTCCGTTAACATATAAATATTGGGGCTGGAGAAAATTACTCAGCAGGTAAGATAAAATACTGGTCCTCCAGAGAACCCAAGTTCAGTTTATAACAACTACTTTAAGCACCATATTAACACAAAACTTCAACTCCACAATATCCAATACCTCTGGCCTCCAAGGCCACCTGTATTAGAGTGTGCATGCACATATTCCAGTGTGCAGAGATATATACACATGTACAAAATTAAAAATGAAATAAATTTTTAAAAAGAGGTACTTATCATTAAGAGATATATATAATAAAGCCATTTTGGTCAATGTTATGGGGAATTACCATTATTTAACATAGAATAAAATAACAGAGAGGGAACTTGAAATATGACTGAGTGGTGAAGAGCACCAAGTGCTCTTGAAGTAAATCCAGGTTAATTCCAATTGCCAGTATTTGTTGACTCACAACCACTTGTAACAACAGCTTCAAGGAATCCAGCATCTCTGACCTCCACAGTCACATACATGCATGTGCATGCACACACATGCATGCAACAAGTAAAAATAAATAAATCTTTTCAAATACAACATGAGGAAGATTTATGGCTGAATAAAACTATTAGATTCCAGTTTGCTAAATACAGTCTCATAATATTAGAGCCTTATTTCTGAGGCAATGCTCTAATGCAAACGACAACTGGAAAAGAAAAACATACACCTAAGGAGTTATGGAGGTAAACATCTGCATCATAGAAAACACAGAAGAAATATATTCAGATCATAATCTTGATTTCCTCATTTTGAATAATAATTAATATTTTTCACATAATTAGTAAACAAATTAATTTTAAAAAGTTAGTCTAAAACAATGAGTCCTTAAGGATGAATATTTGATAATCGAAACTGTCTCTGAAATATGATGTGGACAAGTGCCTATGTGCTTACTCTTCAAATAAAGATAAAATGAATCTCCTGTTTCTTCCTACAATTACGGCGAGAGTATAATTTATAATACCCTTCCAAGCACATGTTCACAGAAATATGCCCTTTATAATTTTGTTAGACATTTTATTACCATATTTCTGGTGGTATTTATCATTTTATGGACAATTGACAGTTACAAAGCTTTAAACATTATTAACATTTTAATTTGTCTGCTGACTTTATGCAGAAATAGCTATACACAACATAAGTTCTGCAGTACATCTTCCCTTGAGCAACTGTAAATTAAAAAAAAAAAAAAAAAAAAAAAAAAAACACTCCTTTATGGTGTGGCCTCATCTTCAGTGTGGAAATTTAGCACTTGTGTATTCCAATGAAGAAATTTTATTTGGAAAAGTATAGTTCTAGATACCAATATTATCTTGAGTGAATTGAATGAGGTTTAAAACACGTTTAGTGAAATTATACCCAGGATACTTGACAGTTTTTCTCTCTTCACGATGTCCAGTATGAGAACAAAGTTCCAAAAGTCAATGTAAAATCACATCTTTCTTTACTGGTGTGCTGTGGTGTGTGTGTGTGTGTGTGTGTGTGTGTGTGTGTGTGTGTGTGTGTGTATGTATGTATAGTCCAACTTTCTAGAGTTTGAAAGCTTTTACATTACAAATGTAGATTTTAAGTGATAGAAGAATTAGGGATGAGCTGCTTTTCCCCATCTGTTTCACTGTAGCTTTCACTAGGACCATTTAGTCAAAAACCAAAGATCGAAAACAACAGGGCAGAAACATTGTGACCATCAGAGGTAGTGAATGTCTGCAACCAAAAGGTATTCTTCAGACTTGATAGCACTGTTTCACACATGAACTCACAGTAGCTGTGACTGTATGTGTGTGTCCTGCTCCAGATCAAGCTAGCCAGATTTCCAGCCTGGCTAGGAAAAGTGTCTGATGAAGTTCATCCCTATCTGAGGCGCTCTTAGCAATTGATGGCTTATGGGGATGAGATAGTCGAATTCCTTCAGGGATGTGGCCCCTGAGAGGTTAGTCCTCATGATCTGGAAAAGGGCTTCACATCCATGTGTATGCAGGAAGCAACAAGTGGAATCAATGGATTTAAAAGAAAAGACTAAATGAAGTTGGGAGGGAAAAATAGTGGGAGAGAAAATCAAGCAAAGTGAAGACAGGCAGCGCTGTAAAGGGGAGGGATTCAGGGGAAGGAGATGATGATGGATTCAATCAAAGCACATTATAAGCTGCATGAAATTCTCAAACATTTATAAAAATTAAAAACAGTAATTAAAAACCCATATGGGAGAAAAGACCACCATTCACACACACAGTATTTCAGTGGAATCAGAAAGTAATTAAAATCTCAAATATTCTGCCAAGGAAAAATGATGGAATATATTTATTCTTCAGAAGTTTCAAGACAAGACATTTTTCTTTGGGTGTCATGGTTCTGTAATTCTTTAATTATGGCATGTCTGTGGTATTTAGTTCTTAATGACTGATTATTTCAGCAAAGTCCGTCTACTGATTTGACAAAACAATGGTCAGGGTGCTACTTCTATTAATTAACAGACCCTTTTTTTTTAAGAGTAGAGCTGCAAACAGACAGACATTTCCCTATCAAGCTCAATCCTGAGAGATTTACATAGAAATTACAGAAGGGATTCTTTTCTGCGTAGAAATTTCTCCATAGTTCATACTTAAAATAATTAAATAGAAGTACTACTTGGTATTTAAAAAAATAGAGGAGAGAAGAGTTAGAGAGGAGTGGGGAAGCAAGGAAGAAAGAGGAAGAAAGGAAAGGAGGTAAGAAGGGAAGGATGAAGGAGGGACGGAGGAAGTGTGGAGGGAAGGAGGAGGAGTTCGAAGTGGCATAATAGCCAATATGAAAAAAACCCAAGCATTCAGAAGTTAGTTTCTCAGAAAATGTTATGCATGCCAAATGCAATGTCCTTCCAGAGATGTGAGCACCTGTCCCTATGCCCTGATTTATCCTTTTAGAGAGCTAGCACTCCAGCTGTCTCAAAGTCTCAGATATGTAGAATGGTTGTTTCATTGACAGAAGAACAAATGTTAGGAACCATTTTCTAATAGAATCATAACAGCTAAAGTACAAACTGTTAATATATTATTTCAGAACCATTACTATTATTATATGTTGTCTCATTTCTCTAAGCAGGGCTCTGATGTCCTATTCATTTGGGAATGAGAAAAACTGCAGTGCAATCGATTTTCATTTTTAAATGAGGGCCAGCTAGAGGGGATGATGACATCTTAGGACTAAGATAGAATCAAATCAGAAGTCTCTTCACTGAACATACAGTACTGCCTATCTTCCCTTCGACTGATTGATTTTCTTCATTAAATAAATAAGTATACTGCAGAAAAATATAATTAAGACTAATATGGACCTTGCAAAACAGCATTATGCCCCCTATCATTGTTTTAACACTCGAAATAGGCTGATATAATTAAAGTTTGTGTCATTTTGGAGAATATGATCATATTTTGGAGAATTTTGGCCATGCCACTCATTTTTCATAGAACTTTCCTCAGAAAGTCAATAAAACTTCCATTTTGCTTCTGTAAGTGAATTCCTTACTTTAAAGGGCATTAATTACTCATATAATATTAGTTAGCAACCCAGATAGTTGAGCACTTGTAAACCACATTATCTCCAATGTAGTGATTTTTTTAAAAGCATATTAATTTATACATATACAATGATAAAGAAATGAATGAGAGACAATCCTTACAGGGAGCTCTTGACAGATTACATTGGAACTTCTGTGTAGATGGGTTTTCTTTTTAATTTTATTTATTCTTACAGAATTTTTTTGGCTCACTCCCCTTTTCTGAATTCTAAAATCCTTAGGAACATTTGTGACACATGACAATTTTAATTTATCACAGATTCACAGCTATGAAATACTGATATACATTAGCCCAAATTACTGGCAAGGGTGCACAGATGCATCCATGACTTCATGCCTTGTATAATTTAATAAGACAGCAAATACGACATTATTCATAGGTGGAGCCTGCTCATTTGTCTATAAGGGTGTTAAATATTTAGAGCTATGCTGTTTCATTTCCTTGATTTTGCTTTTAATAGCCCTTTACAAACAGTTAATAATATTGTTAAATTTTTAAGGTAGAAAAAAATTGGGTAGTCAGTACTTAAGAGATAGCTTAATAAACTGCTGTTATCAGAAATAATGAATTGTAGTTCCTGACAAGCGAAGGTAGCATGACAGTGTCCACCTATAAACCAAAGCCTCTGATGACAGAGAGTGGGAGGTCTTTGTGATGCACTGGCCAGAAAGTCTAGCCAAATCAGTGAGTTCTGGGCTTAGAGAAATGTCATGCCTCAGAAAAAAAAAGGCGGAGAACAGCTCAGGAATAGTCAGACATTCACTTCTGATATTCAAACACCTGCTGACAATTGTGCATGCTCATCCACATACACATGGGCAAATATACACATTTGCGCACGCGTGCACACGCTGCGCGCGCACACACACACACACACACACACACACAGTGTAGACTAGATTGGGACTGCAGATTATGGTTAGTAATGTCTAATATGTAATACTTTGCTCATGACAGTACATATATATCTATATTGATAGTGGTGTTTGAGACAAATAAATTACCAAAAAATCATGATAGTTTACGTAAGAGTGCACAAATACAGTTTTACATATTTATTATTTATTTGGGTATGTAATTTTGAAATATAGCATACAAGTAAGTACATACTATATTATAAAAATATGTGTCATGCATAAGAAAGTTATATAAAAGTTTTCTAATATACACTTAAGTTCAAAGTTAATCTAGTAATGTCTCTTAATATATACAAACATAAGTGCACACACACATACACACACACACTTACACACACACACACACACACACAAACATATACACTCATCTTGTCATGAAACTTCAAGACTCAATCATTTTATCTTTACCTCATAGAAACATTCCGTATTTCTCTTGTCCTTGTTAATAAATTTCGCACTCACTGGGGTAGCTCCTTTGCATTTTTGTTTTCTGATTTTTCTAGTCTATTATTCAGTAGAAGGAATACAGGGGAAATGATAGAAGTCTTTACTAACAGACATCTTACACTGAAGAAAGGAAAACACTGTGAACACAAGGAAAAAATAAAGCATTAATATGAAAGTGAACTGCTAGGAAGGATAAGAAAGCAGAATAATGAACAATCATATTACTATCATAAAGGTAAAGTTATATTCAATATGCTCTTTTGAAAATATAAAACGAAATCCTTTAACTTAGAAAGTCTTGTGTTAAAATACTCAGAAGTCTAACATTTGAGTTATGAGAATCTCCCCCAAAAACTAAGCTCTCTAACACTACATCAATGAAGTCAAATGTCAAATCAATGTCACTCCAAACCCATATTTCATGAAGTCAAGAGTCAAACCTATGTCTTTCCAAACCCATATTTCAGATCAATCTTTCATTCTCTATTTTATTCACATTTTCAGATTCTATCTTGGAGTAGTAATAACTATTTCCCAACTGATTTTTCTAATAAAAATTTCCCTCTGTTTATAATTAATTCTCCCTACTTTATCAGAATTAAATTTCTAAAAGAGCTATATGCTCTTGTTGCCTCTTACCTGGCATATCTTCCATGGCTGTCCATTCCCACAGCGAAGTCAAATCCTCCTAGGATTTCCTTCAATGTCTCTTGCATCCTCTCTGCCCAGCTGCAATTAATCTTCTCAAATAGGCTCTGTTCCAGCCAGCTTCATTTCTTCCCACAAACACCCCCTTGCTTCCCCTTGTCTGCTAAATTCTACTCCCTACTTCTGTCAGTAATCTATCTAGTGAATCATCTTTCAACAAACAGCTAATTGCCATCTTCTGTTTTGAAAGTTTCTTTGACAAAGATTGAAAATATGATTTCCTCCCTTCGTCTTCCAAAGTACGTTATTTATATTATTATTGTACCCTTTGCTGAAATAAGCTTTAAATATCATCTATCAATCTATCTGTCGCTTATCAATCTGTCCTCTATTCTCCTTCATTGATAAATTGTGCAATAATCTGTGAGATTATATTTAAGTTTAAATTTTTTAGCAGAACCTTAACACAAAATAGGCACTTCATCATTATGGTTGAAATGAATCTGTCACATGAAGTCACAGCAGTATTTCCATGCTCATAATCAGGACAAACTACATAGTTATTTATAATAATAAAAAAAAACCCAACTATGTTCTAGATGTTAACATTAAAAGAAAAAAGTCAGCCAGATGGTGGCACATGCCTTTAATCCCAGCACTTGGGAGGCAGAGGTGGATAGATCTCTGTGAATGCAAGGCCAGCCTGGTCTACAGAGCTAGTTCCGGGACAGGTAGGGTTGTTACACAGAAACACTGTCACAAGAAAGAAAGAAAGAAAGAAAGAAAGAAAGAAAGGAAGGAAGAAAGAAAGAAAGAAAGAAAGAAAGAAAGAAAGAAAGAAAGAAAGAAAGAAAGAAAGAAAGAAAGAAAGGAAAAGAAAAAATCAAATAACAATTCTTTATTTAAGAAACAGTGAATGTATGTATTGAGCACTCACCATTATAAATTGGAAACTTCTTTTTCTTATCAAAATGCAAATCAGCAATTCATTAAGTGTGAAGTCACATGTTAAACTATATGACAGTCTCACAGAAAACTCCACATTCCTCTGGCTCTTAGGATCTTTCAGCCCCAACACCTCTTCTGCAATGATCCCAATCCCTAGGTGCAATAGGTGTGTTGTAGATGGATCAGTTGGCACTAGGTTCCAGAACTATGCCTTTTGACCAGTTGTGGTTTTTGGTAAAGCTCCATGATGAAAGGAGGGGAATATACTTATCTGTGAGTATAAAGATTTATGTTTTGACTATAGCTAGAGATTATGCTGGTTTACTACAGTGGAGGTTATAGGTTCTCCTTCAAGAGAAATGACTTCATTTGTCAAAGTCTTTGAAAAAAACAGAACTTTGGACACATGTGCATGAAGAAAATGTATAACATGTTGGTGACATTGTAGAGACGATGACTTTTTAAAGTAACATAAGGAAGGACAGTGAGAGAATAAGGGGAAAAAGTCAGTAGAAATAGGATATCGAATACTCCAAATATTCTGCTTCGTTTTGATTTGTTTTGTGCTGTTGAAAATATGGTCTCATTAGACAGCCATGTGCAGCATAGAATTAACTGGGTAGCCCAGGCTGGTTCCAACTTGTGGTATTCCTACTTCAGCTTCTTGAGTAATGGGAATGCAGGCATGCACCATCACACTGCACTTTAATTTTTTTCTTTCAAGAATAATATGTATTAACAGAAACTGGCCAGTTCCAGTGTTCCTAATTTCCAAAATCAGGCTTTGTAAACAAATGTGGGACTTCAAAACATAAGCTGTCTAGTGTCTTAACACAAAGCTCAATTAATAAATTTCATCTTGTTTTATGGTTTCTCTTCTCAGCAATTAGCCTGTACATGTTATCTCATTTTTTTCAGAAGTTAAAGATTTAATGCTGTTATGTGGTCAATTTACAATTCCCCAGATAAAATTACACATTTTATAGGTTTTGTTCTTGAACTGGCTAGGTTGTATCCTGTTGCTGTATCCACAGTTATCATTTTCCTCTAATATGCTTCAGATCTCTTGGGTTTGCTGGTTATTTGTATTTCTAGTAGCTGAGTAAAAGCCAATCTCTAAATTCTTTTTTTTTTCCACTTTAAAAAATTTTCTAGATGATCTAAGATGAGATTCTTTATCAGAACCAAAATTTTGATGTATATGTGTCACCTAGTTGTAATCCCAGCATAGGAATCACTTTAGAATTTAATGAGGACATCAAGTTAGCCTCTCTCTCAACAGTGAACAAAACCTTAGTTCTCACCACAGGAACTCATAATTCTTTTCCTACATCCTTAGTGGCTACTTTTAGATAGCATCCTTTCAATGTGTCATATAATTCTCTACAGCCTCATTAGAGTGAGCATGGTTTCATTCCCAAAACAACTTCCAATTTCCAGTTCAGCCTACTTTCATTTGCTCATGCAATCTTGGTGCGAAAATCTGCCTTCTGTCCATGGGAGCACCAACAACCTTGACTTCTCTTTATTTCAGAGTCATCCAAGGACAAGGGCTTGCTAAATTATATTTTTATGCATGTGTATGTGCATATGTTTTATGTCTTGTGTTTGTGAGTGGTATATGCATGAGATACATTTCCTAGCGTTTGTGCTTGTGTGCACTCATCACACACATAGGGAGGCCAGAGCAGCCTACTAGGTGTCTTCCACTATTGTTCTTTCCTTTACTTCCTTCAGATAGGGTCTCAGGGTCTCTCAATTGATCCAGAGTCCTGCCCTTTCAGATAAACTGCTCAGCCAGAAAGTTTTAGGGCTCTGTCCTCCAACCCTGGGGTTAGAGTCACACACAACCATATCCAGGTTTTTATATGAGTGCTGGAAATTTGAACTCAGGCCCTTATGCCCTCTTCTAAAACTCTCTTACCTACTGAGCTGTCTTCCAAGCCCTTTAAATGGCACTTTATGATATTACACATATAACCCAGATTCCCAGAGTATATGGTGACAGGACTATATGTTTCAGCATGTATATACATCAATATTATATTTTGAACTATTATCTCATTATGACTTAAATAGAACTATCCATCAATAGCTTTCTTTTGTTTCCACATTCCTAATGAGCAATGTAACAGGTTTTTGTTTGTTTGTTTGTTTTTTAAGGGGTGTTTTTTGTTTTTTAGGTTTTGGTTTTTCAAGACAGTTCTTCTGTGTATCCCAGGCTGTACTAAAAATCACACTTTGTAGACCAGGCTGGCCTCAAACTCACAGAGATTCACTTGCCTCTGCCACCAGAGTACTGAGGTTGAAGGTGTGTCCACCATGCCCATGACACCTTTATAATACAGAGAGTCAGTCCTTCTGCTATGCCCTTTCATCAATATCATGTATGAAATATTTGGACCTTTCCTAGAAGTCACTGCCTCATAAGATTGTGAGCAATATGATTCTACCCCTAATCATAGATAAGGTTGAGAATGACATCCATGTGTTAGATGTAGAAGCATAGCTGGAAAAAATGGTGAGTGGTGCTAACAACAAACAATATGTTCTTTTAAGACTGATGCCAAATCTTTAAAGGGCTCAGCAGTTACAAGTTCACATGTCTCTTGTTTTGTCCCAACACCCATGTCAGGTGGCTCACTCCACCTCCAGGGCAGTCTGGTACCCTTTCCTGCCTTCAAGGACATTTACACACAGGACATACATTCACACAGAAATATACACACAATTAAAAGAAAATGAATAAAATCTAATGACCTCAAATCTCATGGAATCATGTAGTTCCTTCAATGACTTGTTGTTCATTCCGGCCTCCATGTCAAGCTCCAGTGGAGGTACTTATAATCCAGAGAGGGAAAAAAAGCCAGATTGTGTCTTCTACCATACAAGTTACATCACAATATTTCTTCCATTTTGGGAAGAGTGGAATAGAAAAACAGAAAACCCTGCCCTGAAGAAATTCATAATTCACAATGAACCTTTCATTTGGGAATGGAGAGTTGCCCTTCTTTATGTCCTTTTCATATCTCCTGTCATCAGTTCCATGGTCCCTGACAAAGTTTCCCTTTGTATTTTTCCAGGAATTGAGAAACACTCTCTTCTTTGTGCTGTGGCTTTACCAGTCCACTTGCTGTTTATAGAAGTTTTAGAACGATAATAAAAGCCTTTTAAATTTGCTAGACTTTTAGTTTTTCATTTAATGTATGCTGTATCAGACAATTTCCTCAAAAAAAGTAGTAGACAGGTCATTTCATGTCAACCAAAATGAAATACTAATAGCCAAATTGACCATTCAGAACACATTGAAAGTATACAGCATTAATTCTGTTTCTCTCTTAATACCAACCCATCCTTAACCCAGCTGTGAAGCTATGAACCTTGACCATGGTAGCTCTGTGACTGAGATATATTTTAATCTATTTTCTATGAGACATTTTAACTAATTAAAGATTTTCTTTACTTGGCCAAGCTTTTAATTGGATCTTAAATCTGGGACACTTTAATCCATTCAGAGATTATAATGACAGTTGTGATAACCACCCCTTAATTTGATTCTTGCCAATAAAATCCCTTTTCTATTTTTCTACATAGACTCTGATAGCCATAGAAATATCTGCCCTTCCAATTCTAGAAATTCCTGGGTTTCTATGTTATTCTTTCTAAACTATTTTTTAGTAAACTCTTCCTCAGAATGACTTCAAACCATAGTGAAGAGAAGTCAGTAAAAACAACCTGTGTTAACTTTGCTAGCTGATTCTCTACAAGTTCATCAAGTATATGCCTGCACATCCATGCTCCTCCAATATCTTTTCACACATTTCTTTGCCAGTGGATAGCATGAACTATTAATATCCAGACTCATACTTTGAAAAACACTTCTGTCCAATCCATTATCCAGATTTTACATTTTTAAAGTTTATGTCAAATGTAGTATGAATGTCTGTACAATGATTAGTCTAGGCCATGCTAAGGTAACAGTCTCCAAATACTGCTTATTTAAAATGGTATCAGTGGAAAAAGCATTGCACATTTAGTGCTAATGCATACTTGCCTTTATGTGTGGAAGACCACCGTCTCAGTAAGCATCTCTGCATGCAAAAACTGAGCATTGCAGCTCTGTTTCTTCCTTAATTGGTGCCAGAGGAAAAAATAAGAAAAATCATTTGTCATCCTTTAAGTATTCTACTTAGAAATGATTCATAGAATTTTCTTCACATTCCATTGATTAAAGCAAGTGCCACAGTCTCACCAAATTCAGAAAGTAGGAAAAATGCAGTCAAAATGTATGTTTGGAATGACATGTTAAAATTGTTGGCAGTACTCATGAACAGCTCAGATATCCCACGGGAACCAGCAAGCTATGATCTCTCCCACTGTGACTGTTCTTTGACTGCTGTGACCTTGTGACTGAACTCTGAAATGTGGAGTCTCCCGGCTACCAGACACCTGTTTCTGAGCCATGACAGTCATAAGGAATAAAGAATTAGAGAAATCCAAATCTCCAGTAAAATGAGGTTATTAATTTCAGTTCTACAGTCAAATTTTTACATGAACAATTTTGTTTGGTACAATCTGCTTTGCAATTTCAAACTTATCTAGAAGGGAATCTAATAAACACAGGTTTTTAGCTTTCTGATATTTATAGTCAGAAGAGGTGCAAGGCCTAAATTTTACCATCTTAAAAAAAACTGTGAAGAGAATACACAGTAGAATGTCTCATATTCTACTCTTATTTTCTCATAAAATTAATCTTTTATTCACTATTCTTGATGATATTTTACCTGATTCTACCTAGAAATGTCAAGTTCCTTTATAGTCATATATAATGGGAAAAGTTAAAATGATATTGAAAATGTAGCACAGATACCTAAATTTCACATCATATTTTCTTTTCTTTTTCTTTTTTTTTTTTTACAATACCATTCAGTTCTACATATCAGTCACGGGTTCCCCTATTCTCCCGCCTCCCACTCTCCTTACCCCCAGCCTACCCCCCATTCCTTCCTCCTCCAGGGCAAATCCTCCCCCGAGGACTGCAATCAACCTGGTAGACTCAGTCCAGGCAGGTCCAGTCCCTTCCTCCCAGACTGAACCAAGTGTCCCTGCATCAGCTCCAGGTTTCAAACAGCCAACTCATGCAATGAGCACAGGACTTGGTCCCACTGCCTAGTTGCCTCCCAAACTGATCAAGCCATTCAACTGTCTCACCTATTCGGAGGGCCTGATCCAGCTGGGGGCCCCTCAGCCTTTGGTTCATAGTTCATGTGTTTCATTCATTTGGCTATTTTTTTCAATAATTGAGTAGAACCGAAATTTATTATAAGCCACAGTCGTCCTAGGGACCTCCATACTATATATATAGCCTCTATGGTTCTATGGGCTGTGGTCTGATTGTTCTTTATTTTATATCTAGAATACACTTATGAGTGAGTACATACCATGACTGTCTTTCTGGGTTTGGGTTACCTCACTCAGGATGATTTTTTCTAGTTCCATCCATTTGCATGCAAATTTCATGCTTTCATTGTTTTTCTCTGCTGAGTAGTACTCCATTGTGTATATGTACATCCATTCTTTTTCCATCCATTCTTCTGTTGATGGGCATCTAGGTTGCTTCCAGGTTCTGGCTATTACAAATAGTGCTGCTATGAACATAGTTGAGCATGTATTTTTATGGTATGAATCAGCATTTCTTGGGTATATGCCCAAGAGTGGGATGGCTGGGTCTTGAGGTATTTCGATTCCTAATTTTCTGAGAAACCGCTATACTGATTTCCACAGTGGTTGTACAAGTTTACATTCCCACCAACAGTGGAGGAGTGTTCCCTTTGCTCCACATCCTCTCCAACATTGGCTGTCATTGGTGTTTTTGATCGTAGCCATTAAGACAGGTGTAAGGTGGTATCTCAGAGTCGTTTTGATTTTCATTTCTCTGATGATTAAGGATGTTGAGCATTTCTTTAAATGTCTTTCAGCCATTTGTAGTTCTTGTTTTGTGAATTCTCTGTTTAGCTCTTTAGCCCATTTTTTAATTGGACTGTTCAGTATTTTGATGTCTAGTTTCTTGAGTTCTTTATATACTGTGGAGATCAATCCTTTGTCAGATGTGGGGTAGGTGAAGATCTTTTTCCACTCTGTTTGCTGTCTTTTTGACTTATTGACTATGTCTTTTGCCCTGCAAAAGCTTCTCAATTTCGAGAGGTCCCATTTATTAATTGTTGTGCTCAGGGTCTGTGCTGTTGGTGTTTTATTTAGGAAAAGGTCTCCGGTGCCAATGCGTTCAAGAGTGCTTCCTACTTTCTTTTCTATTAAGTTTAGTGCAACTGGATTTATGTTCAGGTCTTTGATCCACTTGGACTTGAGTTTTGTGCATGGTGACAGATATGGATCTGTTTGTAATCTTTTACATATTGACATCCAGTTACGCCAGCACCATTTGTTGAAGATACTTTCTTTTTTCCATTGTATAGTTTTGGCTCCTTTGTCAAAAAACAGGTGTTCATATGTGCATGGATTAATGTCAGGGTCTTTAATTCGATTCTATTGGTCCATATGTCGATTTTTATACCAGTACCAAGCTGTTTTTTTTTTTTTTTTTTTTTTTTACTATAGCTCTATAGTAGAGTTTGAGGTCAGGGATGGTGATGCCTCCAAAGGTTGCTTTATCATATAGGATTCTTTTAGCTATCCTGGGTCTTTTGTTTTTCCATATGAAGTTGAGTATTTTTCTTTCCAAGTCTGTGAAAAATTGTGTTGGGATTTTGATGGGGATTGCATTGAATCTGTAGATTGCTTTTGGTAAGATTGCCATTTTTACTATGTTAATCCTACCTATCCATGAGCACGGTAGATCCTTCCATTTTCTGATATCTTCTTCAATTTCTTTCTTTAGAGATTTAAAATTCTTATCAAAAAGGTCCTTCACTTGTTTAGTTAGTGTTATCCCAAGGTATTTTATATTATTTGTGGCTATTGTAAAGGGTGATGTTTCTCTGACTTCTTTCTCAGCCCTTTTATCATTTGTGTATAGGAGGGCTACTGATGTTTTTGAGTTGATCTTGTATCCTGCCACTTTACTGAAGGAGTTTATCAGCTGTAAGAGTTCCCTGGTAGAATTTAAAAAAAAATAATTTAAAATTTTACTGTAAAAAATGAAAAAATGAAATATTTTTACAAAGATTTATCAAGTATGAGAGATAAGCTTTTGAAAAATGTTTATGGAAAAAATATTTATTTCATGATCCTTTGAGAAATGGTTAACATAAGATAGATTCCTGTGTTCATTTCTTATATTACTGTGAAGACAAAATTGCAAAAGGAGACTGTAATTCTCAATCTCTCTCTTTCAAATCCTTGTACATCTACTGTTTCTTATTTATGTACTCCACAATTTATGCGGACTCAGGAAATAAACTTGGCATAATTTTATTAAGCTTCTTATAATCAAAGGAAAAGTGCACATCTATATTTTCAACCTTTTCTCATTTCTCCCCATACCTAAAATTTTATTTCTACACAATATCTATTACAAGAGTCAATAATTCAAACATTAGGAATATATATATATATATATATTAAAATTATATATATCACATATACGTGTGATTTAAAATGATAACAGTGTGTATGTGTGTGTGTATGTGTGTCTGTGTGTCTGTGTGTCTGTGTGTGGTATGTGTATCATTTGAAACTAAATATCATCTCTGTGAAACTTAAAATGTGTATTTTGGCAACTTGCAGAGAAACTCCTGTTCCAATAATAAGTATGAATAAAAAGTAAACAAATAGATAAATAAATTGTTGGTAATTTCACTTATTTAGCTTTACCTCGTAGTCCAGGGAAGTACTGGAACACAAAACTCTCCACAGGTAATATGGACCTTAAGAAGAGTTCCTGAGGAAGTGATTACTACTCTTATCAGAATTTACCTTGAGCTAATTCATTTGCTTTATATTATGTTTGAATATACAAGAGGAATCCAGTGATCTACAGCCTAGAAGCCAGCCCTTACCAGAATCCAGTCTCACTGCTATAATGTCCTTGGACTTCAGGCATCAGATGAAAAATGTTTTGTGGTTTGTAAATCACTCAGCCTATAGTAACCTGTGTTAACAGCTCAAACCACATTAATAAAAGTTTACATTCTCTCTCTTTTTAGTGTTAGGCCCTAGTATCTATGTAAATATTGATTATAATACTACTTATGTGTGAATGAGATTTGGAATTGATGGGTAAAAGCTGGTTCCCAGAAATGAAAGAAAACTTTCTCAACAGCTCTTCTGCCTTATACTTTGGAAAAGCAGAATTGGCAACATATAAAATTAGACCAAATTTATTTCTCCCCTCTATCACTTACTAAAATTCATTCGGTGAAGATGGCTCTTTTTCTGTCTAGATGAAAGAGGAGGGACATTTCTCATCATTTTTAGCCAGTCTTAAATAATAACATAATCCTGATTACCTCAAGCCATGCTATCCTATTTTAGTAATCAAATTGCACAATCACATGCAGCACTCCAAAATTTCCATAAATTTTAATTTCTATAAATTTAATTCTGCCTTTCATTGATACTGACAGTTCAAAGCTTGAATATCTTACTCCTTCCTTTCCCTATCACTACATGATCACTAAGTTCTTTGACCTTTTGTTTTCTGTAGTTGAGTAAAAGTTAAGTGATTAAAAATGATATTTTAGAATGGCCTAATTTAAAATTACTTTATCTAAGCTTTAGCGTATCCCTAGTTCCCCCAAGCTTTAATGACATTCAAACCTAAATACCTCCTTTCATAATTCCTAAGATAATTTTATTACCTTTCCATCACCAAGTATCTTTTACGTACAGTTCCCAGTCATATATTTAATCTGGCTGAAAAACATGACTCTCTCCTCAATGCTCTAATTCTGTACTTTGTAGTATAAAGACCTCTCTTTGGGAAGTCTTTTTTTTTTACAAATCAAGATCTGTGTCAAACCTATTTTCATATAGCACAAAGATTGTTTTCCCAAATAATCCATCCTTGAACTATGAAAGAGGGAGAATCACTTCCTCAAAAGACTCTTGGAGAGATGAGTACTCACCATGCTGTTTTCTCTAGTTTGTAAGCACAGAAGCCAGTGAGGAATATTTTTCACCTTTATGCATTTTAGGTTGAGCTTTCCCAACAGTGTTTGCACTACAGAGACTCTAGAAACACAGACCAGACTCTCCAAGTGGCAGCTTTTTTATTCCCATCACTGTGCTTATACAAAAATAAACAAGCTCACACAGGATTAGACCATGCAAGACAGGCATCAGCAATGAACAAATCAAAATGTCTGTCCTCAAGGATTTTGGAGTAATGATCTCAGGCTTAAGTTCCTGCAATTTCTCATAGAGCATCCTGTCCTCTGTCTAACTGAGGAATTTAGAATATCTTTTGTTCACTTAAAAATTGTCATATTTCAGTTTACATCAAAGCTATAGCTAAACTTCATTTGGTGCATGTTTATAGACTTTATTTATGATAATATTACATTCTACCAAACTTTTTATCACTTTGAAACTACTTATCAGTTATACATCAATGGATATAATGGAACTAATCCTTTATACTCCAAACACTGATTCTTCCATATTCCTGTGGTGGAACACAGCAAGCTTAGACCACATCACGTCAGTAAACTATAGTGAAACCGCATAGTACAACTTCTCGACAAATGTAAGATTATTGAATCAAATCTCATGTACCATACAATTACTATGTTATCTAAAAACCGTCCATATTCTAAGAAGAAACCATTTTATATTTTCAAGATGAAAAAGACTGCCTTCACCAGGAATACTCAAAGTGATTGTGCATAATGAAACAAGAGCTAATGTCTAAATATTACTTAACTGCCATTTTCTTCAAAGATAACACCTTATCTGAAGCTAGAATTAATTGACCTAAACAAGACACTTAATGATTGGACCAATTTTCATACAAGCATGAGTTGCTACCACACTGCACACCAGCAACATAGTTAATTGATTAGTCATTGTGCCTAAACACACCTCAAGGACATTGGTCCAGGGAATATGTCAGTGATTCAACAAAATTAATTGATTTAATTTCCCACACAAAGTAATATTTAGTTGGTTCTTAGAAGCAAACTTAGAATTTATATCAAATAATTCATGCATTCTCCAAATACATTTAGGACATTTTAAATAATGATTTTAGTGACTGTAAGCTCTGTAAACTAATATGTAGAGTTATACAATATACATATCTGAAAATAAATGTTTTACAGCATCTATTCACTTGCTGAGAACCACATGAAGAAAAGTTGGCTAGACAATCTAGTTCTTCAATGTCTCAAGTAACCATCAGAAAATACAATAAAAATATATGAAGATTAAGGTATAGCCTGTTTTGAATTAAATTCTACTTTTTCTTGTACTTAAATCATCATTAAATCCAAGTATATTTAAAAGGAAAAACAATAAAGTACAATTAAGGTCATTCTTATACAAGAGGATGCATTTAAATTGTTGCAATTGCAATTTTATTTTAGAAATATGCTCAATGTACAGTTAAGGAGCAAATATGAACCTTAAATTCTTTGTTAGATTTCCAGGTTTTTTCTTTCCAAATTCCTTACCATATAAGAAAATACCACTTATCTCAATTTATTCTGGTTGGAGGAAGAATTGAATCATAGTGAAGGAAACCAATTACCTGATTGTTAAAACTATTTATTCAACATTTAAAATCACATACTGCCTTGGGAAAACATCAGCAAATAAATCACATATGAAATTTTAAAGACATTCCTTTGTATTGTTATTGTTACTAGCTCTAAAATTTCTGGTTCCAGGAACTGCCTGATCTAATGACTTTGATTTTCATGGAGGAGGGTCTCTCCAGCCAGCATTAAATGGAGCCAGCCCTCAGTATCAGGAGACTGATTTGAACTTTGATTTCAGAAAAGGTTTACCTGAGGAATGCCTCCTCTGGTTGATGATAAATCTGCTCCTTTCAGGACACACTGGAGTCCAAGGTGTAGTTAAATCGAGAAAGAGGATACAATATGAATTAAGGATGAGAACATGTTATGAATCAAGGAGACAACTTAAATATAAGCGGTATGTAATAAACACGAGAAGACAAAGGAAGGGAAACAGAACTCGGGTTGCCTGGAAACAATCAATTCCCATTTTGATAAAACATAGAGTCTAGGAGAGTAATTAGCATCAAGGCCAGATCAATTTTCTTCAACACAGTATTTCATTAGATTGCTACATGACAGCATACTAATTAAAACTGATCAGTCTAATTAGAATCCCATTAACAGGAAAGGCAATGGCATCGAATGTTCTAACATTCATGAAGCAGTGACTGTAGATGCTTTTTTAAAAAGATTTCTTTCTAATTTTATTAAGAGAAAACAAAAAAATATGAGGTCGACTGACCAAAGAAGTTGAGACACACTAGAAGACAAACCCCTAAGATTCTAATACCCAGAAATTTAAAAATTGTTAGGGAAAAATGGAAACAAAGTACAGTGTGTCCAAGCATTCTAGCAATCACAACATCATAGTACATGAGAGCCAGAGACAGGAGGATTAAGAGTTCAAGGCTACCCGTAAATGCAAAGGGAGTTCAAGGCCAACAAAAAGAAAAGA
This sequence comes from Peromyscus leucopus, assembly GCF_004664715.2. Lineage (NCBI taxonomy): Eukaryota > Metazoa > Chordata > Mammalia > Rodentia > Cricetidae > Peromyscus > Peromyscus leucopus. Next base: position 35,504,150 of record NC_051073.1, on the reverse strand, counting down.
AAAAAAAGGTCTAAAAAATTATCATTTTAAAAATTCAGGATGGCCGGGCGTTGGTGGTGCATGCCTTTAATCTCAGCACTCAGGAGGCAGAGTCAGGCGGATCTCTGTGAGTTCGAGGCCAGCCTGGGCTACCAACTGAGTTCCAGGAAAGGCGCAAAGCTACACAGAGAAACCCTGTCTCGAAAAAACCAAAAAAAAAAAAAAAAAAAAAATTCAGGATGAAATAAGATTATAATTTTAGAGACATAAGATAAAAATAAATTGTAAATGTAATAGTAAAATAACTCACTTGGCTTAGTTCCTTCGGTAAATACCATCATGAAAAAAGAAAAGATGAAATTACAGTACCTGTGGTATTTTAGTATTCATATTAATATAACCAGATTTCTTGAGAGATTGAATCAAAGTCAAATCTTTAACATATTTATTATATGCACTGTTTCCTACCACTACACACTTTCTCTTTTACACATATATACTAGAAAAGCAGTGGTGGCGCACGCCTTTAATCCCAGCACTCGGGAGGCAGAGCCAGGTGGATCTCTGTGAGTTCGAGGCCAGCCTGGACTACCAAGTGAGTTCCAGGAAAAGGCGCAAAGCTACACAGAGAAACCCTGTCTCAAAAAACCAAAAAAAAAAAAAATAAATAAATAGAAAAGCTGAGCTGTGTCAACATAAGATGCTTAGTGTTCTCTGCATAGATGTTATCTGCATTTGATGAACCTTTGTCCAGGTAACATAGACACAAACCTTCTCTGTTTTATTTGGATGGGAGGAAGAGTTATGGGAAAATGCCAGCATGCATTATTCTTGCCTAGACTCTACCTCACTGATGCCTGGAAGGCACTTGATGGTCTTCAATCTTCTAAAGCCTTACATGGAGAATTCTCAGTCTTTTCTGTACATTGTCATTGCCTGAACATACTGAGCTTTCTGTTATTGCCCAGGTTAGAGGAACTGCCCAACCCTGTGAAATGCTACTTGTCCATGGTTCACTAGGACTCACAGTACCCCTCTCTGAGCAATTCTCTTTAAACACATAGAGTGCCTAGAATGCCTAGACACTAGCATTTTAGAAAATCATAATTATTGAAATGCATACATGATCAAATTGTTCATATGATGATGCACTGTGCTATATTTCCCCCTTCCCTTTGCTTGAAAAAGCCTCTCATCTCTGTTGAAAATTTTATGTTCCAGTCCACCAGTTTGTCCATTGAATGTGAAGCCATCAGCCTACAATCATTCATATATTTTTCTTCTCACTGTCAGACTGTATTTTCAGTATAGGAGGAATGGTAATACATGAAGCTTCCTCCTAAATGTTGATAGACCATCTGTATTAGTTGAGATTCGCTAGAGTCACAGAACTTACAGAATAAATCAACCTCTCTTTATATATATAAATATATGGATTTATTGGAATAACGTAGAGGCTGCAGTCCAACAGTGGCTAGCTGTGAATGGAAAGTTCAAGAATCCAGTAGTTGCTCCGTCCCACAAGCTTCGGTGTCTCAGCTGGACTTTAGTGTATGCTGAAATCTAGAAGAAGTAGGCTCCTGTGGGAACCCAGCTGGGAGACTAGCTCCCACATTTTACAACAGGGCACTCTTGAGGAGTGAGGGATAAGAGATATTAGATAGAAGGATAGAGGGGAGAGAAACAGATAGAAACAAAGGATAGCTTTGGGTGGGCCTGGATCATTATCTACCAGCCCTTTCTGTCTCTTCTAAAGGGCTATTTATAGGAATGCCAAGAGGTGCAGCAAAAGACTTCCCCCTAGCACAGCTAACTACAGACCCTTCCAATCACCTGGTAACCACACACATGGACAAGCACTCCTCTAATGCAGTCTTGCTTGGTAAAGCAAGCTCAGATTACACTAGAAAATCTTTGTGGGCCTCCACAGGCTTCAATGCCAGTGAAGGAATTGATGTGCTGACAAGGCGAGGGCAAGCAGGCGAGATCGAAAAATCCCTTCCTTCTTCCATTGTCCTTATATAGGCTTTAAGCAGAAGGTGTGGCCCAGATTAAAGATGTGCCTTCCCACCTCAAGATCTGGATTAAAGGTGTGTATTATCTCACCTTAAGATTCAGATCAAAAACTTTGTCTACCTGTCTCAAGATCCAGATCACAAGTTTGACCTCCATTTCTGGACTATAGTTTATTACAGATATAGTCAAGTTGACAAGCAGGAATAGCCATCACAATCCACCCTTGTCAACTTGACACATAATTATGTCATGATCAATTTCAAAATGAAAACAATAACCAGGTCATAATAACACCTAAACATAACTATGCCATGTATAATTACAAATGCATTATATATTTAACCAGGTCATAATTATCCCTAACATGATGTAACTATCCCTTATATAACCACAAATGCATTATAAATCTAGAATAGGTGGCAATGGCCCTTGGGGGACATCTTTTCTTAGTTAGGGTTTCAATTGTTGTGAAGAGACACCATGACCATGGCAACTCTTATAAAGAAAGATGCTGTGGGATGTTCTGTATGGCAAATATGTTAATAAATAAAACACTGATTTGTCAGTAGCCAGACAGGAAGTATAGGCAGGACTAACAGAGAGGAGAATTAAGGGAGCAAGAAGGGAAGGAGGAGACTGCCTACAGCCGCTGCCAGGACAAGAAAGATGTAAGGTACCAGTAAGCCACGAGCCATGTAGCAAAGTATAGATTAATAAAAATGGGCTAAATATAAGAGTAAGAGCTAGACAATGATAGGCATGAGCTAATGGCCAAGACGTTTAAGTAATATAAGGGAATGTATGTTTATTTTATAAGTGGGCTCTAGGACTGGCGGGGCTTGGCGGGAGCTGGAGAGAAATTCTCCAGCTACAGAAAGATATTTAATGGGGTGGTTTACAATTTAGTAAATTTAGTTTACAGAGGCTTAGTCCATTATCATCATGTTGGGACATTGCAGTATGCAAGAAGACATGGTGATGAAGCTGAGAGTCCTATATCTTGTACAGGTAATAAGAAGTGGTCTCTCTCAACTGGGCATGGTTTGAGCACATATGATACCTCAAATCCTCCCTCCACAATTGACACACTTATTCTAATAAGACCACACCTACTCCAAGAAGGTTACATCTCCTAACAGTACCACTCCTTTGGTGGCCACTTTCTTTCAAACCACCATACCACCCATTCTCATTAATTATTCCTCTTACAGGAATAATTCTCTATTCTTGTCTTCTTAGACAAGTAATGCAGTATTCTATCACAGGTTTTAGAATCTGTATATAGCTTGCCCTATGAGCTTTTGTAATATATACTGTAACTACATAATCTCAGATGTTTCACCCAATCACAAAATCAATTTGGAGTGTGTGTTTGTGTATGTGTGTGTGTGTTTAATAGAACATTCTATTAAATGGAGTACAGTTTAGCAAAACAAATGTCTAGTGTTGCAGAATATTTGTTTAACTATGCAAAGATGTGTTCCATTTGTTTAATTTTATGAAGATTTCATTTCAATTATGTACAACTTTCATTTTAAGTGACATTACTTGTAATTATTTGGCAAATTTTCAAGTAAGGAGGGGGCAGAGCCAACCACCAGAGTCACACAGCAGAAGGCCTCGTTGCCTCCATAGTTTAAGGTTTGGCTCACACAGTCAGAGAATACTACAGATGCACAGTAAAAACAAGCCCAAACAGAAAAAAAAAAAACTTTAAACATGCTATAGTGTGCATAGGTATGTAAGAAAGAAAAGAAAATGGGTATAGACAGTGAAAGGAAAAATAGTTTAAAAATAATTAAGTAGAGTCTTTAAAGAAAGAGTAAAGTAATACAAATAAATAAATAGATAGATAAATAAATAAGGCATGTGAAAATGGAAAATACATAGGGAGTATGAATCATGTATGATATTTTGTTGTTGTTGTTGAATTTCCTGAATGCTGATGAGCAAATAACAGCTGTTGAGAAACATGGGATTATAAAAGGAACTACAGGATTAAACCAGCCTAGATACTTTAGGGATGTCTTAACTTTAAAAAGGAATTCAGAATATGTATTGTCTTGAGGGAGAGGTTATGCTTTTGTTTCCATGGGACATGGAAGGCTATGGATTCCTTCAAAATTAATAGAGACAAGAATTGATTGAGGGAGAGCTCTGAAAATCTTTGCTATATACATAAAGAAATAAACCTAGAAAAACTACAAGATAGGTGACATATATGCTGTCCCTTGATGTGGGAACATCTCTGAGACTGAATGAGATAAGATTAATCTTGTTGGTTATAGAGACCACATGACTTCTTATTACATACTATTCTTTTATATGGCATGGATATAAGTTTGGTTATACAGTCCAAACAAATTTATAAAGTTGACAAATGTCTTTGATGTGCTCAAACATACAATAAAACTCATCTTTTTCTGGCATGTGTATAACATACTTCCCATATTTGTTTTAATGCAGAGTTGTATGTCACCTTTGAAAGTCTGTGTGTTTTTAAAACAAGGAGACCAGACACCATTGAAAATGGGTGGATCAGGTGATCCAGCCTTTTAGAGTGCCACTTCCTTTGCAGTTTCCTCCGAGTTCTGCACTCAGAAAAACTTCAAGGCTGCTAGCTGAGAGGTCCAGCCTCGCAGACTATTCTAGCCAGGATTTCAGATAATTCTTACACTTTCCCATTACACAAAGACTGAACAACAAGTGTTATAGCTAGTTTTCTTAAGTCCTGACTATTATCTCAATTTTCTGAGGGTACCCTGGGGATGTCATCACCTCCAGACAACAGGAAGCAGTCTAAAGAACACAATGCCCACATTCCCAAGAGTTGAGGTGCATGGTTTTTGGTCATTTGATGGGTTATGTCTTTTTGTCAACCTTTAGTGGGGATATAGAAATATAGGATAAAATGACAACTATTCATCTAAAATATTTTACACTGGTATGGATTTTTGTGCATTAATAAAAACTAAAGGTTATTTTGTTATTTGGTATATATGCTTCTAATCTTAAGGTATTATACCTGTGCAGCTCATTTGAAAATGTGATATAAAGTTCTAGTCCTTGAAAACTGTTATTTCTCCCTCAACTCTTGCCATCCCCTCTCCTCCCTTCCACTCTGCCTTCACTTTCATTCCATTCCTCCTTGGCTTCTGTTCAGCAAAGGGCATAGCAACAAAACATAGCATATTAGTAAAACTGAGCACCTCCCCTTGTATTAAGGCTGGGCAAGGCAACCCAGTATAAGGACTAGGTTCTCAAAAGAAAGCCCTTGTTCCCAATGTTAGGAGTCCCACAAAAGACCAAGCTACACAACTGTCACATTAGATATAGAGGGTTTAGATCAGTCCCATACAGGCTCCCCGGCTGTCAGTTCAGATTGTGAGCTCCTACAAGCCCAGATTAGTTCATTCTGTGGATTTCCTTGTAATGTCCTTGACTCCTCTAGCTCCTATAATCATTTCTCCCTCTCCTTAGCAGGATTCCCTAAGTTCAGCCCAATGTTTGTCTGTGGGTCTCTGCATCTGTTTCCATCAGTAATTGGATGAAGCCTCTCTGATGACAATTGGGGTAGGCACCAATCTATGAGCAACACAGAATATCATTAAGCATCATTACATTGACATTTTTTCCCAGTAATGTTTGGTTCAATCCTGTGTGTCTGGGTCCTGGGATTCTAAGTAGTGCCAGGAGTGGGCTCACACTTATGGCCTCAGTCTCAGGCTGGCCCAGTCATTGGTTGGCCACTCCCATTATCTTTGTGCCACCCTTATCTCAGCACATTCCATAGGCAGGACAGACTGTATGTCAAAGGTTGTGTACCTGAGTTGGTGTTCCAATCCCTTCACTGGAAGTCTTGCCTGGACACAGGAGATGGCTAGGTCAGGCTAGTATCTGCTATTTTTAGGAGTCTTAGCTAGGTGTTCTTTATAGATTCCTTGGAGTTTCCTTTGTCCCAGGTTTCTACATGACCCTGAAATGACCCCCCTTTCCAGTTATCTCTTTTAGTACTCTACCCCTCCTTCCACCCCCAACCTGACCCATCATGTACCCATTCCCACCCACTCTCAGTCTACCCTCAAAATCTCTTCTTTTGCCATTCTCGGGGAGCTGAGAATGTCCCCCTTGAGCACTCCTTATTAACTAAGACTTCCTAGATCTGTGGATTATAGCATGGTTATCTTCACTTTACAACTATATCCGCTTATGAGTGAGTACATACCATGTTTGTCTTTCTGGGTCTAGGTTACCTCACTCAAGATTTTTTTTCTGGTTCTATCCATTTGCCTGCAAATATCATGATGTCATTGTTTTTTTTTTACAGCCAAGTAACACTCCATTGTGTACATGTACCACATTTTCTTTATCTATTCTTTGGTTGAGATGCATCGAGGTTGTTTCCACATTCTGGCTATTATGAGCAATGCTACTATGAGCATAATTGAACAAGTGTCCTTAAGGTATGATTGAGTATCCTTTGGGTATATATATTTGAGTTAGATCAATTACCAATTTTCTGAGGAACACCATAACGATTTCTAAAGTATCCGTAGAAGTTAACACTCCCACCAACAGTTTCCCTTGCACCACATCCTGTCCAGCAGGAGCTGTCACTTGCATTTTTGATCTTAACCATTCTGACAGGTGTAAAATAGAATCTCAGAGTCGTTTTGATTTGTGTTTCATTGATGGCTGAGGATGTTGAACATTTCTTTAAGTGTTTCTCAGCCATTTGAGATTTTTCTGCTGAGAATTCTCAGTTTAAGTCTGTACTCCATTTTTTAATTAGATTATTTGTTTTTTGATGTCTACTTTCTTGAGTTCATTATATATTTTGGGAATCAACCCTCTATTGGATGTGGTGTTGGTGAATATCTTTTCTCATTCTGTAGACTGCTGTTTCGTCCTTTTGATCGTGCCATTTGCCTTACAGAAGCTTTTCAGGTTCACGAGGTCCTATTTATTAATTGTTGATTTTAATGTCTGCTCTATTGATGTTCTATTCAGAAAGTTGTCTCTTGTGTCAATATGACTAAGGTTATTCCCAATTTTCTCTTCTATCAGGTTCAATGTGTCTGACTTTATGTTGAGGTAATTTATCCACTTGGACTTGAGTTTTGAGCAAATGATAGATATGGATCTATTTGTATTCTTCTATATGCTGACATTCAGTTATACCAGCAACATTTGTTGAAAATGCTTTCTTTTTTACATTGCATAATTTTGGCTTCTTTGTCAAAGATCTGCTGTCCATAGGTTTGTGGTTTATATCTGGGTCTTTTATTTGATTCCCTTGATCCACCTGTCTGTTTTTATAGACAGTACCATTCTGTTTTTATCACTATAGCTCTGTAATAGAAATTGGAATCATGCATGGTGATAGCTCCAGAAGATCTTTTATTGTACATGATTGTTTTAGCTATCCTGGGTTTTCTGTTTTACCATATGAAGTTGAGCATTGTTCTTTCAATGTCTGTAAAAAATTGTGTTGGGATTTTAACAGGGATTACATTGAATCTGTAAATTGCTTTTGGTAGGATGGCCACTTTTACTTCGTTAATCCTACCAATCCACGAGCATAGGAGACCTTTCCATCTTCTATTATCTTCTTCAATTTTTTCTTCAAAGACTTGAATTTCTTGTTTGTTGTCTCTTTCACTTGATTGGTTAGAGTGACACCAAGATATTTTATATTATTTATAAGTGAAGGATGCTGTTCCCCTGATTTCTTTCTCGGTCCATTTGTTGTTTGTGTATAGGAAGGTTACAGACTTTTTTTTTTAGTTAATTTTGTATCCAGCCAATTCACTGAAGATGTTTATCAGCTGAAGAATTCCCTGGTAATATTTTGGGGATTTATATATATATACATACACATATCTTCAGTAGATATTGATACTTTGACTTCTTCCTTTCCAATTTGCATCCCCTTGATCTCCTTTATTTGTCTTATGGCTCTAGCTAGAACTTCAAATACTCTGTTGAATAGATATGGAGTGAGTGGTCATGATTGTCATGTTCCTGATTTTAGTGGAATTGCTTTAAGTTTCTATTTAACTTGATATTGGCTGTTGTTTTTTGTATATTGCTTTTATTATGTTTAAATATGTTCCTTATATCTCTAATCTCTCCAACACTTTTATCATGAAGGGGGGTTGGATTTTGTCAAAGGTTTTTTTCAGCATCTAATGAGATGATCATATGTTTTTTTTTTCTTTCAGTTTGTTTATATGGTAGATTACATGACAGATTTTTATACATTAAATCATCCCTGCATCTCTGGGATGTAGTGTACATGATCATTGTAGATGATCTCTTTTATGTGTTCTTGGATTCGGTTCATGAGGGAAATTGGCCTGTAGCTCTATTTCTTTGTTGAGTATTTGTGTGATTTGGGTGTCAGCATGACTGCTGCCTCATAAACAGAATTTAAATTTGGCAAAGTTCCCTTCTGTTTCTATTTTGTAGAATACTTTGAGGAGTATTGGTATTAACTCTTCTTTGAAAGTCTGGTGGAATTCTGCAATAAAATGTCTGGCTTGAAAGTTTTGTTGTTGCTAGGAGACTTTTAATGACTGCTTCTATTTCCTTAGAGGTTATAGGTATATTTAAATTGTTTATCTGGTCTTAATTAAATTTTAGTATGTGGTATCTATCAAAAAATTTGTCCATTTCTTTTCCATTTTTGTAGAGTACAGATGTTTGACCTTTTTGTTTCTGATTATTTGTTTTTAATTTAGATATTCTCTCACTCCTTTTTAGTTAGTTTGGATAAGGGTTTGTTTATCTTGTTGATTTTCTCTAAGAACCAACTCTTTGTTTCATTGACTTTCTACATTGTTCTCTGTTTTCTATTTTATTGATTTCGGCCCTCGGTTTGATTATTTGCTGCATCTGCTCCTCTTGGATGTGTTGGCTTCTTTTTGTTTTAAGCTTTCAGGTGTGCTGTTTAGTCAGTAGTATGAGATTTCTCCAAATTATTTATGTATGCTCTTAGTGCTATGAACTTTCCTCTTAGCACCACCTTCATTGTGGCCAGTAAGTTTGGGTACATTGTGTACTCATTTCATTGAATTCTAGAAAGTCTTTCATTTTTTCTTCATTTCTTCTTTGACCCACTGGTAGTTCAATAGAGTTGTTCAATTTCCATGAATTTGAGTGCTTTCTGAAGTTTCTGTTGTTATTGAAATCTAGCTTTAATCCATAATGATCTTATAAGAGACAGTGGGTATTTCAAATTTTTTTTGTATCTATTGAGGCATGTTTTTTGTTTGAGTATATTACCAATTTTGGAGAACATTACATGAGGTCCTGAGAAAAAGGTATATTCTTTTGTGTTTGGGACAAATGATCTGTAGATATCTGTTAGGTCCATTTGATTCATAACATCTGTTAGTTCTGTTATTTCTCTGTTTAGTTTCTGTATGGACAGCCTGTCCATTTGATGAGAGTCGGGTGTTAAAGTCTCCCACTATTAATTTATGGGTTTTGATGTGTGATTTAAGCTTTAATAATGTTTCTTTATAAATGTGTTTGCCTTGCATTTGGGGCATAAATGTTCAGAATTTCAGGTATGCTGTTTAGTCAATAGTATGACTTCATATGGGTGAATTTTTCCTTTGATGAGTATGCAATGCCATTCCTTATCTCTTTTGATTAATTGTGGTATTAAGTCTATTTTGTTAGATGTTGGGATAGCTACACCAGCTTGCTTCTTATGCCAATTTGATTGGAGAATCTTTTTCCAACCCTTTACTCTGAAGTAATGTCTATCTTCGAAGTTGAGGTGTGTTTCTTGTACAAAGAAGAAGGATGGGTCCTGTTTTTGTATCCATTCTTTTAGCTGTGTCTTTTTATTTGGGAATTGAGTCCATTGATATTGAGAGATATTAATAATTAATGATTGTTAATTCCTGGTGGGTGTTTTTTTTTTCTGGTGCTGGTGGTGATAGTAGGTGTGTGTGTGTGTGTGTGTGTGTGTGTGTGTGTGTGTGTGTATGTTTCCCTTCCTTGGGTTTTGCTAGTGTGAGATTATCTATTATCTGTGTTTTTGTGTAGCTAATTTCCTTGGGTTGGGTGGCTTTTTTCTTATTAGCAGATTTTAAATCAATAATAAACCATGTATAAATATACTTTCATTAGTACATAAAATATTTTTCTTTTTTTCCTCAACTTATTAACTCTTTTCTGGACCTGAAATTAGAAATCATTTAAATTATCCAAGAATGGCCTAGAAGGTTTTACTGGCTGAAAAGTTGCATTGTTACATCCAATCACCTCCAAGTGTTACTTAAATATCTAATGGATATTATTAAATTTGGAAGCTAGTAGAGATAAAAATGGTCCAGGCAGGCATATGATGCCTGATAAGATTTATGTTCTGGCTAGAAACTCCAGCAATTAGTTAGTTCAGTGACTTCTGACAGGAAAACAATTGGGCAGGCAGTGAATTATGTGTGAACACAATTGATACCTTCAGCATCTTATATTAATCAAGTGAAGTCTGAGCAATTGGATTTTAGGGTGTGTTTATGCATGGGTGAGTGTGTGAGTGAGTGTGTATGTTTGTGTATATGCATTGTGTCTGTGTCTCTCTATGTGTGTTTATTATACAAGTTAAAATACAGGCATTTGTAAGGGCAAACATAGAAAATCTGAGTTATGAGCAAGTTCATTAGAGATATCTCTGGGGCCTCACTAGATTATTAAATAGATCTCAAACATCATGTTCCTCATTTTAGTTGAGAACCAATAAAGTTGATTGTTTGTAGTACATAATTGCATCTCAAAATGATCCCAATCACAGAGCATTTATTTACAGTTGATTACTGCATAACTGTCCACTAAGAAATCTGAGTGGTTGCCCATAAATGTATCATAGTCGTGGTACTCATAGTAATTTGAATCAATATTCCCTTTTTTTAAAAAAAAATGAAACTTTTTTAATTACCTTGAGGTAGGTATATACTACTGTGGTTGACAATAAAAAAGATTCAAATATGTCAATATGAATAATTTATTGTGTTGTGAATTACTTACTTAACTTTAAATGAAGTATCACCTTCATCCAAGCAAATAAAAAATTATCTTCAGTACCACAACTGTGAGCAAAGTGAAAACATTCATGCACAAAGCCTCTTATTCAGAAACATAGCACTAGTAACAAAGTAACAAAAATTTCCCTGCTCACATTCTAGTTAGTTTTCCTCATCAAAGTTAATTAAACCTTTTATTAGCATAGATTAGTTTTGCTTGTTAAGCATTTTGAAAATAGAATTTGAGTGTATATTCTTTCTGCAATAAGGCAGCAAAATTTTGTTTCATTCATTCACTTCTCTTGCTATAGCAGTGTTCATTTTGTGTGTGTGTGTGTGTGTGTGTGTGTGTGTGTGTGTGTGTGTGTATGTGTGTGTGTTTTCTTTACAATTTGTAATGCTATTCACTATAATGCTGATGAATATCTTGGTTACCTTCATTCATATCAGTTGTGAATGGAGTGTTTTATGAACACCATTGTGTGTTGTCTGAACATATATAACATGTTGCTTTGCTATGTATCCTTAAGAGGAAGATTCTTGAAGAGTGTTAAATTGTTCAAAGTGAATTCTCTCAGACAACCACACAGTGTGAGTTCTTTATCGCTTACTGTGTACTCTATTTCATTTTCAAGTCTATCTGAGGCTCTTGAGTTGACACAGCTTGAGTATGACCCAAGGCCAAATAGGCCCTTTTCCAGATCCTGGCAGAAGTCTGGTCTTAAACCAGAACCAGAATTATCTCCAGGTGGCAGGGCATAAAAGCAGCACTTAATAAGCCTACTTCCTTTGTTATTTGACATTTTGTCAGAAAGCAGAGCCTGAGAATGAACACAGAGTGTAGAAAAGAAAAAAAATCAAAGAAATTTTGCATTTCCCATATGAGGGAAACAAAATCAAGTAACTTTCTAAGTCATTTGAGCCCCAAGGACAAGTCCAGGATGGAAACTTGAAAAGGGCACTTCATTTTCTTCACAATGGTTAAAGGCACATTGATTGATGATTAATCTACTCCAATCAAAGTCATTATTCCCTGAATAAACAGCTGTCACTGAACAGAGCTTCCACTCTCCTTAACTCTCCTTACATAGAAGCCTCAGTACCTTCGGAGGACCTCTGAAGAACATAATTATATTGTTCAGTTTTTACTACAAACACAGGGAAATAGTTTGAAATTCTGAACAAAATTACTCAGACATTAGAAGATGTTTAGTCGTTGGCAAATAATAACCATTTTGTTCAATGTTTTCCACATTTCTAGGGCCACAATAAAACACATAATAAATCACAGTATTACTGAGCCAAGCTGGCTAGTTAGATTAATCAAACTGGTAAGCTCCAGATTTAGCAAGGCATGCTATCTCAGTAAATAAAGTAGAAGGTACCCAATGTCAATCTATGACCTTAACATACATGTGCACATTTTGTATAGTAAGTCAACAAAAGTTTGTTTCATTCATTCAATATTTTGCTGCAGTCATGTTCACTCTGTGTTATTTTACATTTTTTTTTACTCTTTCTGATGCTATTCATTATACTGCTGATGAACATCTTGATAAACATCATTTATGTTGGTCATGAACAGTGTTTTATGAACACTCTTGTAAGTTGTATGAATTCATATAACATTTTGTTGTCATTTTTAACCACTCTACATTTTTTCAGCAAGCACTAAATATACACTGATGATTAGCATGAGTATTATCTACAAGTCCTGTTAAACGTTGTGGTGGTTTAAAGGAGGTTTCCAAAGAACACCCCGGGCCCCTTTCTCACCATGCCTGCTGCCTTCTTATCAGGATGTAAAGCTGTCAGCTATTTCTCCAGCACCATGCCTGCCTGCCTGCCTACCTGCCTGCCACCATGATCCCTGACATAATGACAATGAGCTAATGCTCAAAACTGCATGCAAACCCTCAATTTAATGTTTTCTTGTATAAGAGTTGTCTTTGACATGATTTCTCTCCACAGCCATACAATAAATAAGAAAAATGTTTTATATTTTATATATCTAGCATTTATTTATGAATTTATTTGTGTTGATGGATTTCTGCCTCTGGAATGCTAGGATTAAAGGCGTGTGCTATCACTGCCCAACTAGTGACTTTTCTGTTCTCTGACCCCAGATAAGTTTATTAAGGTACACGATATTTTGGGGAACACAAGACCACCACAGACCACCTTTACCCATCAAGCCACCTTACCAGCACATTAATTTAAGAATTAAAAATTAAAAATTCCTTCTGTGGAAGAATAAACCTGCATTATTATCTTAGAATTTAATCTTCACAATTTAGTCCCTATTTTCTTTAATTTATAAGAACAAGTGGATATTTCTAACATGAGTTTTAATTAATTACAATAGTAACGTTTTCATTGCCTAACAAAATGTGAAGTTTTTCATTGCTGTGTAACAAAGATATGTACATTTATAATAATGTATTTTGATGGGCATGCTGTTCTAAGAAAAATTTAAGCCAGAATTATCTGAATAAACACATTTTAAAGGAAAGGATGAGTTGTAGATATAACCAACTGTCTTATTAAATAAGAAACACAGAACCAATGTAAAAGAGAAAGCCAAGAGGTCAAAGCTCAGAGCTAAAACCTTACCCTTCCTCCTGCGGTGGTCCTACCTCTCCGAAAGAGCCCTGCTTCCTGTGTGTTTGTCTTGATATAGTCTTTCTGTTTTGCCTTCTCATTGGTTGTAAACCCAAATATGTGACTGCCTTGTCACTGCCTGTAAGTACAGCCCTCCAGTTCTTAAAGGCATATGTCTCCAATGCTGGCTGTATCCCTGAACACACAGAGACTTACCTAGCTCTGCCTACCAACTGCTGGGATTAAAGGCGTGTGCCACCGCCGCTGCCGCCACCTTCGCCACCGCCACCACCGCCATGCTCTTTCTATGGCTCTAATAGCTCAGACCCCCGGGCAGCTTTATTTATTAACATACAATTAAAATCACATTTCAGTACAAATAAAATATCACCATAATGAGTTGTTATAAACATAGAAGAAAATGGTTTCTCGTGAATGAAAAAATTATCTTATAAGCTAAAACCATGCAATTAGTTAGAAAGAAAAGATAACAAACACAGAGAAACAGAGAGAGGCAGACACACACACACACACACACACACACACACACACACACACAAAGAGAAAGATTTGTTCCTCTTAGTTTCACAAATCAACTTGAAAATAAAGCTATTTTCCTCTCCTATTTCTGCTAAAACTAAAATTATTTGGACCTTACAATAATACTTTTCAATTTCAAGAAACAGGAAGTTCTTTAAAAAATAGCATGTCTTTTTTTCCCCCTAAAGTTCAAGAAAGGTTAGTGGAAACCAGAATCAAAGAATATCATCTATTAATATCATTACTTCCCATACACCAGAGTTGCAAAGTTCCATCTGTTATATATGAGGCTGATACCAAAGGAGAACTGTGACCTAACAGTATTATGCTTAGTATGTTTCTACAAGAGAATTCTATAAAACTAAGTAAATAAACAAATGGAAAAAAGCATTCTCTGGTGAAGTTAAAGAACAAAAATGTTCTTCCTGCAGCTAGGCAATTCCCCTGGGTGACTGAAATTCCTACAGCAGGGAAGACAAATTATGATGACATTTCATAACATACAGAGGGAGCTTCCTTTACGATGTAAGATTTTCACAAATCCTTTAGAAAATCCATTGAAAAGGTCAACTTGTTGTAAAACAGTAGTTTTTAGCTGTAGTACAGTGACAGCAGGCGTACTGTAATCAGTCACAAGGATGTGTTGCAAGCAATTTGTTACAAACAACATATAAGTTACTGCCATTTGCAAATGATTCACCTTTTATGAATTACCCTCTAGTTAAGGTTCTCCCTATAAATGGCATTACTCTGAAATCTACAAACATGGCCTAGAGAAGGACTGAGTCTTCTGTGGGAATCTGTTCATCATAAGTGATAATAGAGATGGAACAGTTAGGACCAAAACATGTTTGTATCACTGCACAGAGAACAGAAGTTAGAGAACTGCTTTCTATAGTAATTATTTTTAGACATATTGGCATTAAAATTATAAATGGTAATGGGATATACATATCTTCATGAAACAAGCAGGAAGAGGAAATGGCTTAAAATCATTAAGGCTGCATTGTCAATAAAACTAGCTAATTTTGAAATGTATTATATTAATTTAGTTCTATTATTAGTCTTAAAAATACTAAAGAAAGGAAAATAGAGTAAATAAGGGAATCTGATGAGCTTTTAGGCTAAATATAAATACAAAGGAAGAGGAAAAACTTTGCAAGGTACAAAAATTAATCAAAACTCTATTAAAATGTGTTTGTATTTGTTGTGATCTTGATAATTCATCAACTTGTGGTAGTAACTAGATAATTAATTCTCTCAATTCTTTTACCAAATACTTTAAGTACCACCTTGCTCCCAAATAAAAGAATTTTAAAAACTAGATTACTGAAGAGGTCAGGGACTCCATGGTTTTTAATGTTACAGACTCCACGTGAAATAACCAAAAAGGAAATCGAAGCAGCACCAGGAGAAATTACATATTAAAAATTGAAACTGTGTTAAATAAAAGTTGTCGCTAGAGTAGCCCCATGAATCACAAAACACAAGCATGGTCAACAACTGTAGAAGTTGTTGTTCAGTAGGAGGCAGAGAAAGAGAGGGTGTGGCAGGAGGCATGGCATTCACTAGAGCAGACTGTACTCCCAAGTGATGGCATTCCCAGAGAAAGCTACCTCCATCCAGAAGCAAACCTGCCAGAAACTGAGAACAAAAGGCCTTGGGCTTCAGACCACAAAACCTTAACCCTGTTTAAAACTGGAATCCACTTGGAAACTCTTCTAGACTAGGAAGAACGTGCTGGAAATAAATCTTATTATAAATGAAACTAAAAAAAAAAAGTGGTTCTTTAAAGTTTGAGAGTAGGTTGGCGCTGTTTGGAGATAGAGGGTTTCCTCTTAAGAAAATTGAAGTGTCTTGAAGCTGACTGTACAGGTGGCTTGGAATATATGTAAATATAGTGAAAAGAAACGTTGTTGCAGCTCAAGTGGGTAGGATGCCTTGAGTATGAATGTTGGGTAACTCCAAAAAATTACTTAAGGGAAAAGAGAGAGGAGGATAAAATCATATGATATCTAAATTCAGACGCTAAAAACAAGACTCTTTAATTAGGTATGTTTACTAAAATGAAAAAAAGAAGGTAACTGAAGTAGTTAAAATTACATATGAAAAGAGCACAATAGTTTTCTGAAAATATTAAGGTATAGGAAATTTGTATTAGGTTTTTCTGAGCAAGCGACATGAAATTTTTTTTCCTTTTATCCCAGTATCCTAGTTTTCTGGCTTCTCTGATAATTACCAGGACACTTTGGGGAGAAGGGGTTTATTTCAACTTACAGGTGACAATCCACCAACAACGGAAGTCAGCAAAGTGGTGTGGTGCATAAGGATGGGCAACCTACAGTGGCTATGTCCCTAGGGGAAAGCTTACACTCCTTCCCTCTCTAGCCATCTCTTGTCTGTAGTTCCTGCAGTAGAAGTGGAGCCTCGGGTGTCCTTTGTCAATCTGTGATGGAATGTTCACTGGTATGAATGATGCAGGTCTTGTGCAGTCAACCACAGCTGTTGAATATTCATTGGAACTCGTTTTCTCAATATTTCTCCTGGTCTTCTAACTCTTCCAGTCTTTCTGCCCCCTCTTCCATGATGTTCTGGAGCCCTGAGTGTGAGGAATGTGAGTGTGTGGAAGGAGTGTATGGTGGATGTGCTGTTTGTATATGGGAGCTCCATAATCACTTATCTTCTGCACTTTGAACCATTGTTGGTCTCCGCAATAACTTTTGTCCATTGCAAAAAAAGAGAAACTTCTATGACGATAAATGATAAATGAACTCCGTGAAGTGGCAAGATATGAAAGTAAACTCCAAAAATTCAGCAGCGTTTCATTATAAATAGTTACATGGAAAAAAAAAAGGAAGAAAACTAATCTCATTTGAAACTGACAAACCACAAGGAAACATTCACAGTACAATCCTATTCAGACCTTGAAAAATGTGAAAATCTGCCATTTGTAACTGTGGTCGTGAAAACACAGCAGGCACAAAGAGAGAAGTGCACCTACTCTCTTACATGAGACGAGAGAGCTGGCTGGGCAATCATATCCAGAAGTTATATCCATAGCATACCTGTAAAAAGTTGGGCATGGCCACATGTGAGCCAGTCATCTAGCACTGTGGGGGCTAGAGACAGGAGATATTAGGGCCTGTTGGTTGCCAGATGAGCTTCAGTCTCCATGAGAATGACTGTCTCAAAGGAATGAGGTATAGATTGTTAGAGCAAGAAACCAAGCACTTTTCTCTAGCCTACACACACACACACACACACACACACACACACACACACACACACCTGATCAAATGTACCACACACATGTACACAAAATATGAAAAGCCATTACAACTTTTAAATTCAAGAAAATTTAGAATTCTGAAGAAACAAAAAGTGTATTTTGATCTCAAAGTGTCAGAGTATTTCATTTAGCCTTTGTATTTTCTACCTAGTGGGAATAAGACTATGAAATATTTCACAAGAAGAACTACCTTTGACTACAGTACTTATAAATCAAACACACACACACACACACACACACACATGACCTTATTCTTTCATTTGAGTATTTTATTGTTTTGTTCCAAGTTCTGTTACAAGTAATTTAGCAAAGACAATCTAAGTCAAGAAGCAGAAATATTAGTACTAGAATAAGGATGATCCATCCTGGGAATGCAACATTCTCCCCTAATTAGAAGTGACTGTTCTCAAAGGTCGCATCCTCTTTTGCGAGCTCTTGTATCCTGTTTATTCAACATGAAAGCTGAAATGTATCCAAATAGTTCAAGCCTTCAATTGACATTCTCACACTGAAAATATCTCATGGGTGTTCTCCAATTTTCCAAATCAATAAAATAGATCAATACCAAAATAACCTTAATCATCTGCCTCAGCTGAGGGAAAAGTAAATGTGAAATATCCAAAGCAAGGGGGAAAAGCAAGCAATCATGCTATTTAACAGGAAAAAATTAGGATAATTGAGTGTTCTAGTAGCTCCAACTGCTAGTGAGAAATAAATAAGGAAAGACAAGTAGATTTGTATGCAATATTAACTGCACCAATGGCAGTTGAAAAGGGAACTCACATGACTTCCAAATGTTCATATGATGGTTTCTGCTCCAAATCTGTCTCTCTTCTCTTCTAATACCAGCCATTTTTTCCACCCTGGGTTTGCTGTGCCTCTCTGACTTTTGTAGCACACATCACTGATTCTCCTTAGCATCCTATACAGGAGTTGCTAAATCTGTTTACCCTCAAATGAAGAAGCTAGCATCTGGGGAATTGATGCTCCAGTTAATTAATGTCTCCAAAATGTGAACTTTGAAAGCACCACAGCATCACCTGAAGACTACTTTACCTCAGAGTCACCCCGAAGGATTAACAGAAACCACTTCTCTGGAACTTTGCCTGAACCATACTAGCTGAATTATTTTCCCTATCCTGCTTCCCCACTGGTTTCTCTTGAAATCAGTTTCTTTACAATTGGGTCAAGAGTTAGAAAGTTAAAATACTTAAAGTCTTGTATAATTTTCTAACATTTTCATACCTTAAAGGGGCAAGAGAAAGTAAAAGCATTACTAAAAATACAGGTTGGAGCAGTGTCTTCTAAAGCAACTATTTAGGAGGAATGCATTAGCTAAAGTTTTGGTGCATCGCCTAGATATGCTAAGTAGGATCAAATATCTCATACCTTCAGCTTCCAAGAAGTTCTTCATTTAGGAGTTCTTTTTCTGATCATGGATGAAACTATTGAAGCCCTTCTCTCAAATCCCGTTATGAGGATTTGGCCTCAGATTAGTTGTTATTGTTGGAGTAGCATTATATTCCCATATCAGCCTTTCCCTGCCCAATTCTGTTTTACTTACTATGTCCAGGCATTCTTCTTGAAAATACATTCCAATATGTCATATATATATAAAACCATATCCTTTGAAGCAGAAAATAGGCCATTTGGATAACGAGTCTTAGATTCCTACTGGGTCATAGTAGGGAAAACTTTCATGCCTATGTTATATGTAGTAAAAAATGTATTCGGAAGATCTTCACCAACCCCACAGGTGACAGAGGACTGATATCCAGAATATATAAGGAACTCAAGAAATTAGACATCAAAACGACCAACAGTCCAATTGAGAAATGGGCTTTAGAATTAAACAGAGAATTCTCAACAGAGGAAACCCAAATGGCTGAAAGACATTTAAGGAACTGCTCAACATCCCTAATCATCAGGGAAATGCAAATCAAAACAACTCTGAGATACCACCTTACGCCTGTCAGAATGGCTAAGATCAAAAACACTGAAGACACTTTATGCTGGAGAGGTTGTGGAGCTAGAGGAACTCTCCTCCACTGCTGGTGGGAATGCAAGCTTGTACAACCACTTTGGAAATCAATATGGCGCTTTCTTAGAAAATTGGGAATCAATCTCCCCCAAGATCCAGCTATACCACTTTTGGGCATATACCCAAGAAATGCTCAATCATACCACAAGAGCACTTGCTCAGCTATGTTCATATCAGCATTGTTTGTAATAGCCAAAACCTGGAAACAACCTAGATGCCCTTCAACTGAAGAATGGATAAAGAAATTGTGGCACATATACACAATGGAATACTACTCAGCAGAGAAAAACAATGACATCATACGGTTTGCAGACAAATGGATGGATCTAGAAAAAATCATCCTGAGTGAGGTGACCCAGACTCAGAAAGACAAATATGGTATGTACCCACTCATAGGAAGATACTAGATGTGGAACAAGGATGACTGAACTGCTACTCACATCACCAGTGAGGCTACCTGGAAAACGGGACCCCAAAAAAGACATGGAGAAATGGATGAGATCTACATGAACAGCCTGGTCATGAGTGGGAACAATGAAGAGCGACGGTCGAGGGAAAGAGAGTGGAAGATCCTAGCTGGATCAAGAAAAGAGAGGGAGAACAACGAATAGGAGACCATGGTAAATGAAGACCACATGAGAAGGGGAGGAAGCAGAGAGCTAGGGAGGCCCACGGAGATCCACAAAGATACCGCCAGAAAAGACTGCTGGCAATGGACGAGAGACGGCAGGAACTGACCTACTCCGGTGATGGGATGGCCAGACACCCTGTTAGTTGTGCCATAAACCCCATCCAAGGAAGGTCTGAGGAATCTGGATGCAGACATCCATGGCTGGGCCCCTGGTGGAGCACTGGGAGTCTAATTAGTGAGAAAGAAGAGGGTTTATATGAGTGAGAATTGTTGAAGCCAGGGTTGAATAAAGCACAGGGACAAATAGCCAAACGAATGGAAGCACAGGATCTATGAACCAAAGGCTGAGGGGCCCCCAACTGCATCAGGCCCCCTGAACGGGTGAGACAGTCATTTGGCTTGATCTGTTTGGGAGGCAGCCGTGTGTTGGTGCCGGGTCCTGGGCTTGTTGCATGAGTTGGCTGTTTGAATCCTGGGACATATGCAGGGACACTTGGCTCGGTCTGGGAGGGGGGGACTGGTCCTGGCTGGACTGAGTCTACCAGGTCGATCCCGGTCCTCGGGGGAGACCTTGATCTGGAGGAGGTGGGAATGGGGGGTGGGATGGGGGGAGGGGAGGGGGGCGAGAGGGGGAGAACAGGGGAATCTGTGGCTATTATGTTGAACTAAATGATGTTGTAAAATAAATTTACTTAAAAAAATTAAAAAAAAAAATGTATTCGGTAAGCAGGGCGGTGGTGGCGCACACCTTTAGTCCCAGCACTCAGGAGGCAGAGGCAGGTGGATCTCTATGAGTTCAAGGCCAGCCTGGGCTATAAGAGTGAGTTCCAGGACAGCCAGTGATATACAGAGAAATCCTGTCTCAAAATAAATAAATAAATGTTACCTTAAAACCAAGTTTTCTCCTTTTAAAAAAATGTATTGAGTAAAATTCCCTTTTATCTCTTTTTCAACTTATTTTATTGAAAATTTTGTAAATATGTATTGTATTTACACCATTTCATATTTCACTATGCCCCCTCCATTCTATATCCTTCCAATTTCTCTCCAATTCATGACCTCCTCTCCTTTAATTATGATTCTTATGCGTGCACACACACACACACACACACACACACACACACACACACACACACTTTATTGATTTAATTTAATGTTGTAGATATGTAGATGTGTTTAGAGATGACCACTTGGGATTGAATAACATATTAGAGACTCATCCATGAAGAAAATTGATCCTCCTTCTCTGAGCAGCCACTGACTGATAGGAGGGTTTATACCTAGTCTTATAGCATTTTGTTATGCTGTGGTTGGGTTGATACTCCTGGGAGGCCTACTCTTTTCTGAAGGGAAAAGGAGGAGCAGTGGATCTGTTGGAAAGGGGAGGAAGCCCTGGGAGGAGTGGAGGGAAGGGAAGCTTTTGTCAGGATATATTGTGTGAGCAGAATAAAGAAAAAGAAAAAAACAGAAAATATTAAATGAGAGGAAAAGCAACAGGATATTTAAAGGGAAGTAAAAAAAAAAAAACTTCATCCTGTAGAGAGGCCAATCAAGCACAGAAAGCAAGCAACTCAATGGTTTCAGGAAGTCCCTGAAACTGATGATATTCAACAGATGCCTCCCTAGTTAGAAGATATGAACTTAATGACTGGTGAGAGATGCTCTCAGACAAACTGAGCTGCTTGGAAAAAACAAAGACCAGATGAGCAACCTCTAAAGGACACTCTTGCATGTTCAGCTCTCATCGAATTGTTTAAATACATCCCAGGTTTCCAGTTTTCTTAAGCTCTCATTCATGCTGTGGTAGCTTTTGCTCATGTAGCTTTCTTCAAGTCATTTATGCTCATGTAAGTAATATCTTAACCATATTCCTGTAAGTAGCCCCAATAAAATCCAATGATTCATGAAGTTGTGCTTTGGCGGTATCGTTACTCTGGTCTGTTGTTGGTTCCCTATCTGGAGTGAGGAGACATTTGTTTGCATCTTCCCACTAAAAGTATTAGGAACACTCATCAATGAAACGTCATCACTCTTAAGGGTATGTAATAATGGGCAATTAAGAGCAACAACACTTCCATGCTTCTTGCAGACACTAATACAATGACCAGAGAACAAGAATGGAACTTACAAATAAATATAGTTAACATATACTGACTTATGTTCTCAACAATGTATACCAACAGTTGATTCATCCCTTGAGACCTTCTATTTGGTTAGTGATACGTTGTATGCAGATAGACCCATCTATCCTAGAATGTTTAGCAAGTATTTCAGCATTAATCAACCAATATTAAGAATACATACTTGTTCGTTCATCATCCAGGGCCTTTGCCACGACCATAATCTAAAGGTCTACAGAAGGTTTGATTCATCAAATAGAAACTTACCATACATTTCCCAGGTTAGTGTGACTTTTTTCTTGTGGCACATGTAGTTCACCCATAGACACAAAACTACAGGATCTAGGAGTCCATCATTTACCATTCCACTAAGAAGCCTTAAGCTGACACAATGATACAATATTCATTGAGACTACAATCTTATATAAGATGCTGATAAGTTTGGGAACTAGCCTCCTGACTATAGAACATTTGTTATTTCATGTTCTTTAAATCAAAGCCACTATGAGCTGTTATTTCACCTCCAAGTGAACTCCTGAGACCTGAAGCCAGAGATTGGAAGTAGGCATGGCTCTAGTCCTCTTAATCTCTAGGAGTTGAATTAGCTAGTATGTGTTCTTGTCCCCTGCAACTCTAGGTAAGTTTTATTTTAAATTCTGTATGTCTATTTTTTATATTTATGCATATGTATGTGTGCATAATATGTGTTTGTGTATGTGTCTATTAGAATCCTTGCATGTTTCAACACATGTATAGATATCAGAGGACAACTACAGCCTTCCACCTTGTAGCATATGCGAAGCTAGCCAGTCTATGAGCTTCCAACAATTCTCCCATATTTGCCTCCAGTCCCTTTGTAGGAATCATTGTTTTTACAGAAGGCTGAGATAATACATCCCACTTTTATGTGGGTTCTGATTATCCAGACTCCAGGTTCTCAGTATTGTGTGATAAATGTTGTAGCCCCTGAGCCATCTCTCCAGGCCAGTTGTAGGTGTTTTGAGTAGAGACGTTTTATATTACATTGTAGAAATTGGTTTATAAAAAGACCCAATAAGAATCCCATTAAAAAGGTAGTATGTGCATATAATCAACTACTGTTTGGCAAGAAAAAGCAAATGAATATTGTTAGGCATTACAACACAGACAAAATCTGAAAACGTGCTAAATGAAAAACCTGGTCACAAAAGATCACATATTTTACAATTATTTTGAATAAAATTTAGTAAATGTTTCTTCTGATATTTTTGGCATAATATGCCAAAAATATAGGTTAAGATTTGTTTTAGAGCATATATACATTGAAGTCTTTATTGCATGAGATGAGAAACTATGTATGCTCTATTCATTCCTGTAATTTCTACCTTCTCAGACAATACCTACCACATAGAGAAAATATGATGAATATATGTTTAAAAATATATTTTGAAAGCACTGGAAATTGGTTTATACTTCATGTAAAATTTCATAGTCTTTGATTTTATATTCTAAAATGTTACAACTTTAAGAATTTTGTGCACAGGCTTTTTAAAAAAAAATTTTATATTGCAATATAAACCTCACTTATATACCTTCCCTTTCATTCTTTCAAATTCATGGCTTCTTTTTGTCATTAATTTGTATTGTACATATATGCACATACATATATATTCATAAATGCAATGTGATCTGTACTTATAATAGTATTTGTATATACATTTTTAGGGCTGACCATTTGGTATTGGATAACTAGTTGATGGGCTCTTCCCTTGGGAAGACTATTTCCTCTGCCCCCAGCACTCCTCAGCTGACTGTAGGTCTTAGTGTGGAGTTGAGACATAGAGGGCTTCGCATTGCATTGGCTCTAAATTAAGTGTAAGATCTTGAGTGTGTGAATTAAAGTTATAAAAATAAAGCTCAATTAACACTTTAGCACTATTTCATTAGCATTTAAGATTTGCACAATCCAATATGTTTTGTAGAATTTTAATTAAATTGTCTCTGGGACATTTGATAAGTCTGTGTTGTAGTGCAGATGAAATGAATGAAGTCAAGGGAAACAGAAATGTTAGCCTGTTGTAAAGTAGAAGACTAACCATACCTACCAATATATATTTATCTAACTAAGTATATAAACTGAACTGCTAACTTTTAAATCCAGAAGATGTTATGTGAGAGAACTTCTTCAACATAACTAATTAGCCAGGATCTTATAGTGAGATTATAAAAAAGGAAACTTCTAACATCTGTTCTCTGGATATAATACTTATTAAGTAAAGGAAGTGAAGAAAGAAACTGAGAATCTATTTTCAAGCTTATTGATTTCAAAAAATCCTTATCATTCCATAATGTACTAAATAAAAATCACCAAAGATTGATACTAGATATCTATATTTTTACAAATTTTAAGTATGATATTGAATTTCCAACACTTTAGGTGTACATACCTAAAGGAAAATTTTCACTGTTACTAACAATGAATGTTGTTGCCTCCACTGTTAACCAAAGCATCAGGTACTTTGACTTTGGGATTGTTGGCCTGCAGAGGTATGAGAAATAGATTTTTGTGATTAATAAGTTTCAAAGTTCATAGCACTTTGCCATAGGAGCCCAAATGTATATAGGCCAGTATAAATTAGATAGCTTGAAAATGGCTGATAAATGTAATTCCATGAGACTCACACCATAGTAGCAGTGGATGCCAGGTATGGTAGCACAAGCCCCTGATAAAAGCACTCATGTCAAAAAAGCAGGCAGATATTAAAGTCGAGCCCTAGCCACACAGAAAATCCTTGTATCAAAAAACAATGTATCTCAATGGTAAAAACAACTGCCTACCACAATTGCCCTGGTTTTCACCCGAGTATTTAAAAAAAAAATAGAATCAATAGAAAAGAACAATCAGTGGATGAAAGCTTTAAATTAGAGTCACTTAATGGGATCTGGAGTTAAGTATCAAGAAGTAGGAACTATCCTTTTAATTGAAAATTAATAGCAAATGTTTATGGAATACATTGTGATGTTAAAGTTCATGTGTGCCTAGTACAATGACCAAAGAATGCTAATTAATTAATTTATATCCCTTTACATAGCCATTGTCATCATCTCTCTCGTTTTGTCCCAATCATCCTTTCATTTTATTATTTGTGTTTATTTTTGAGATTGTTTTATTATAATGTTCCCCCCTTTCCCTAAGATAAAACCAAAAAATTTAAAAAAAAGATAAATCAAGTATTTTCAGTTCTTAGGAGCAAACCCAGGTCCTTGAATATGCTAGATAAATGTTCTACCTCTGGGCCCAAATCAAACCTTTTATTAAAGATTGAGAATATTTTTTTATGTATGAGAAGATTGGGTTCAGAGAACAAATGTGTTGGTATAATCACAGCATACAAGCCACCTTGGGATTAAAAACCAAGGAGTTTGGCTGCAAGGAGGAAGAGGGATCAGAAGAAGAAGGAAATAAAAGGTATCTAATACATTGAGGCTGGAGAGATGGCTGAGTAGTTAAGAACACTTGCCTTTTTTTTTTTTTCCAGAGGAAAAGGCCTCAATTCAGGCACTCATGTGGCAGCTCAAACCCTTCTGAAACTCCAGGTTCAGACAATGCAATGTCCTTTGATGAGCTCCACATGCACCAGGCAAATGTATGTGGTACCCAGACATAATTGGAGGCAAAACACCAATACACATTAAAAAAAAAAAAACCTGAAAAGTAAATATCTTAATTTACAGTCAAATGCCTACAAAAAAGACTCTTTTCTAATAAATGAGGCTGACTTAGGGGTGGGAGAGACAAAGGAATCAGTTCATTTTCACAGATATTATAGTTCCTGGTGACATTTAAAAACCCACTTGGCAAGGGAAAACACAAAAGTAGAGATGGAGCTGAAGGGGCCTGGTGAGTTATCACTTCTCACAAAAATTTATAAGAATTTCAAGGGATGTAATAAATATAGAAATATTTCTTTGGATGAGAGTAGAAATGTGGGCCATTAAAGTTTACCGGGTGATTTTATTACTGAATGAAAAATAGAAAGAAACTTTCATAGGGTAAGATTTTACCAAATAACTCAACAAGGGTTTTCACTTCAAAACAGGTGCTAAAATCTGGCTCAAACCAGTTCTCTCACCAGCAGTCCTCTGTTACTTCCAAGGCTTGGAGTGCACATCTGCTGTACACCCTCAATATTTTGTTCTCTCAACATTTCCTTCTCGTGGACTCTGCTAATTAGATATAATGTTCTGAGGAAATAAAAGGTTACTGTCACAAAGAAACTTCAGGGCTTTTTCTTCATAAGGCAGAATATTTGTGATGCAAAATGAAGAGCTTTCTCTAAAATGTGTCATGAAAGGCTTGGACTCACATCAGCATCTCATCCCTTACCCTCAAAACTTTGAACACCACTATAATTATATAGCTCAGTAGAAAGTGGGCTCAGCCTGAGTATCCATGGAATAACCTTCTATGAAGAAAAACCACAATCTTGTTGGAGAAGTTTGAAAACAAGCCTACAGGTACTGTGCTGTCCCACCTATTAAAGACTGTTTGATTTATAAGCAACAAAACCTCAAATTCTCAAATACTGAGAAACTGAATAATTTTATCAAAGAAATTTTGACTTTTAGTATCTGAGCCATGCTCTTTTTTCTCTATTGCTTTTATCTATAACATATCCAAAATTGAGAATACATTGGCCAAAACCATAAGGTCCTCTTTAATAAGAATTCCTCTGAAATACACCTCCCTCTGAAAGGGTAATATAACAACATCAGATGGAGCAGTTCTGATTCTCTCTAGGAACAAGACAGTACAGTTTCTGTAATGAACAAGCCTGGGGAGAAATCTCTTTGAGAGACAAAGGCTGTAACAAGTCAGTGAAACTTTTGGCAGCCATGATGAGTTTCAAGCTGTGTGGTGGTACATTCAGTGATTGAATGGACACTACATGAAAGCATTAAAAAGATTTGTTGGTGACAGCTGCCATCTCATCCATCAGTCATTGCAGGACTACATTGGAGTGTCCATTTATGTTCCCATATGGAGGCTGTGATTTGCCTGAAAAAATCATTTGGCAAGATTTCAGAACAGCAAGAAATGAATACACAAGGACACACACACTCTTTATTTTTACTAAAAGTCAAACCTCTGTGTGTCAAATTTAGAGTACCAAATTATTCTGTGCCATTGTACCTAGTGTTAATGATAGCTTTATGTGGTATGAGAGAAGGCAAGCTATTACTACTGTTACTATTTGCTTCTGCCTGTTACATGTAATGCTAAAGAGAGAATAATTATCCTGGGATATCAGCATTTTTTAACTAGAAGAATGAAGATAGATTGCAGTAAATAGCGAAAGACTCAACTAGATTCTGAAGAGTTATGTGTTGGATATAGCTGCCTGAAAGTCCTGGGCTAAGAGATGCCAATAAAAATACCACAAAGTCATGTGTCCATAAAAGGAAATCACCTTTTCCATTCCCCTTTTGCCATTTAACATTTTCTGTAAATATTTCATACACATCTTTTTCAAAAAGACTATATAAATAATATTTTATAACACACCCTATATTGTTCTCCACTAAGTTATCAATTTTCTATTCAGTCAGTTATACTTTTAAATCATTTGGTAAATTCATGATGTTTTCAATATTGCAATTATGTATAATATTATACAAAACTATTGACTCAAAAATTCAGGTCATATAAAGAACTTAAAATAGATTTATAATACTGTTGAGTCTAATGATACTTGGAAAAATCTAAAAAACATTACTTTTAACTAAATTTTAGTTTCATTAGAATTAGGAAGTCAGTTAGCTTGTTTTCAGCAGCAGATTGACCAGGATCGTTGAACAAAATCATATAAAACATCAGGCAATGAACAGGAACTGAGTGAATCCAGATTCATAATTGTAAAAAGTTTGGTCTGTTAATCACTTGGAAAACTGATTAGAAGAAAATTAAATAATGGAGTCTTAAATACAAATCAGGAGACCTTTTTATTATTCAAAGTAAAAATGAAGTCCTGAATTAAAATTTTAAGACTATACATAAAAGTGTAAATCTGCATGAACATGAAAGAATGAAGCTTGATTGTCTCGCTCCAGCACATAGGTGAATTTTAATGCTGTTGACTGTGGAAGTAACTTCTGGGGAAAGCGTCCTGTGGTGGTAGTTTGAATGTAATTGGCCCCCATAAATGACACTATTAAGAAGTGTGGCTTTGTTGGAGTAGGTATGGCATTGTTGGGAAAAGTGTGTCACTGTGGGGGTAGGTTTTGAGGTCTCCTATGCTGAAGCTGTGCCCAGTGTTACAGTCCACTTCCGGTTTCCTTCTGATCAAGATGTAGCCAGCACCATGTCTGGCTGCACACCACCATGGTCCCCACCATGATGATAATGGATTAAAACTGGGAAACTGTGAGTCACCATAATTAAATGTTTTCCTTTATAAGAGTTGTCATGGTCATGATGTCTCTTCACAGCAATAGAAACCTCAAGGAAGACAGAAGTTGGTACCAGGAGTGGGGTATTGCTGTGATAGGCCTGACCATGTTTTTGGTTTAGAGGAATTTGGATTTTGTTACTTTGGGTTCGGGAAGCAGGGGAATGCTTTAAGCACTGCTTAACTGGCCATACTAGTAGGAGCATGGAAGACAGTGGTGCTGAGTGTGATTTGATGAACTGTGGGGGCCTTTTGAAAAAGGTTGTAGGGGAGAAGATTATTAATATGTGGCCTAGAGATTATTCTTGTGATATTTTGGTGAAAAAAATGTGGCTGCTTTATGCACTTGTCTGAAGAGTCTGCCTGAGGCTAAAGTGAAGAGTTTTGGATTAGTTCCATTAGCAGAAGGAATCTAAAAATGGCCTACTATAGACTCTGTCAAGTGGTAATTAGTAGTAACTCTAATGAATATTGATAATTAAAAGGAGCAATCTGAGCAAATAAAAACACAAAATGTACAGATTGAGAAACAGAGCACCAGGAAGTTGAATAGAGCTAAATCCTGTGTTCAAGGAGATAAGAGGATTAAGAAATTGAATGAAAGGAGTGATGACCTCAGGGCAAGATCCCAACTGCTAAGTTTCCTACTTGTAAGAGGAATTAAAGAAAAGTTTAGAGCTGGGTGGGGTAGTGAACACCTTTAATCCCAGCTCTAAGGAGGGAGGGGATGGTGGTTTTCTTGAATTTAAGGCCAGCCTGGTCTATAGAGCAAATTTCAGAAAGCCAAGCTTAGGCAGTGAAAGACTAAAAGCTCTTGGAGATATAATTGAACAAGGGGGCCATGTTCCATCCCCAGCAAGCAGCAGAATTTGGCAGCTTTGATCATGTGGTTCTGGCTTTAAAGCTAAGGATAGAAGGATTATGCAATTTACATCTGTGCCTAAAGAAAGCTGCTGAGGCCAGGCATGTGTCAGAGATGTCCCTGAATGGAAGTATAATAGAAAGGCCAATGTATGAAGCTGGGAAGTTGAAGCCTGGATTGCCTTGGAGAGCCCAAGATGATACAGATGCCAGAGTCATGGGATACCTGCCAAGAAAAGCTGCTAATAGGGAGTAGAATCAGACCAAGAGAAAGAATTGTGTTGTAGTCAACAAAGCTGAAGAGAGTTGGCGATCTCAATAGCATTTTGACATCAGACTAGAGATGCAGAGTTTGGAGTTTGCCCAGCTGGTTTTTGGTCTTGCTTTGATCCAATATTTCCACATTATGCTCCCTTTACTATGTTTTGGAATGGCAATGTATATCCTGGAATGTATATGCTTGAAGTATTTGATTTCATTTTTACAGGGGATTACAGTTAAGAGATTGCATAAATCTCAGAAGAACACCATCGACACTGTGATAGACTACAGGGACTATTGAAGTTGGAATAAATTTAGTTTGCATTATGATATTGTTACAAGCTTATGGGAGCCAGGGAGTGGAATGTAGTAGTTTGAATGTAATTGGCCCGCATAACCTCATAGTAAGTAGCACTATTAGGAGGTGTAGATTTGTTGGAGTGTATATGGCCTTGTTGGAGGAAGTGAGTCACTGTGTGGTGGACTTTGAGTCCTCTTATGTGCAATCTACTCCCAGTGTCACAGTCCACTTCCTGTTTCCTTCTGATCAAGATGTAGCCAACACCACTATGTTCCCCACCATGATAATGAACTAAACCTCTGAAACTGTAAGCCACCACATTTAAGTCTTTCTTTTCCTTCATAAAAGTTGCCATGGTCATAGTGTCTCTTCACAGCATCAGAAACCCTAACTAAGATAGTTACCTATACTACACAAAGAACAAAGTCTCAGTGTGATTGTCACAACATAAATCCCTGAAACTACTTGATGGTTGAATTTGTAGATTTTTAATCTCTGAAAGGAGACCAGGTCTAGAGATAGATATTTTAACATAACACCACAAAAAAATAGTTATTTTAGCCAGCTGGTGGTGGTACATGCCTTTAATCCCAGTACTCAAGAGGCAGAGCCAGGCAGATCTCTGTGAGTTTGAGGCCAGCATGGGCTACAGAGAGACTTCCAGGACAGGCACCAAAACTACATAGAGAAACCCTGCCTCAAAAAACAAAAACAGAAGGTATTTTATTATCACTGCTTGTCTGACTAAATGACATATTGAACTCTTTTTTAAAAAAATGAAGAGCTGGGCCTTACATTTTTGTCCCTAACTATTTAAATAGTTAGGGACAAAAACTTAAGAAGACATTTGATACAAACAAAAGTCTTCTGATAAAAAATGAGGGAAAGAAAACTGACCATCATCAAGACACAAACAAGAAAAAGGAAGAAGCCCATTGAAATGTGTCACAGCTGTAACTAGGTGGCGTAGGAAAAACACTACACAGGTATTTTCATTATCCCTGACCTTGTGGTTCTATATAAAGATGCAGCCTGCAAAGTGATTTTTCAGTTGAACCTTCTCCAGAAGGATGATAACAGAAAGTTGAAAGGAAAGGCCTAAGATAGGATGTGTTCCATCCATTTCCTCCTATAGCAAAGCACCCTTCCTGCCACTTGGATACACGTGACTAAATGGGAGTGTTAGAAAACCTATGTGACTGCACCTAAACTGCATGCCATCCAACTCAATGTTTGTAGTTTCCATCTCCATGTTATGACTCAAACAGCTATATCTTAACTATTTAAGAACTCAGAAATAACAGAGAAATTTGTTATTCATGGACTAGTATATGGTAAAGAAAAATGATAAATGCTTATCTAAAATTTATAACTTGGGTGTTAATAACCACATCACTATAAGTGAAGCAGTTTATTGGGCATGCAGATGAGGTCAACCTATAATATGATAGACAGAGATACTTGTAGCAAGTAGGGATGAGAGGAGATCATATTTAAAGGCAGTGGTTTTGAAAGAAAAATATCATTGTGTTTACTAATAACATGGGGTTGATGGAGTATGATACTTCGTGGTGTTACTTTTTATTATAAATAGAGGACTGTGTGTGTCTAAACTTTAGTATGGATAAAGCTAAGAGATGTATAATACAGAGCATGCTTGGTGAAGAGTCCGTGAAGCAGTGACTGGGCATACATTTCAGATCCTGGGTTTTCATGCAAGCTTCGGAGTGAAATAAGAATAAACAGGGAAAGATACATGTATGTCTGGTAAAAGTAAGGCATGTAAAATCAGATAGGATGTGCCCTTTTGCTTTAAGAAGGTTCTCCTGGTGGTACCCTAGCATAGTGCAAGAGACTAGGGTAGACTCAAACATCCAGCTGTTCTCCAGTAAAGCATCTTCTTGTATTTTTGAGTACTCATTGATTTTTGATGAGAAATGTCGAAGATTATAGAATAATTTTCTGATACAGTCTCAATATAAAGAGAGTTAATATTCAAGAATAGACTCACAAAAAGCACTGTTCTGCAGAATTACAAATCATTTAAGATGGCTTCTTGGATATATTGGCCTAAATATATTGTGCGCTTAACAACAACCCTGTTATTAAAGGATGTTATTATTTCTAATCTTCAAATTTTCTTGGATCAGAAATTTCCATATTTTTTGTGGAATTTCTGGCTAGGATACTAGATAGAGGAGGAAAGCTGGCTTTCAAATGTTTTTGGTTTTAAAAAATATCTTCATAAAAACTACAATGTATATAATCAAGGCATTTTTTCTGCCAAAGCCTGAGTGTTTATTACAGCTAGCACTGAGTATGCATATGACAGCTGTGTGTAGGAAGTATAAAAAAACAAACCATATTTAACTGGAATGTAAGACCCGTTCAGCCCAGATTCACATCTTGTTGAGAAGCTATCTAGCAAATGCTTTACTTCTTTTTCTTTCACTTTCTTTGTGTGTGTTCTGGAGAGAGACACAAGCATGAAAACAGAGTTTACTAAACACTACTTTCTCAGGTGGGAGTCTGACCTACCAAAGCACAGTGAAGTGAAGCGTGTAGAATCTGGTGATGGGTCTCTGAAGTTTCAAATTTGCCTCTCTTACTGAATAACCATGTGACCTTTGATTAATTCTTTAAATTCTTCTTTTACTATTGATGCCTCTAAAATTCAGCGATGACTTAGTGCATGACTGATTTGGATAATCTTCTGATTACTCATTGACAACATAGGGAAGCATTGACAAATGTTTCTAGAACACGGTAAGCACAACACATGTGTGAATTCTTATTGCAGATTACCTGGAAAGATAGTTGCAAAAAGCAAATAAGATAGCAGTCATAGGCACATTTTAGTACAATGACTGATACCTAGGAGACTCACAATAAATGTTACCTGTTATTACATTTTCTAATAAATTTAGATTGATCAACTTGCTGTTGAATGGAACGTACTCTTCTAAAATAAGAAAGTGAAACATGAATATCACTTGGAAACTTGGAGCACCATTAAGTAAAACAAAATTTTTAAGCCCTATTGCAAATATACTCTTGAAATCTATTACCCTTACTTCCATTGCCATAGTGACTCTTAAGGATATTCTAATGTCCACCTCCCAAAACAATTGTAAGAATCAAGTGAGATGATCATTATACAGCACCTTGTAATCTGCAGATACTAAATTACTATGTGTTATTATAATGAAGGAAGTTATTTCACCTTAAGTCCAATATATCATCATAGTCAAAAATGTATTGCTATCAGAGATGAGCAAATTTTATCTGCCTTTCTAGTTCACTAGTTCTAGGGATCTTCAAATTAAACTGATAAAATGCAGACTAACAAGAGAAACATGCATTTATTTGTCCCCACAGAAGCATACAAAATGTTAACAAATGGTGAATATCTTATGTACCAGCCATACACAAAGAGGAACAGGGCAAGCCTCTATGGGAAGAAATAAATCTGTTTCTAAAAGAAACTATTTGGAAAGAGTTTGCAAACATGCTTATTTCATTAAGGCTCAAGTATATTTTGGGGGTAACTACAATAACCCCCAGTTTAGATCCATGTAGATTTACTTATGTTCACTCACCTAGTAGGAAAAGCTGTCTTCAGAGGGAGTTCATGGCAGAATAACTTCCAAGAAGTTTCTGTTTTAGAGGAGGAAAGCTCCAGGAAGTGATCCTTTTGAATATGTTGATCCCATTTTTTTTTTTTTTTTGCCAAAACATTCTTCTACCATTTCGAGGGGGGGGGCATTTTTTTTTTACAAGATATTATTCCTGTTTTAAATTTTATCCTTATGAGTGCTTTGCCTGCATGAACACAAGTGCACAATGTGTGTGTGGTGCAGGCAGAGGCCAGAAGGGTGCAGAGGATCCTCTGCAGCTGGAGTTACAGATGGTTGGAAGGAGCCATGAGGGTGCTGAGAACTTAATCTGGGTCGTCTGGAAGAGATGTTAGTGCTCTTAATATCTAAAACCTCTCTTCAGCCCCAGTCATCTCCACAGTTCTGCATGATACCTGCATAATCAGTGTGCTAAGAACAATTTTCAGTTTCAGTCTTGAGAGTGTTGCAGAATCTGATCTAATTTTCAAGACAATTAAGAGATGTCACACTGGATATACATCTTTGACAGCCTAACAGGTTCTAGAATCTGTGTAACCCCTAAGTGCTAGGGATGTAATGTGAGGCAGGAAGATGATTAATTAGAAATAAATTTAGTCCTTTATATAAATGTACTAAAGTGTGAAACAAACAAACAAAAAAGGCAACAAAACAGGACCATAGGGAGATTTTTAAAGTATCTGAAGCAAATGGAAGAGATGGCTTCAGCAGCTGAGAACAAGTACTGTTATTGCAGAGGACCCAAGCTCAGTTCCCAGCACCCACATTGGGCAATTTCAAACTGTCTATAACTCCAGGTCCCAGGGACCTGATATTTTTCTGGACCACAGAGGTATCTGCACTTACACATACACATCCTCACACAGAGATACACACATATGCATACAATTGAAGATTAAATAAATCAAAAACAGTTTTTGAAAAATAAATCAGGTATAATGATATGCTTGGAAAATTTGTGGTGAAATCTGGAGTAAATGAAAAGGAGCAAGTCTTACAAAAGACACGTTCCTACCATAAAACTGAGGTTCAACTAATTGTGAAAGTGCCCAATTCAAGAAGCTAAAAGGAATTCATTTTAGCTAAGTCTTTTAATGGCAAGCCTTAAAAGATCCTAGGGTTTTCTTCCCCATACACATTTCACCTTCTATAGATAATGTGATAAGCATGCCAATGATAGTAATAGTAACACTACTACTACTAATAATAATAGCCAGAGAGCAAGATCTGGTAAGCCAAGTAAATCAAGAACTACTGGGAGTAAGTTAACTATACAGAATTCTTAAGTAGTAAATTAGCTTTTAATTAATAATGCACTTGGCCTTTTGGAAGTAGATGATTCTTACTTCTTGCTGAATCACACCAGAGAGAAAAAAGGCCATGCTTCAGTGTTTGCACCAGGTGGCAAATAGCCTGAATGACTAATTGTCACTTTTGGTTTGTTTGGAAAGAAAATATTTTCCCCTACAAGCATTATTATCTAAGCTTGACATTAATTTAAGAAAGTAATTTTATATTTAAAGAATGCTAAATCATTTTTAGTCTTATTTTTGATATTATAATATAATTATAACATTTCTCCCTTCCTATCCCTCCCTCCAAACTTTCCATATATGCTTCCCCACTTGCCTTCAAATTCATCCCCTCTTTTTTTCAATAATTGTCAGTGCATGCATATTTCTACTGATAACTAGGAACCAGTAGGCAAGCTTTGAGGGGTTGTGTATGAAATATCACCCATGAGCATAAAGTCTCAGGCTTAGAAAGCCTTCAGTCTGAAAAAAAAATTATTTCATGTTTATACTGATCCAGGGTTTTTGTAATTATTATTGAAAAGTTTGCCTAGAAGAGTTTAACAATTAAAACACAATTTCTACACAACTATGTAATCATTATTTTTGAATGAATACATTTTCTGCTTTTGATGAAATGTTTCTAATACCTGTTGTATAGCATTTTCTGTGTGAGGAAAGAGGAGGCTCCTAAGACTCAGAAAGTACACAAAAGGTTCATGACTGGGAGAACAGAAACTTGTAAAAGTATCAAGGACCCCTTTCCAAAGGAATAAAAAGGAAGAAACAACTACCAGGGGAGGAGACGCTAACTAACCAAATACAGAGAGAAGAGACTCTCAGTTTGTTGAGCTGCTTGAGAGTATATAGAGAAACTCAGGGTTTCATCTTTTGTGACTTGTCACCCATGTTGGGCAGGGTTTCTCAGTGCCATAGCTGCATTTGAGTCATTCCTTATTTTGCAAGTATCTTCCACCAAGAGTCCTTCTAGTAACTCCATAAAAAAAGTCATTGGTTCATCAAGATGTTAGAATGCAGTAGCAAAATGAAAGACACTGGCTTCAGAAAGAAAACAAAAACAAGCTGAGATAATCTGGGGGTGGGCAATACTAGAAAAGTAAAGTATGTAAATAAAGTCTAAGGTCAAACCTTATCCATGAAATTAAATTGAAAGTGAGATTTGGAGTGAAATCTACAGACATATTGAAAGTATAGTTGGATCTGGAATATCCTCCAGAGGTTCCTGTGTTGAAGGCTCTGTTGGTAAACCTTCAGCAATGTAGGGAAAAGTTTAGAAGAGGCCATGATAGAGGAAATTGGCACTTGAACTATGCCATTAAAGGGAATACTAGTCTGGCTCTGGGTTTTTTAGTAAAAGACCATCTAAACCAGGCAGTGGCGGTACATGCCTTTAATCCCAGCACTCAGGAGGCAGAGCCAGGTGGATCTCTGTGAGTTCAGGGCCAGCCTGGTCTACAGAGAGAGATCCAGAAGAGGAACCAAAACTACATGGAGAAACCCTGTCTTGAAAAAAACAAACAAACGAAAAAATCCTCTAAGATTCAAACAACACCTGGTGCCTTATGTGGGGCACAACATATTAGAATCGCCAGTCACCCATATCCCTTGTGCTAATTGAATTCTATGAATTCTATAAGGGATCCAGAACTGCACTGCCCCTTGCATGTTCAGCCTTGCTATAGGCCCATAAGGATGGAACCAAGCAATAATGAAAGAAATCTCATCTGTAAGGTTAAATAAGCCTCTTTTCTTTTTTTGACATATCTCTCAATGTGTTGTCACATGAACTACCAAAGTAGTGTTAGTCATGAAAGCCAGAATGTGGTACATAAACACAAACCATTATTTAGACTTAAATGTGTTGTGCCCAGATCGCAACCCCCAGAGAGACCACCAAAGATGAGCAAGCCGGAATGCAAAAGCAAGATTTAATTTGGGATATCCAAATACAAGCCTAGGCAGGGACTTCGTCCAACAGATCCAACACAGTGGAGGCTGGAAGAAGTGCCCACCTATCTGCAAGCTCAGTTTTTAGAGGGAAAAATCACAAGGTTACATCATTTAGGGGTGCTAGTATGGATACAATTCTGATTGGCTCACTTCTAGGGGCTGTCTAGAAATCATGGCTTAACCTTTACTTCTAAGGGAGTGGTTGCACACCACTATCTCTCATTAGCTGCCCTCTCAGGTGGGGACATTTTTATGGTCAGTTACCCTGGAAACCAGGGAGAGGACATTCCATAGCCCGGCAGTCATTACCTAGTGACTACCTTGTGACTCTGTACTTTTACACTTCCTGGTTTCTGGAATCTGGACTCGTGGCCTATTCCAGTAACTCATGGTCTGTACCTAAAAAAAGAAATCTTAGTTTTTAGGGTGAAAACATTTTGGTTTTATTTCAGCTTATCTGTTTGCCTTGTTAGGAGTTTTACAACCCATCTCCGGGGTCTGGTCATGTTGTCTCCGGAGAGGGGCATCTTGTGGTTAATCAGTCACTACCAGATATCCTGACTTTGTTCTTTGAAAACTCCTGACTTCACCCTCTCCAGGAACTGACTTAGTTCTGTTTATCTTTAAGATATCTCTTTCTTCAGATCTTTTGGGTTTCTGGGGAAAACTGTGTCTGGACCTTTGGTGGTGGTCTTTCAAAATGGAATAGAATTCTAATACATTTTAAGACCTGAATGAATTTTAAAGATATTACATGAATGCTAATAAGCCAGACAAGAGAGGGCAAATCATTTCACAGATGAGAATAATCTACACTAGTGAAACACAGAAAGATAGGGAACTGGAGAGAGATCCGTAAACATAGGTATCTAATCCCCTTCAGGTGCCTGCCCTGAGGAGATTTCTCCCAGAGTCCTGGGGAAGACCCTACAAGTAGCTGGGATACTAGTCTAAGGAATATCAAATGAATCTACGCACAAGATACTCTTTCGTTCATACACTTTATTCTTCAGAGTCAAAATCTATCTACACAGCTTCAGTCCTGCTCTCATATTTGGCTCCTTTCTTGCCTGATCTCTCAACATTTTTCTGCTGTACTCTCTAAATTCTATCTTAATTCTCTCATCTAGTTCTTTCGAATCCTCCATCTCATACTTCGCCTCACCAGGCTCTGAGGTTTTCAGTTATACACCCATACAAAGCAGCAATTCGCTGGCCAAGGCAAGGTCACCCAGGTGTTGGTTCTTACAGGGTCATAAAGGCAGATAAGAGTTTACCTTAGGCAGTGCTGTCAGGCTTTCTTTTACAACCCAAAAGGGAAATGAATGGTTAAAGGAGGTGGGGTCAACCAAGAACTGAAATTGGTTAATATATCAGAAAAAGGGAATTTATGTGCTCAAACTACATTCCTAGGAGTGGTTAGGTAAAATGTTAAGAGTCGGCAATGTTAGTATAAATCATGAGTGAAATAAAACTGCTTATTTTTCTGTAGGGTTTTAACTGTCTCAGTGTAATTCAGCTGTGCCATTTTCGGGCAGGGTAGGGATAGCTAGGCAGCCTGTGTCACAGTCTGATGTACTTAGTATATAAAAAGACCTAAAGATGGTTAAAGCTTAATTTGCACAAGAAACAAGGCTATATAGTACCTAAGGTCCACCTGACCTAGGCTGTGTCTCTATAAGGATCTTTACCTTAATTCAGGAGAATAACAGGTGGTCTGGAATGCTTATTCTGTCTGCCATTTGACCTTGAATGTTTGAGAGGTATCTCAGATAAAATGCTTTTGTCCTGAGCTGGCCCTGGCCTTGGGTGCTGGCTAAAGGAGATATCTGATTCTAATGCTAGAAAAGAGAAACAAAAAGCCTGGAAGAAGGAAGCCTTGCCTGTGTGACTGTTATCCAAATACTTTAATTGTATAGGGAAAAACTATACCCAAAGAATGATCAATCCACAGTAGAAGTTCTTAGGAAAAAGAATCAATTGGGGAAGCTATAATAGCACACATGAAATTCATAGCAGATAACAGCTGATGTTATGCCAAGATCACATGGACCCCCAAAAGACCACTATGGAGACTGAATCCTGCATGTAAAAGCAAAGAGCCTTTATTTCAAGCTTCAGAGCTTGGTCCCTCTGTCTGTCCGACACAGTGGTGAGAGCAGAGGTCCGTGAGCTCAAGTGGGGCAGAGTTTTTATCATAGCAGAGGTTGGGGTGAGTGGATTTCCAGGGTCCAGGACCCTGACTGGCTGACAATTGTCTAAGGGTAGCTGTAAAACAAAAATAGGTGTCTGCTAGACTCAAGGACATCTAGCCACCTTATCTAATGGTTGGAATGTTTGGAATGTCAGGTACTTCCTCACCCTTGGGTAGATCCCTGAGTGGTATCAGTTTAATACTTTTCCTGGATCTGGGTGTTACCTGCCAGTAAGCCTATCACAGAAGCTGTATCTAGGCCCCTAAGCCTGTCATGGCTGCTGTGTGGTCAAGCTATTTTGGGGCCCCTTCACAGCTGATATATTCAAAATCCAATAGTACCAACACTTCTTTGAGTCTTGGCTTTCTCTAGAAAATCCCTTGACTCTTCCAGGTAAATGCTCTGTCATAATCAGCTGAATTTCCACTTTATATTTCTTCAGCTCATTGCACATAAAGAAGGAGAAGAGAGGAAAAAGCAGAGATAAACAAAAAAAAAAGGAAAGTGGAGGAGAAGAAATGAACAGGAAGGAGAGGGACAGGAAGAGAAAGGGAGGGGGAGATGATTGTAGAGAAATGAAAGAGCAAAGGGGAAGGGGATGGAAAGGGGGAACAGTGTAAGGTGCTTGCCAAGGAAAGGGGTAGGCAAGACTGAAAAACTATAACTTAATATATGCAGAGTTTCAGTGTGGGAAAATGAAAATTTTGAAAATAAATAATGGCAATGGTTGTTTAGCATTGTAAGTATACTTAATACCATTGAATTGAACACACAGATTTTAAAATAGCAATTTTGTGAAGTAAATATTTCACCCAATAAAATCACAGAAAGAGGGAGAAGAGAGAGAGGAGGGGAAAAGAACGAGAAAGAACTTGCTGTATAAATTGAGCTGACCTGGGGATAATGACACACTCCAGATTATTCTCAAATCTCTGATCCTTCTATTCTCACCTTATCAGTGCTGGTTTATAAATTCACATAATGACATCCAGTAAAAATGAATTTTAGTAAACAATGGGGATATATCAGTGGATGTATATATGTTTTATTACTTGCAAATGTATTCTAATGATTTAAAGAGAATTAGTTGGAATTAGATATATTAATTCACCTGCTTGGAGAAAAAAGAATTTAATTTTTAAGCATACAAATTCACCAACATGGTACTAACATGAAAAGACCACTTAATTAAAAGATATAAAGTAAACTTTGTGAGGTTTTAAATTCACCGAGACATATTAGATAATTTTCTTAGTGGCACTTGCCATTTGCCAATGTAAAAGGCAATGGTAAGTCTTCATTAGAGAACTTCAGCAAATAGTAACAGAGATTCAGCTTCACAATCACTCTGAGATGTCTTTCTTCTGTCATGTTTTCTGAGATGACCACCTGAATGTGCTATTCCTCAGCAGTCTGTGTTGACATTACAATATTCCAAAATAAAATAAAAATTAAATTAAAGAGAAGACAATCCTTTTGTCTCTGTGTTTAGAATATGATTTATAGCTTACATCATTCTTCTGTTACAAGCTTTTACTTTCTTCTATAAACTAGAAAATACTGGTTCCCTCTGCTTGACAAGTGTGAGACCAAAATGAGGCATGTTAGAAATAAGACCAAAATGCTTTCACCCTAAAATTAAGGCCTAAGATTTCTCCTTTTGGGAATAGGCCATTAGTTACTGAAACCAGTCAGTTCAGATTCCAGAAACCAGGAAGTGTAAAAGTACAGAGTCACAAGATAGTCATGAGGTAATGCCTGCCAGACTATGGAATGTCCTCTCCCTGGTTTCCAGGGTAACTGACCACAGAAATGCCCCCACCTGAGGGCATCCAATGAGAAATGGTGGCAGGCAACCACTCCCTTAGAAGTAATTTCTAGAAGTCCCTAGAAGCAAGCCAATCAGAATTGTATCCATACTAGCACCCCTAAATGATGTAACCTTGTGACTTTTCCCTTTAAAAGCTGAGCTTGCAGACAGGTGGGCACTTCTTCCAGCCTCCACTGCGTTGGATGTATTGGACAAAGTCCCTGCCTAGGCTTGTATTGCTTTTGGATATCCAGAATTAAACCTTGCTTTTGTATTCCGGCATGCTCGTCTTTGGTGGTCTCTCTGGGGGTCACGATCTGGGCAAAACAGACAAGGAGTGGGTACAGGAGACTAACTGTCTCTTTGTAATCTAGTCTTTTCTCCATAGCACCATCCTGCTCCTTGGCCACAATTAATGTTCTGTACCCTTTTGCCATAGGAAATTTATACTAAACTCTACTAACTTCCTAATGTTATTGTAATTGTAAATAGATGCCCAACTGAATATTGGGATGACCACTAAGGCAATTGTTCCTCTAATAAAAAAATTCACTGTTCTTCATGTAGCATTTGAGGCATTTTCACTTTTAAACACTCTTACTAAGATAGAATCTTCATTTTACTGTCTGGGATTGGATGCTTTACTGTTTCACCATTTGTCCATTCACCCAATAACATCTAGCAGTGTGACAGGTTCTGAGAAAACAAAGATAAGAAGGCTTTTTTCTTTGTTTAATAAAAGACTTCTAACAAGAAAGTAAATAATTGCAAAGATTTAGGTAGATTAAAATATATTTTATGTAATGTTGTAGAGTAAGAAAAATTAATTATGCCTGGATGAAATAATGAGATTGTTCTTAGAGAAAACAGTAACTAAATTGAATGTGGACTGAATGACAAGTTGACCTTCACTAAGGATGTGTAGAGTAGATAGGGTGAAGACACCGTGTTCTAGCACATATGTAATAAAGAAGCACATATGTAATAAAGAAATTAAGATGGCTCTTCCACAGGAAGGTAAATCACAAAGAGGTGAAATGCTCCTGGGGACAGCTGAGGATGCACTGCTCAGCAATCTGGCTATATGAGATATTTAGTCTTATATTTTAAAATGTGAACTTGCCAGGGATATGGAGAGTGAATAACGATGCTGAGAAATAGAAATGAGAATGATAAGGCAATAAAATATAATGTTGTAAGAGAGAAATTAAAAGTATTCTTATTTAAGTAAATGAAATTTAAAATACGAGCTAACATTTGCTAATAACTATCAGTAGTATATTTTTTTGTAGTTTCTTTCTAGTTATCTGAACATCTTAAAAGTTTATCATTATAAATTAATTGATTTTTCCAGATAAATGGAGCCAGTAGTGTGTGTGTGTGTGTTTGTGTGTGTGTGTGTGTGTGTGTATGTGTGTGTGTGTGTAGATATGAAGATATGAGGTACTGGCTCAAATGAAAGAGAGGCTGAGAAGTCCTGTATCATCATGACTCAGAGAAATTGGATATGTAATTAGAAATCCTGGGACTTGAATCCGTGATAGAAATTCTCATTATAGTGTACAGGCCTGAGAAATAGAGGTATCATGTCTGAGAAGATTGATATCGTATTTCCAGTAGTTTGTCAGAGTAAGCACTGTTCTATACTATATGAACCTTATTTTATGGTGTTCAATGTATAGAATGTTTCTCATGCCATTGGAGAGATCTTTTACTTTATTAAGTCTGCAATTTCAAATTTTATTCTACTCCAAAATCATCCTAAGAGACACAACTAGAAATAATTATAGGTAACACATATATGTGCATTCCATTCTTATGTCCATCTGATTTATTAATTGGTATCTAGGGCATGAAGGTAATTCAGGGGAACAACACATTTAATATGCATGAGGGCCTGGTTTCAATCCCATGAACAATAACAATGGTTATAATAACAATTATAGTATCCAAAACTTTCAAATTATTACAAAATACAGAACATATTTTTGATCATGATTAAAAAATAAGTTTTAAATCATCCTGAGTGAGGTAACCCAAACCCAGAAAGACAGTCATGGTATGTACTCACTCATAAGTGGATTCTAGATATAAATAAAGAACAATCAGACCACAACCCATAGATCCATGGAGGCTATATATATAGCATGGAGGTCCCTAGGACGACTGTGGCTTATAATAAATTTCAGTTTTACTCAATTATTGAAAAAAAAAATAGCCAAATGAATGTAAACACATGAACTGTGAACCAAAGGCTGAGGGGCCCCCAACTGGATCAGGTCCTCTGAATAGGTGTGACAGTTGATTGGCTTGATCAGTTTGGGAGGCAACTAGGCAGTGTGACCAAGTCCTGTGCTCATTGCATGAGTTGGCTGTTTGAAACCTGGAGCTTATGCAGGGACACTTGGCTCAGTCTGGGAGGAAGGGACTGGACCTGCCTGGACTGAGTCTACCAGGTTGATTGCAGTCCTCGGGGGAGGATTTGCCCTGGAGGAGGTGGGAATGGGGGGTGGGCTGGGGTAAGGGGAGGGAGTGGGAGGGGGGAGAATAGGGGAACCCATGGTTGATATGTAGAACTGAATGGTATTGTAAAATAAAATAAATAAAATTTTTTAAAAAAATAAGTTTTATATTAACAGCTGAGCTAAAAATGGATGGATCTAGAAAAAATCATCCTGAGTGAGGTAACCCCGACTCAGAACGACAAACATGGTATGTACTCACTCATAGGAAGATACTAGATGTAAAACAAAGATGACT
Source organism: Peromyscus leucopus (assembly GCF_004664715.2). Lineage (NCBI taxonomy): Eukaryota > Metazoa > Chordata > Mammalia > Rodentia > Cricetidae > Peromyscus > Peromyscus leucopus. The sequence continues at coordinate 35,460,381 of NC_051073.1, read as the reverse complement.
AGACTGCTATTCACAATTCCAGGGAGGCTACCTAGAAAACAGGACCCTATGAAAGACACAGGGATCGCCCAATGACAGAGAAATGGATGTGATCTACATGAGCAAACTGGACATGAGGTGGGGGTAATGAAGGACAAGGGTCGGGTCAAGGGAAAGAGAGCCTAGGGGAGCAGGAGATCCCAGCTGGATCAAGAACAGAGAGGGAGAACAAGGAAAAAGAGACCATGATAAATGAAGATCCCATGGGACTAGGAAGAAGCAAAGTGCTAGAGAGGTCCCCAGAAATCCACAAAGATACCTCTACAGTAGACTACTGGCAATGGTCGAGAGAAAGCCTGAACTGACCTACTCTGGTGATCAGATGGCCAAATACCCTAACTGTCATGCTAGAAATCTCATCCAATGACTGATGGAAGCAGATGCAGAGATCCACGACCAGGCCACAGGTGGAGCTCCAGGAATCCAATCAGCGAGAAAGAGGAGGGTTTATATGAGCGAGAATTGTTGAGACCAAGACTGGAAAAAGCACTGGGACAAATAGCCAAACTAGTGGAAACACATGAACTATGAACCAATAGCTGAGGAGCCCCCAACTGGATCAGTCCCTCTGGATAAGTGAGACAGTTCGTTAGCTTGAACTGTTTGGGAAGCACCCAGGCAGTGGGACCGGGACCTGTCCTTAGTGCATGAGTTGGCTCTTTGGAACCTGGGGCCTATGCAGGGACACTTTGCTCAGCCTGGGAGGAGGGGACTGGACCTGCCTGGACTGAATCTATCAGGTTGAGCTGAATCCCCACGGGAGTCCTTGCCCTGGAGGGGATGAGAATGAGGAGTGGGCTGGGGGGTTTGGGGTGGGAGGAAGGAGTACAGGTGAATATGTGGCTGATATGTAAAATTAAATCAAATTATAAAATAAATAAATAAATAAAAATAAAAATCACCAGTAGCTCTCTAAAAAAAAAAGGTTTAAATTCCAGTAAAAATAAAACTACATAATAATTTTGACCATTTAAAAATCATACTTAAAATCAACCAATAAATAAAAGAGGAGACAGCTATCAAAATAACTTACTGTTAAATGAAAATATTAATCTTATTGGAAAACAATTTCTGTTTCCAAATTTTGTTATAAAAGGTGTAATTTTATCTCATTGTTCAAAAAATGAATCTTTAATGCAGTAAAGTGTCATTTATGGAAAATAAAACTTCAATGTATTTTAAAGAAAATTTTTGTGATATCAAATACGAATTTCTTAAACCATGATATTATAAAGCACAGACAGTATAAATCTGGTATGTTCAACTACATTACTCTCTAAGAACTTATTAATGAAAAGCCATCAAAACAGAATGAAGGATAATATATGAAATTGCAAGTATAACAGTGCATTTCCACTCAGAGTTCATAAGGAAAACATTGAAATCAATAAGAAATAAATCCCAACTATAAAATTAAAAAAATGAAAATATGCAAAGACAACTAGTATAGAATCCATGAGGAAAAAAAAACTGAGACAGAGTGAAGCATATTAATTTTGGAATCAGGGCCACATAAATCAAAGGTTGAAGACAATAGTATTTTATCTTATGAGATATTCAAAAATATTTTAGAATCTGTCGATGTTAAGTATATTTTCAACAATGTAGTTATACTCTGGGTACAAATTATTAAACATTTTACAAATAATAGTAATTTATCTAGTATATTTAAAGTTGTACCTACCATAAAATTAAATAATTCCAGTCTGCTGTATTTATTTATTTATTTAATTTTATTTATTTATTTATTTATTTATCTATTTATTTATTTATTTATTTTTTCTTTTCTCATGCAGAGCCTCTGCCTGATTCCCTCCCTCCAGTACCCTCACCTCCTCTTTCCCCCAGATTTACTGCTCCTCCATTTCCCTTCGGAAAGGAGCAAGCAAAAGAGTGAAAGACGCTCCTACTCCCATTGTTAGAAGTTCCACCAAAACAGCAACCACAGCATGTATTGGTTGGCCTAGCACAGAAGCATGCAGGCTTCATGACTGCCACTTTGGCTTCCTTCTGTGAGCCCCTAGGAGCCCTGCTTAGTTGATTCTGTGGGCTGTGTTGCCCTGGTGTCCTCCACCCCTCTGACTCTTAGAATCCTTCTCCCTCTCTTCTTCAGGGTTTGCTGAGCTCCACCCAATGTCTGTCTGTGGGTCGTTGCATCTGCTCCCATCATCTGATGACAATTGGACAAGGCACTGCTCCTATGTGTGTAGCAGACTATCATTAAGAATCATTTTATTGACTTTTTTTTTTTCAGTAATGCTTGGCTCGACCCTAGGTCTCTGGTCTATCCAACATCCATATCCTGGCCCTCTAGGCAGTATAAGGAATGGGTTCCCTTCCTTGGCATGGGCCTCAAGTTACATCAGTCATTGATTGGCCACTCCCACAAGCTCTGAGCCACCATTGCCCCAGTGTGTCTTGTAGGCAAGATAGGTTGTGGGTTGTAGGTTTTGTGGCTGAGTTGGTGTCCTAGTCCCACCACTGGAAGCCTAGCCTGGTAAAAGAAGATAGCCAGATCAGGTTCCATATCCTCTGCTACTATTCCATTCTTAACACTATTAAAATATTCTTCATCTGTTTATAGAAATCCCAACACACATGTTATCTAGTCCTGGGGAATATTGTGCATTTGACTTAAAATATTCATAAGCTCATATCTATAATGTGAAGTAATAGAAACCAAGCTATGTATTTGATGAGACTGGTAAAAGAAAATGAATGTAAAACATACTATAGAAAATGACATGTAATATGGATAAAATTTACATAATTAGAAAGCATAAAAAAACTGGTAATTTACCTTTCAGGAGAAATAGACATACAATTTCCCCATTGTACAAAGCAAAGATAAAAGAAAGTTTACAAATGACAATACAAAATTTATTAAGAAGGGACATGCAAATTGTGTTAATTTATTGGATATGCTTCCTAAGTTAGAGAATGGTTCAGTAAATGTTAAATTCAATGCATTTTCAACATGTTTATATATTGTGTGTATCACAGAAACATAAAATACTTAATAAAATATTCTTCTGTACTAAATCACAGTGATTATAAGACTAACTTATGTATTGCCTGTAGGTAAATAGGTAAATAAAATGTTACGTTGGACAGTCATTATAAAAACCTTAGGCAAAACCATTTAGAATCAAGGGCATATTGTTCATGGTTATAAGATATAGTGTATTATATCATCCTGATGATATAAAATTATACACCAATATCTATTCCATGTATTTAGTATTTATAAAGTTGTTCATAAAAACATCAAATAGTATTTTTGCCTGAGTGATAAAACTGTACTTTTAGCACTTTAGTATACTGTTGTATAGTTTTATAATTATAATAATAAAAGTCCCTTAACTTTGAAACTATGCATAAGCTTAGTTACACAAGCACACACATCAAATGTGTAACTCAGTAAGAAGGTGATTTCTAGTAAATTTATCTACTTTACGTAATGAAGGCCATAACAATTCTAGATGGATAGACCAGACAGAGTAAGAATCTCCACTCCACTCAGTAGCTGCATGTGAATAGCACATTTAAATTATTGTAGCTTTCATAGTAAGACCTCACAGTTATGCTTTTTACATATTTGACAATGAGAGTAGTCATTCCTTAGCTGTCACTTTGTAGGGAAATGAAAATGAAACCCACAAGACTTAATATGTGAAAATGATATCATTGCATAGCCACAATCATTTATTGTGTGAGTGCTGTGGGCATGTGGACACATGAATGCCATGGCACCTGTGTTGAGGTCAGAGGATAAAATCTGTAGGACTCTGTTATATTTTCCCACACATGGGTCCTAGAGATGAACTCAGATCACTGTCAGGGTTGTGGAAGTGCCTGTACCAAATGAGCCATCCTGCTGTCCCTCTCATCTACCAATCTCAATGTCACATTATCAACAATGGGATACAAAAAAGAACATCCAGCCATCCAACAATAACAGAAAAAAATGGAAGAAAAGAAGAAAAATGAAAACAGAAATAAATAGAAAAATGAAAAGAGTTTGCCCCAGTTGCCTGCCAGCAGGGAAGACTCTTGCAGGCAGGCTTCCCCACTAACACCCCCCATTAGACCCTGCAATCTATAAGACCCACTCTCTACCCCCAAACCACCAAAGACCCAGAACCTCAGTGGCTTCCTGAGACACAGAATCCACCAGCTCGGATTAGACCAAGAGGTGAGCAACTCTACTCCCACCCAGAGAGTCCTGCCTCTAGAACTTAGGCCTTGAGACACAACTTCTGCCTCCCCACCCCCACCCATTGCTACCCCAGGTGCCAGCCAGCACTGAAGACTGCTGCAGGTAGACTTCCCCTCCTTCAATATCCCCCCCTGGACCCTGCTATCTACAAAACCCACTCTCTAACACAAATCCACCCATCCCTCTGGGACCTCAGAGGCTCCTTGAGACACAGAATCTGCCAAGTATGATTGGAACAAGAGCAACTTCCTCAGACATAGACACCTCTTGCACCTATTGGAAAAGAGATGGGTAGACACCAGTGCAAAAAATACATACAACAACATAAAGAGCAATATGGCACCATCAGAATCTAGTGGTTCTTCAACAGCAAGACCTGAACATCTCAACATAGAAAAAAGCAGAGGAAAGTGACCATGAAAATAATTTTATGAAGGTGATAGAGGCCTTTAAAGAGGAAATGAAAAATTCCCTTAAAGAAATTGAGGGACAGACATACAAAAAATTGGAAGAAATCAATAAATCTCTTAAAGAAAGCCAAGAAAACCAAGAAAAAGCAATTAAACTGGTGAAGGAAAAGTTCAAGACCTGAAAATTGAAACAGAACTAATGAAGAAGACACAAACTGACAGAATGCTGGGAAGAGAAAATCTGAGTAAATGAACAGGAACTACAGATGCAAGTATAACCAACAGAATACAGGAAATGGAAGGGAGAATCATTGGCATGGAGAATACAATAAAGGAAACAGATCCATTAGTCAAAGAAAACACTAAAGTCAAAAAAGTCATAACACAAAACATAAAGGAAATCTAGGACACCATAAAAGGCAAAACCTAAGAATAATAGGGATAGAAGAAGGAGAATACCAACTGAAAGGCTCAGAAAATATATTTAACAAAATTCTAGAAGAAAACTTTCCCAACTTAAAGAAGGAAATACATATGAAGATACAAGAATCTTATAGAACACCAAATAGACTAGACCCCAAAAATCTCTCCTTGCCACATAATAATCAAACAACTAAACATCCAGAATAAAGAAAGAATTTTAGGATCAGCAATGGAAAAAGGTCAAGTGACTTATATAGTCAAACCCATCAGAATAACACCAGATTTCTCAATGGAAACTGAAAGATGCAAGATCCTGGACAGACAAAATGCAAACACTAAGAGACCATGGATGCAAGTCAAAGCTACTATACCCAGGAAACTTCCAATCACCATAGACAGAGTGCACAAGATATTCCAAGACAAAACCAGATTTAAACAATAGCCATCTAGAAATCCAGCCTTATAGAAGGCATTAGAAAGAAAACTCCACCCTAAGGAAGTTATATGTACCCACGAAAACACAGGCAATAGATATCCCCACAACAGCAAACCCCAAAGAAGCAGGGGGAAAAACACACTTCATCTAGTACTCATGGAAGCAGATGCAGAGATCCACAGCCAAGCACCAAGCTGAGCTCCAGGAGTCCAGTGGAAGAGAAGGAAGAGGAATTCTATGAGCAAGGAGCATCAAGATCATGATGGGGAAACCTACAGAGATAACCAAACCAAGCTAGTGGGAACTCATGAACTTAGACCAACAGCTGTGGAGCCTCCACAGGACTGGACTAGGCCCTCTGCATAAGTGAGACAGTTGTGTAGCTTGGTCTGCTAAAGGGGCCCCCTGTCAGTAGGATCAGGATCCATCCCTGGTGCATGAGCTGACTTTTTGGAGCCCATTTCCTATGGTGGGACACCTCACGCAGCCTTGGTTCAGGGGGAGGGGCTTGGATCTGCCTCAGCTGAATGTATCAGGTTCTGCTGACTCCCCATGGGAGGGCCTTACCTTGTCAGAGGAGGAGATGGAGGTGGGGGGGGAGGAGTTATGGGGGCAGGAGAAAGGAAGAGAAGGGGATCTGTTGTTGGTATGTAAAATGAATAAAAAAATCTTAATGAAAAATTAAAAAAAAAAATAGAAAGAAAAATCTTACCAATGAGCCAGTTTGGGAAACAGAGCTCCAGATCTTAAATCAAGCCTTAAATATCTTTATTGTAGATATAATGATCATTTTCATTTACCAAGAGCTCTTATTTAGTCTACATTCAAATGTTATCCAAAATTTCACTTTATTGAAAGCTTGGTCACAAGCTTTTCACATTAAGGGAAGGTACTGAAAACTTCAAGATACAAGACCTAGCTGTAAGAAGTCATCAAAGTTCCTTCAAAGGCTACATTTTGGACCCTGGCCCTGTTCCTGTCTTTGCTTCCTGACTACCTGGAGGTACGCTGTTTCCTCAGACACACATTTAACTCGGTGGTAAAGAGTTTGCTTAGCATTAATGAAGCTCTAGGCTCAATTCTGTGCTAAAATAAAACAGAAAATGATTTTTTAAGAACTACTATTAGTCATGTAAAAGTAAATCAATATCCATTAAACAAAAAGGAAATTACATATCTATGCTTAATTACTTAAATTTTGAATATAGGAAAAATTGGAGCAGATTCGAAGTAATTGTTCAGAAAAGGAAAAATAGTGGCATGTTGGGCACCTGACATTTGCTACTTTTTTTCCCCTTTTCTTATTATTAAGAAATTTCTGTTCATTTTACATACCAACCATAGATGCCCCTCTCCTCCCTCTTCCCACCCTGACATTTATTTGTTAATTGAAGAATTTAATAGAACTCTGTACGTAATGGAAATAGTTATTGTGTACAATGCAGCACGATGGACTGAATAATATAATATTATTTTTTGATGATTTCTGCCAGAGATGCATGACCTGAATCTATCCACGGTCAATGTCCTGTAAGCCAGGACATGAGTAGGTTTGGTAGTAAATGTAAAACAACCAACGCCAGGAAGTAAAAGAAACCCATGACACTGACTGGGATGAGGGATTTAGCCCTCAATGCATTTGCTGTAAGGTGCTTCATCAGTGAAATATATCACATGATGAAATGGCAGGAATGTGCCATTATTAACATCTTGAATTAAATGTTTATAAAGAAGATCAGCCCTACACAAAGAACTATAGGCAATGGAGGTAAGCTGGGACCCCAAGTTGTGGCCTTCCCCAGGGAAAAACACACCAACTGGTTGTCCAGTGACAAATGATTAACCCTGAAAACATTCATACAGTGAGCATTATACAGACTGAACAGATTATATTAGAAATACACACACACACACACACACACACACACACACACACATCAATAACACTAATAAAATAAGAGACCATGAGTTTGAAAAACAGAAGGAAGGGCATATGGGAGGGTTTAGAAGAAGGATAGATAATTGAGAAATATTGCAATTAAATTAACCTTAAAAGTAAATTTTAAAACACAGGAAAAATTCTAAACAAGTAAAAACTCTTCTGTTGCAAAAAACAAACAAAATGACCATGAAAGAAGATTTTTGTTTGTAAAATATATGTGTATAATGAACATGAGGTTAAAAAGTCAACTGACATGTCTCAAGTTGACACTCTTTTTTCATATTAGTAATCTCTATTCACTTTCAGAAGATTTGTGATGTTCATTCATGTCTATACTATGATAAAACCTTTAAAAACCCCAAGGACCTACTTTCATGGGAAAACCTGTCTTTTTCTGCTCTAGATCCTGATGTTTCATCTATCCTACACAGAATCCCTTTGGCCTCATTCAGTGGAAATAGAGCATGTGCATGTAGTATTCCTACCTGAGGTAGAGTGGAGATTACCTCTGTTGAACATGACTCTTTTAACAGAAACTAGTTGTTATGTCAGATACAAAATTTCAAACAATAGGAAGGAACATAAAACCAAGATGTCTGAAATCCCTTCCACTCTTATTATTACATAGTGTTATGTATTCAAGACCACTTTAAATAAACCAGTTACTCTAGATTTTATATATGTGACATTAAAAGTTGAACCTCACCTTATGGAAGAGATTCAGCATCTACTCAAAGGGAGAAAATAAATAACCCTCATTTTTCCTCCCATGGAACTTAATTCAGTAGGTCATAGATTTAAGCCACTAACTGAGGGAAATAGCTATATTTGAACAATAAGAATGGTTGGTTATGATATTAATAAGCCAAAAAGCAGTGTCTTACACATTATTCAGAAGACTGATCCCAAAAACCTTAAGTATACAGTTTTAAAATTGCATATTAGCCAGGCGGTGGTAGCGCATGCCTTTAATCCCAGCACTCAGGAGGCAGAGCCAGGCGGATCTCATGAGTTTAAGGCCAGTCTGGGCTACAAAGTGAGTTCCAAGAAAGGCACAAAGCTACAGAGAAACCCTGTCTTGAAAAACTAAAATAAAATAAAATAAAGTAATAAATAAAATTGCATATTAATAGTTCTTTATTTTAGTTATCTGTGACTAAATATAACAAATACCAAAATGAATGATAAGAATATTAAGAAATTAAGAAGCATTCTTGTTACATATTCAATTTAATATTAGAAAGTAAAGATTCACTATATTAATTTCAAAAAGATATTATGTAGAAATCTTCACATACTTGAAGCTTTGTTATGTTGAAAAATAATTAAGATAAGAAAATTCCAGCCAGTTTCTAGAAAACTAAAATATTCTAAAGTAGAGAAAATTACTGACAATTGATAAATTAACTGGAAATCACAAATAATAGCTTTTGTATCTAATATAAAATTTTCAAGTCATAAGAAGGAACAGAAAACCATTATGTTTGAAATCCCTTCCACTCTTACAATTACTAAGTGTTGTATATTAAAGATGACATTAAATAAGTGAGTTCCTCTGAATTTTACATATAAATATCACCTTAAAGTTGTACATCATATTTTGGGGGGTATTATACAGTCTTTGTCATAGTTCTTTTCCTAAAAATAATTTCATAAAAATGAGCTTTGGTCTAAGGCCCTAATCTGAAAGTAAGATAGCAAATGATAAACTCAATAGTAAACAGAAAAAGGAGGGTACATAGTGATTAAATGGAAGTAGGTGAGCTTTTGATATATTGTATTCAAGAGAGGCTTTACTGCTCAGTGATACCCATTGATCTAAAGATAGCCAGTTCTGCTTTTGCAATACCATGGCAAAATCTACTTCCACACAGTTCTTCTTTAAGAAGTGTGTTTGCTGCTTCAATCACCATGTGGGAAGTGACACTCAAGACCAGCCATTTTTAGAAAATCATAGCATGACAAATTGGTTTACAACTTTAAATAACACACAACATTTGAAGACCAGGTAAGCAGGTGTCTTTAAGTGACTTTCATTTGAAAACTAATTTCTATGGTAAACTATTTATAGTGTGTATAATTTATGATTAACACACCAAATTCTGCCAAAATTATGAGAAACAGCAACTATACCTCAAAGAAATCAAATTACCCCTTTCATTCAATACTCTACAAATATAATGCTAAACAACTTAATATATGATAACCCATGAATGATGAAAAGAGTTTCTTTTCATCTATTCACATAATGGTTTTACATTTCCTTTAGGAAAATTGAAATGTCATAATGTAATTCTGTTATGAGTAAGGAAATTTCCTAGTGGCCAAGGGGCATTGGTTGAGTTGGAAATACAGTTCATGAAGCTAAGGATTTGATATGTGTATGCGGTCAAAGTGAAGAAATGTATAGCTCAGTTTGCAAAGAACTTGCTGCACAAGCGTAAAGACCAGAGTTTGATTGCCCATCATTCATGAAAAGAAAGAAAACATAGACCTGTGCATTTAGTTTGAGATGCTTTACAGTGATGATTTATGGTACATATGAATTCTGATAAATGGGTTTAAGACAAATTGCTAAATGGTTTTATTAGTTAAAAAAATAGAGTCAGATATTGGGGTGAAAACTGAGATATCAGAGGAGTAGAACAAGCCAAACCACAAGTTCTTACTGCTAGTAAATCCTCAGGCCAAGAGAGAGCTACTTCCTATATACTCATGCCTATATACCTTTCTGTGCCCTGCCATTTTACTTCCTCTCTCTGCACAGCTACATCACTTCCTCTTTCTGCCCAGCTCTATCACTTCCTGTCTATCCATACAGAACTCCAGACTTCTATGGTTAACTAGTTCTGGGAATAAAGGCATGTGATACCATGTCTGGCTCTGTTCCCAGTGGGGCCTTGAACTCACAGACATCAGGATGAATCTCTGCCTCCCAAATGCTAGGATTAAAGGAGTGTGCTACCACTCCCTGACCTCTATGTTTAATAGAGTGGCTAGCTTTTTCCTCAGATGCCCAGGCAAGCTTTACTGGTTAGAGCACAAATAAAAATATCACTACAAATGGGAATCTTCACTCTATACAAGATGTCTAGAACCATAACCTTTATAAAATTTCCTAACCCAAATTTGTCTATCAAGGACTCTTATTATCTTTCATCCGAGATAAAAACTGGTATAAACAATATTTTTTCAGAGTCTTGGAAATCTTGGGCCGATTTGTACCTCTTACAGTTAAAATTTTGAAAGGATTGGTAAATATATATTATGATGGACATCTTGTAATAAATAGAGACTTGAGAGTGCTTGGTCCCTTGGCATTTTTACAGGCATTTTAACTTCACTAGAATTACAAAATGAATCTGTTTAATAAGGTATTTCCACTCTTAAAATTGCACAGATCTCCTCAATAACTCTCTGAACATACTTGACATTTTAAACAGAATATAGATTTTTTTTCATGTTTTCAATATCTGGTCACCCATAAGATTGAAATAACCAATCATTTTATAACAACTAAGAATTTTTCTAGAACCAATCAAACATGAAAAATTAATTAATTAATTAATTAATTAATTAATTAAAGATAGATATCTAAGATGGGAGTGCAGTCTACTGAATCCTGAAGATTCTCCCTTCTTAACGACAGGCAAATGAAAGTACTTGTATCTTGAAAGGGTTCATTCATATTTCTTTAATTAATCTTGGTCATTCTGTCTGGGGTAAGATGAACTCTCAAAGGAATTTTAATTTGCATTTCTCTGATGACCAAGGATGGTTAATATTTTTTAAATGTTTCTCAGCCATTTGTGTTTCATCTTTTGAGAACTCTATTTAGTTCTATACCCTATTTTTTTTTTTAATTCTGGCCAGAATGTGGAAAAAGAGAAGCATTTAAACTGTTGCTTTGAATCTGTTATTTTCACAAAGCATTTATTACTAACATATTAGCATTGGATTAAAACACAGTGTCTGTATCATAGTTACTGTTAATAACCACATATTAAAGAATAAATTTTAAAGAGCACATAATTAATAAGATATATATTTCTGTTTAAATTTTTATGTTTTTCTGCTAAGATCATTCCTTATTTTAAAACACTTGCACTTTTCCTTTTTTTTTTGTCTCTCCTGGAGTATATAATGTGACCCTTGAAAAAATATTTGTTGAAGCTATGATATGTAGACTGCTGTGGGATGGTCTGTATATCAAATCTGTTGCTCTGATTGGTCAATAAATAAAACACTGATTGGCCAGTGGCCAGGCAGGAGGAAGTATAGGTGGGACAAGGAGGAGAAGAATTCTGGGAAGTGGAAGGCTGAGTCAGAGAAACTGCTAGCCACCACCATGATAAGCCGCATGTGAAGACACCGGTAAGCCACAAGCCATGTGGCAAGGTATAGATTTATGGAAATGGATTAATTTAAGCTATAAGAACAGTTAGCAAGAAGCCTGCCACGGCCATACAGTTTGTAAGCAATATAAGTCTCTGTGTTTACTTGGTTGGGTCTGAGCAGTGGTGGGACTGGCGGGTGACAGAGATTTGTCCTGACTGTGGGCAAGGAAGGAAAACTCTAGCTACAGTAGACATTACCTCTTTCTCATCTTACATCTCCTCTTTCCTCTCTATCTTGCTGGCAAGTCTGCCTTTCTTTTTCCCAGAGTCCTCTCTGTTCCCAGATGTCCCACCTAGCCACTTCTTGCCTAGCTATTAGCCATTCAGGTCTTTATTAAATCACTCACAGTGACACATCTTCACACAGTGTACAAATATTCTACAACAATGATAGTTTGTTTTTTACTTCATGAGATTATAAACAGGCTTCCTTTTCATTATCCTTAAGATGGTAATAATATGATGATCATGAATTAGTTTCCTTACTCTCTGCTAGCCTCGTTATCATAGATTATTTAGATTCACTAAGACAACTGTAGTTAATCCAGATAATCATGCTAAAATGTGAGAAACACATGGGCAGGTGTTGTTGTTCAGAAATGAAAAGAAGGTATGTTTACTTAACATATTAGGAAAACTTAACAATTTGCCAATTACGACTTGGAAAATATATATAAAAGCTCACAGACTACTAAGGTTACATTATAATCCATCAATGGATGTTTGTCCAAACCTAGGACATTTTATCATTTTTCTCATTCCTCCCTTTATCTCATCAATAGATATGCACCCATTCCCTCTGAACAACAGGAGATACAAGGACCAGTTTCAGTTTCTCAGTAAACAGTGTGATCCACTCCTCATTTCTTTACCTGTAAATTACACTGTTGACCTTTTGAACAGAGCATAATTTTCTTACCTAGTGGGTTGTCCAAGAAAACTCTTGTGATAGAGCAGGGATTAGTTTGAGTGACAAGTTGACAATAATGTAGTCCTTGTTCAAGAATGTCATGTTTAGTGCATAAGTACGTCATTATAAATTTCAAATATCCTTCTGTCCTCCTCCCATCACCTGCCAAATGTTCCTGTAGGCATAATCACCCACTAACCCATTGCATAGGTAGTGACATGTAATTAAAATGGCATCATAGAAATAGGATGTGAAAGTGTGAATTCCCATCCGAGAATACTATCCTGTAAAGTATCGCAGGGCACATCTTGTTTGGTTTGTTTTAAATTTTAATCAACCTTGATAGACCCAGTGTTTAAGAAAGAATTCAGCCACCTGATAAAGTAAATAGTTTAAGTGTACTTCCTATACATATTTCATTCTGCATTAAATACATGAAACATTTATTGAACTTTCACTCAATAATAAGCTTTGTTTACAAAACTATGGCCCTAGCATACTGTCAATAATGATTATCTTTAGAAAGAGAGGCTTTGTTTTCTTCATGTTCGTTTTCTTTTTTGTGTCGGAGGTGTGTGTAGACCATTGTACATGTGTGTAGATCAACAGACAGCTAACCAGATGAAGTCAGGCCTCTCCTACCATGTGGGTTCTCATTACTGACTTTCAGGAAGCACCACTTAAAATGCCTGAGAGCTGTCACAATTCTTAAATGACTTTTAAATATATGTTTCCCACCTCTAAGTTTTTATGATCATTTTTACCATTCTTGAATATTATTTATTTTTAAAAACACAACCTTTGAAAAATGTACAAGATGCCTTTAATTTCAACAGATGCCTGTTGAAAGACTTCAAAGGGAGTAAATATGGGTGTATGCTTATTCGCCACTATATATTTTAATGTTTTACAAAAGTAAAAACTAATCCATGTAAATTACCGTATAATAATGTTAAGAATAGGTTTGGGGCAGAGATAAAATTGTTGTCTTTTCAAAAACTAATATACCGGGGAAATCACCCAGGTATCCTCCCTGACTGCAGTCTGAGCCTTAGTCCAACTGCAGTTCTGGTCACTGTTAACTGAGTGAAAAAATTACCTTTGGTTTTCCCATTACCTCAAAAAATTTGTGATGTTTATGTCTTGTAGATACATACCAGTGTTTTAAAAGAGCCAATAGGAGCTACATATTCCTGGATCAAAAGCAAAAGCAAAGCCAGAAGACATTGACAGTTCATTCAACTCTACCTACCAGGTGGTGTCAATGGCAAAGGTAGCATCTTCCTAAGAAGCAAAGACAAAATAATTTTTTTATCCTGCCAGAAGTGTTACTAAATTTTCAATCCTATCAAATTGTCTCAGGACTATTATGTTGAAAGTTTCAAAATAGCTTGGAGCAGGAGACTTTTTAATCCTTTCTTAGGTAAAATCAATGTATTTTTGGCAGTGAATGTTGATATCTTCAATCCACTGTATCACTATTGCATTTGGGGAAATAAGACACATGAAAAGTAAATACTGATTTTTGTTGTGTTATCCATATTAGCATCAAAATTAAAATAGTTTTGATCCATTTAAATGATAAGTTCCACTCTTGATCCATTTTATCTTTGCTGTAGATATTATTAGATGTTTCTTTTTTTCTTCTTCATATTTCCTTTCAAGACCCTGACACCGGTAGAAACTTTAAATTGCTGACTTGAAAACAGTTTTTCTCTAGGCTTATACATTTTATGTCCCTTGGCCAGAAACAGGAAGATACAATCTCACCTTTCTTTGTAACTGAGACTCACTTCTCACAGCCTGCCAAAGAGCCCCTATACCTAGCTCCCTGGAGAACTGAAGAGAACATGGTGCAGTATGTCCTATTAGTTTGTCTGCACACCTATCTGGTATTCTGGACTGGAAACTAGTTAGTATGAAGATTACATCACATATACCTTGTTACTTCCAGTGTTTGATTTTTTTTCTTAGATAAGTAGTAAGCATTCAATGAACAACCGTTAATTTGTGTTGAGTTCATCCATACAATGAAATGCAATTTATTTGTCTCAGTTTGGCTCATAGTAAAGAAATTACTATGGTGATTGGCTTCTTTCATACTTTAAAGCATTGTCTTAATGTTATGCAAACTTAGCCTGAGCTTCAATTTACCTCTCAGAGAGAAGAAAAACAAAAGCTGTGATTGATCAGGGATGATTATGCCTCTATTTTTCTCTCATAGTCTGTACAAATTTTCACCAGTTAACCATTTGTACATCTACCAGGGCTGTAATGATACAAGCACAGTCTTGAATAGCTTGATCTCCTTTAGGATACTAGTTTCTGTAAACAAAGAAACAGGAGAAGCAAAAAGATGTTTATTTTCACTATTTTTATTCTGAAACTCGATAGGAATACAAGAAAGAATAAAGATTAGTGGGAAATATTGCATTTAGTATATACAATAATGGGATAAAATTTTCATAAATGATAGGATAATTTGAAAATTCTACTTCTGTAGTTTTCTTGGCCCAATAACAATTCTAAGCTTGATAATAATGCTGTAGAATAGTAAATATTAATAATTTTGTTTTAGAATAGTAAATATTCAAATCTAAGGGACAAGATTATTGTCAGGAGCACAGATAAAATCATGCTAATAGTTTCACTCAAGTTTTCACAATGTTAATGTAACTTTCTCCAAATAAGTACCTTAAACACATTGATTTTATTTTCAAGGGTGATAACAAGGTAGCAATACTTAGTTGGAATTTCAATCAGTAAGTATGGATAAATGGGCAGAGAAAATACATGAATTGAGAAAATAATGGCCCAAAACAATGGAGCAGATAATCTCCCAAGTTTCCCTTTTGCAAATCAAATAACCTGGTAGCCACACACTGTCTCCAGAGTATGGACTGTCCTTATGCACACATAATATAATGGTAAAAGTGATGTATTAATGCAATGTCAGAATAGGTTTTTGTATGGATATACCTTTTTTTCTCAGCATATTCCCTCCGGAGGAAACCAGACAGACCTGTGTAGTAAGACCTGATTTCCTGATGTGGCCTTGTCAGTCAGCTGGAGAGGTTGTGTGGAGAAGGGTATTGGATAACTCCAGTTCTTTTAGTTTTCTTGTCACAAGCACCAAATGCACCATCGGGAAAACCACTTTGAGAGTTCCTTTCAGAGTATACTGATGAATAGAGCTAGGAGATGGACAACCAGAACCAGCACTCGAGAATTCTCCATGCATTTCCAGCACGTTATAACACAGCATGTGCTTCCCCAGTCCTGGAGCCAAATGCAAGCCACTCTTACTGGGCTCCACCAAAATTGTAATTCCCAACATGGAGGACTAACAAAATTATTGTTTCTTCAGATCTTGTTTTCTCTGAAAAAAATATTTTTAATGACTGAAAATGTCAAAGTCACTTCTACATATACAAGTAGCCTATATTTGTATCCAGTTAGTATCCTATCACCCTAACACAGACAGCCTAAACAGTTCACAAGTTTTCTAGTTTTGGGGAACATTTAGAAGCATATGAAAAATTGTCAATGATGGAAACAACATTTCACATATTCTCACAATGAAAACTTACTAACAGCTCCATATTATAGGGCACTATGCCAGGAAATGAGAAAAGAGACACAAGCAAGTATCAGCATCGCCTTAATGGAGTGTAGCTTCTAGGCTAAGATTCAGAAAATTGTGACAAAAATAACAAAGATAAACACAATAGGAGTGAGGAAAAGCTTCCTGTGGAAATGGCTTTATACCTGAGTCCTAAGCGGACACACTACACCGAGAGTACACCAGCCACATATGGCCAAAGACAGTGATGAGGTCCAGTACAAAAATCATAAAATGCAATTAAAACATTATAAGAATTTTTTTATTATTTGAGAATTTCACACGTGCATATGTGTTTTGTTCAAACCTACATTCTCTCTCCTCAAGTTCCTACTGTTTTCTCTCCAAGCTTCCTGTGGTCACTTTTTAAAATCTCACTGAGTTGCCTTGGTATACTGCCTGTACGTACACTGGCATAGGACCATCTTCCAGAGCGTGAGGAGCAGTGGCAGCATGCCTGAAGAAAATTATTTTCCCTCCCCCAGTGGCTATCAACCACCAATAACTCCTTAGATCAGGGTGGTACAAATTCTCTCATCCATGCCAGAATTTGAGCTACCTTGATCTGATGCAAGTTCTTATGCAATTACAGTCTCTCTTTGAGTTCATGTGTGCAAAGGCCCCGTAGGTCCAGAAAGTTGTTTCACTCTAGACATCCATCTCCTCCTGTCCTACAATCTTTCTCCTATTTCTTCCATGAGTTCCTTCATACTTGATGGGAGGGGTGTAAAATAAAATGTCCTATTTTAAGCAGATAATGCCATCATCTCTTATTCTCTGCAAGTTGGTTAATTGTAGATTTTTATATTAATCACCATCCCCTGCAAAAAGAAGTTTCTCTGAGATGGGCTGAGAAATGCACCAATATCTAGCTATAAAGAATAGAACTTAGATGGTAGTTTAATACTGTGTTCATTTAGCATAATAATAATAATAATAATATGAGGTTTGATTCTAGGGCCTGTAACCTAACCAGACATATATTTTGGCCAAGTTTGATACCAGGCATGAGTTCTGTCTTGTGGAATGGCTTACTCTTTGTAATTTTGTATTGGGGGGACTTTAGCGCGTGTTTCTCAATTGTGAAAATTGTTGATAAAGTTGCGTGACAATGTCAAAAAAGTTGGACTTTTCTATATGTGTGAGAAAGAGGACTTATACAGAAGTAAGTGAGGAAGTGACTAGTGTTTGGTAGAGACACGAATTTGTGGAAGACAAGTACACAGAAAAGAGCTCAGAACATTGAAAGGAACTGAGGATGTAAAGACTGGTACAGAGGTCACTGTGGTGTGGAATAGGACTAAGAAAAAGAATGTCAGTGGCCAAATATTTCATTATTTTTCACAATCCGTGGTGTGTGTGTGTGTGTGTGTGTGTGTGTGTGTGTGTGTGTGTGTGTGTGGTGTGGTGTTTGATGTATTTGTGAGAGCGGCCAGAAGACATGACTGCAAGTTGGTTCTCTTCCTCCATGGTGGGATCTGAGAATAAAACTCAAGTTGCTAAGCTTCTAAAGAAAGCACATTTACTTACTGAGAATCTTGATAGACTCAGTGTCCAAATTTTGCAAGACAGTGTCAAATATTTCACTTTTTTAAAAGAAAAAAAAGTAAAAGCTTTGTAAAAAGTCTATGCAAAGAAATGACCTGATAAGGCTTTGATTTAAAAACACAAAGCCTGTTTTAAATATTGGATGGAAAATGAGAAGTAAAACAAGAGGTGCTGTGTGAGAGAAATTATGGCTAGCAGAATCTCCTAAGAGTGGCTACTGGAAGACACAGAAATGAGTAGATTGAGTCAAGACTTAAAAACTAGACTCATATATATTTCCATCTTCTCTTGAGTTTTGTGTTATGAGAGTTTACCACATACTCTGAACATACACTGGTCTCCTGGCTAGCCTGGGCTGTTTTCCTGACCCTTTAGATGTTGGGGAACTCAAGATCCATTATCTTTCTATAGTTTCAATTGTCACTAAAATAATTGCCAGGTATATATGTCCAGACTGGACCATTAATATACCAGATGATCTTGGTTTTTTTTTTTTCATTTTTCCTGTATTACCAAGTCTTTTTATCACTCATCCTGAAAATTACAAAACAAACAAGCAAAAATACTGGATTTCTTCATTGTACTAGTTTCCATCTAAAGCTAAGATGGTTTTTAACGTAGTAACCAGCACTGTTCTGATTCATTTAGTGCATAAAGAGCCTAGAATATATGTCAAGTGGCCACATTTGGAACCTTACTTTCTATTTACTGTAGGCCACAATATTACATCTCCTCTACTAGTCATATTTTTGATAAGCGTCTCCGTGCTGTGGATATTCCCTAGACACATTGCCCAGTGGACTATACTTTGCCTGCCTAAGTAGTTTCTTTAGGGCTCTTGGCAACTCTCAAAAAAAAAAAAAAAAAAAACTTGTGGTCCCATGAAGCCAATTTCTATAGCTATTCACAGTTGCAGAAACAGGTAGACAAAGACAGAAGAACCGGGGATGTCAAGGATCATTTCTGATTGAAAAAGTATATCCTCTGTGATTCATACACCTGCTTGGCCAAACAAATTTCTATTCAGAATTCAAAGAAATGAATTCAGAACACTTGGAAGAAAGCCTTTGAAGGCTGTTTAGCTAATTTCCCAAGATAATAGCAGGCATTGTATCATGATTTTTTTTTTTTTTTTTTTTTTTTTTTTTTGGTCCTTAACACAGAGAACCATAAAACTTGTTTTTAGGTTTAGGGTTTTTTTAATAGAAAAGAGGGTTAAATGAAAAGTTACTGTCTTATTTTGCTGAAAGAAGAAAATGATACAGGTTTTTAATTTTCTTTCATGAATTGAAAGTATTTCAAAATACGAAATACTTTGTAGGATAATAGAAAGGAAATGAACAGAGGCCTTAAACTGCTATTTCATTTTGTGTTGACACATCCACAATAGAACATGGCATTCAGTATATCTTACAATGGTAAAACAGAAGAATACAGTGGTAATGAACAGTGCTTAACACAGTCTGTCTCATTTTTCAAGACATAAATGTCCCGTAGAATGAGTTCAAAGAAATGAAATTTTGTAAAAAGGGAGATGGAAGGAAAAACTGGGCATAAACTGTGACCCATCCTAGTTTCTACTGCTGTAAGGAAGACAAAAGCAAAAGAGGGACAATAAATAAATTTGAAGCAAATTGGTTTGAAAGAAACCTGTCTATGGAAAAAAAAATCAACTAGCATTGCACTGTGAGTTATCTGGATAATTATTCCTTGTTATGAGATTTAAAATAAACATAAAAGAAAAAAGTAATAATGAGTAAGAAAACTAGAAGAGAGAATACATACGTTTGGGGAAATTAACTTAGCACGGAATTTTCCATGCATATAGTATGCATAGCCTAAATCATACAGCATTCATGTATTAATTTCAAAACCAGGTATGTTTGCATTTCCATTAGATACTAAACTCTAGTTTTTATCATTTTCTGTGCAGAAGACCTTTCAGTTTCCAAGAGCTGAGTCAGCAACCTTTATGCCTCCTCATGGTTATTTCCTCATGGCTGGTTAACCTACAAATGTTGGTTTGATGGAAATAAGATAGTAGGCTGGGGGATGTTTATGAGGCTCTCCCTTTCAAATGTGCTTCTTATGACAGTGTGAACCTGACTAATCAAAGATCGATTTGAATGGATTTGAAAATAAAATTTCCACCCACAAAGTGTCAGCTCATGTGGTAATCATGGCTCCAAACATCAGAAAGAAAAGTGGTCTTCTGAGGAAAGGGCAGTTCTGTTAGTAACAAAAGAATGAGTTGTCAAAATCAAAGTTTCTAGGTTTCTAGAAGGAGTCAAAGGGTCCTTGTGACTGAGTGAGGGTAGAACCAGGAAGGAAATGAAGAAAATATTCCATTAAATTCTATCTAAACAGCATTTTAATCTAATGTGCTAACCTCTTCATGGAAATTCTGCTCTTCTAGATGTTTCTAAATGTTTCCACATCTGTTTTCATGTGGAGGACACAAAATGCTGAGAAAAGTTCAGTTTTCCATTCAACACACACACACACACACACACATACACACACACACACTCCATAAATAATCATGTTTGTGCTTATCTGAAAAAGTCTTTGCTAAAATACATTTGAATGATAGTAAAAATCTATTCAACAATAAAAAAAATGTAGTGGGCCTTTTACTCATCTCTTGTAGGCAAATCCTATTTACTTTTCATAACCCTATTCACTGATGAATTATCTGCTTTTTTCTTTTGACTATTGGTCTCCATTACATTCACAAAAAAGAAACAGCTTCATGAGAAAAGTAAGTCAATTCATTCATGACTCATATATGAGGATAGGTGACAAAGAAGAGAATAAACTAAACATCAAAAGTCTTTATGTCAGATACTGGGACAGCAAGCATATAATAATATAGTGGCTTTTAATTTTAACCAAAATAGTTATGAAAATTAGTGACCACAAAAAGTTGAAGACATTAACTAAAATTAATTAAAAGAAGTTTATTTGATTTTTCTGTTACTCAGTTAAATTAGAAACCACCAGTTTAAACATCATCTAGCAAGTATTTCACTTTTTGAATTATTCACACCTAAAACAAAATGACAAGCTAGAGCAGCTTGCTGATTCAGCAGGTCCACATACCATAGACAGTCTTATATACCACATACTTCTTCCCTGATTTCTCCACCAATCTAGTATTAGCTCATTAAATGTCCTTTCTCAAAAGAAATCAAGTTCTCTTATTTTGCATAGGCTAAACACTCTGGAAAACCCCCCTAAAACTCTAAGTGTAGTCAAAATGATTCTCTGATATCACTTTTTAATGACAGCAGTAAAGCTGTGGTGGCAGACAGAGAAAATAATGCATTGACTGGCCTGTATTTCAAGATTCAGTTTTGACCTCATCAACGGGTACTTGTATATTTTCCTAGTGTTCTGGAAAGGGTTTCACTCCAAGTACCAGCAAACCTAAATCAAAAGATCTGCAGTGACATTCAGGCCCCCGTGTAAATGCAGAAGCCATCCAAATACTGGCACGATGCTCAAAATCGTTCTCACAGGAGGGCGTAAGCCTATAATTTTTTTTCCAGCTAGTTGCTGTGGGATTTAGCAGCACTCTGAAGAAATAACATAGGTGGCTTCGTTTTTATCATAGTCGAGCACAGTGCACGTTGCACGTCACCAGAGGGAACGTGGAGTTGAAAATTCTGTTGTGTGTATTCCCCCTTGCATCTTTGCTCCTATTTCTTTTTCTGTCATGTTGCCTCTTGTAGAGAGGAGCAATCCTCATTATAGATAAGAACAAGGTCAGGTAGGTGGCTTGTTCTCTTTATACAAGCCACAGTTTCCATATAGTTTTCTTATGGTACACTGTTTTTTATTCTATTGTGAACACATATTCTCAATTGGATAATGGATATATATATATATATATATGTATTCTATAGATATTTGGTAAGGTGTTATTGTAAAAAAAATTGAACAAAAGAAAAGAAACATCCAAGATTATAAGCAGCTTACCGAAAATACTGTCAGTGAAACAAACAAAAAAGAATACAAGCCTGGGGATTTTATCTTAAAACACCAGAAGATCACAGAAAGATAAATCCACAGGTTCCT